>NW_020664543.1:11986845-12336231 GCF_002925995.2 Terrapene triunguis | reverse complement strand
GGGAGGGAGTTTGGGGGTGCAGCGCTTACCTGGAGCTCCAAGGCGGGGCGGGGGGCCTCCACGTATTTCTGCCCCCAGGCATCACACCCGCAGCATCCCATTACCCTCAGAGACGCTGAGGGCGGGGACAGTGTGCAGAGGCACCGCTGGAGCGAGCAAGCAGACGCTGCTCAGCTCCACTGCGCTGCCGGGGCCCCTGAGGGGGGAGTGCCTGGGGGTGGCAGGTTGGGGCAAGGGAGAGATCCGGCGCCAAAACTGCTGGAGCCCCGTGGGCTGGGAGTTTGAGACCCCTGGTTTATACTGTCTATCCAGTCTGTAAATACTGGAATTGCAGGCCTTAAAATTTGTTACCTATTTAGAAAAGAAAAAGATCTCTGAAATAGCAGGAGACAGATCTTGCATTCCCACCCCATGTTGGAAGTGCAGCCCAAATCCCCATTCACTGAGCACACAAAGTTCCTTTAAAATACAAGACTCACTCAAAATCACATGCAATAACTGACGCATTGAGGAGTTTATATAACCGGAGGACGACAGTTCAGCCTTTCCGGTAATGTAGTTATCACCGACAATGTACTGAATCCATAAGATGCAAAACAAACCTGAAAACCAATAGCTCACCTTTAGGCTGGTGTGGGAGCGTGGCTGGCTTAGCTCATGGAATTTCCAGTGCTCTGACCCAGGTGTTTCCCCTCCTTCTCTTTGAGTCTCAGGTGTAAGCAGTGCATCTCCTGGAGGTAATGGGAAGATGCCCAGTGATATAGGACGCTCTTTTCTGTTTGAAAAAACAGAACAAAACCAAATTTCATGAGCTTCAATTTCACACACTCACTGCCTATGCTATACCTGCTTCTGAATATGGCAAGGAAACAGAATTTAGATTCAATCATGCATACTGTATTTCCCATTATACACACATGCAAGTATACACAGTTTGCATTATTTTATTTAGTAATTCCTCAGATTCTGCTTATGTATTCCAAAAGTTTCAGTACTTTAGACTGATTTAACAGATTCCAGTTTTGAACTTTGTGCAGCATTTATGCTGGACATCCCATAGTCATTCCAGGTGGAGAAGACTAAAAATTTCAATATGAAATAATTGTTGGACCATGAACATCAGAATCAGTGTTTTAAAAGCAAGTCTAATTTTTTTCTTTAATTCAGATGAAGCACTAGCAATCCAATTGCATTCAGAAGCTACGTTTGAAAATGCATTTCTCATTTGCTCAACTGTTGTACAGCACCACAACTTCTGTAATGATCAACTACTAAATCCAGACAAATCTTTTCAACTTTCCCATCCACTTCAAGCAAAAACTCCTTACCTTGAAGTTTAACTCATATCTACTCTTAAAAGCATTTCACATTTACAAGTACAGTTTGTACATCTAAAAAGCACAGTTTGTACTCCGCTTAGTTGTATGTTTGGGTGTGAACAGAAAGACCCATTATTAGAACTGGGGGCTCTGAAAATTAGGAGACTATTTTTGGAATGGACTAAAATTAAGCTTACAGCTTAGTTTGTAGGAGAGAAACGATACAAAACCACTTTCCCAGTTAAACATTCAGATCTTATGGTGATATCACTGAAGAGTTTTCAATCTTGGTGTGCTTAGATAATTACACTTCCCAAATTAACAAATATGAGATGCAGGAAGCCTAAATTGAGATATGAATTTAGATAGCCTTTTTAATACATAGAGATGTCAGCAGTTACAGAATTGGCTTTTTTTTAATCATCAACAGTACCAATATTACATAGGGCATTGAGAAAGCTGGTAGCAGAGAGGTCTGTCAGGGGCGCGGGAGCAAGTTCATGGAAGGTTTTAATCCTCATATTACCATAGTTGGCTATATTATATTCAGATGTTAAACTAGATAAAACAATCAAAAGTAACCTAAAATACACCAGAAAGCACACAGAATTCCACAGACTGGCATGAAGTGGGTCCTATCTCTCCCAAGATCTTTGGGCTATTTGGATAATGGTCCCTTGAAGTATTTTGAAGTGTTGGCACCTGTGTATGGGAACACAGCACCAAAAACTAAAATATTACTTTACAGCAGAGAAGCCGAGCGGAAGCCAAAAGATTTCATCCTCCTCTTCATGGAGAGGACAATTTGGGAGACCCCAAAGACTCATCTTGAAGAGCCTTCCCAAAAATCCCAGGACTGATACTGTGTCCAGTGGTGTGATCACAATGAATAAAGCCAGATTATATCTGGGGAGAAACAAAAATGTTTAGAAAGTCATCTGCAGAATGATGTGGCCAGCTCTGTAAAAGAATGTCAGTGTCTGACACTTAACTGAAGAAAGTTAAGATGAAGCAAAACGTTTGCTTGGTCAAAACAGCACGATCCAAAAAAATATGTGCAGTTAAGCACCACTGCCAAAAGTAAAGCCGTTGTTAAAGTTAGAGATAAGTTTACCAAAGGTAAGAGGTAGAGACAGTACACAATGACCGCAGAAAATTGAGCTTTGCAATACAAAGCAGGTAAAAGTATAGTCCATAAACTAGTGGGCACCTCTCAATGAGAAAACCAAGGTAACTGTTTTCACAGTGATTATGGAGACTCAAGTCTATAGTATTGACATGTAAAATGGTCAGGGCCCTATCTACATTAGCCAGGACAACTTCATAGTCTGCTAGCAAGACCTGTGTTGAAACACTAAATGTAGCCAAGGGAAGGTCCATGCTCCTATGCAAAGGGGGCGAAAAAAACTTAAGTAAAGATAGTCAAGAAGTACTTGTACTTGGGGCCCAAGAAGCAACAGGTCCTTTTGAGAACATTCACTATGTCTGGATAATAATTTTCTCGAGAGATTAAAAACTTTTAGGAAGTTAAGGAAAATGCCTGAACAAGCACCTTGTGAGTACCAATATAGGAAAGATCATGACGTACAAGATAACATCTGTATGACTAAATATGCTGTAAAAAAAAAAATCAATACCAAAGATTCTGCACTAGGAAACTAGTACACACAGGAGATCTCTGGGTAGGCTCTTAACCAATACAGAAAGACAGCTGGACATTCAATCAGCATTAATACAGTTAAGCACAGATAATGTGAAGCAAATGAAAAAAGCAAAAGCAATCAAGGCCACATAGATAAAAAGTATTGAAATGGTCAGGTTATGCTGGAACAGTAACAACTTTGAAGAAAAAACCTTACTAAATAGTTGCAGAACTAAACAGAAGTTTTTCTACAACAGCAGGAGTCCTTGGAATCTATACAAGTACTTCCTTTGTTTAGCATTCCCACATTTCTAATACATGGGGGGTGGGGGGTAGATACACACTTAGTTTTCATTTCAAGTATTGATATTCTGGGGGAAAAATCAAGTGCCAAAAATCAAGTTGGACCCCTTTCAGTTTAAAAGACGGCTCACATTAAAGCATGCTCTGAGAGGCCCTTAACTTTGGAAACCACCTTCTGAACCAATGGTCCAAAGAAGCCCAGATCTGTTTATCTTCAGGGTATGCTGCAAAACCTTCTACACAGGCTTTTAAGGAGCGGAGTTTAATGGGGGAGAGGATTATGGACTAAGAAGGGAGATGGGGAATCCTCAAAGAAAAATTCTTTCAGTTGGGCTCACTTTGTTTGGGGGAGGGGGGGAAATTAGCTGGATTGTCATTTTTAAAGTTATAGTCACCTATAGTAAATAGATAGATGTCGTATATGTACGATATCAAAATCAAAATCCATACAAGGGAGAGGTCATTAAATTGTAAGGGGGTCTGTCTTCCCTTCTGGCAAGCAAGATCTTCTCCCACTAAAAATAGGGTATAAATTTGTTTGTTGGTGGGATGGGGAAGAGTCCCCCTTTCAGTTTCCAAGAAATATCTGGAAAAATGCCATTTTGCTGAATTAAAGTCAGACAGTATAATTTACTTCCTAAACAAATAATAAAAGTATTTATTTAGTCTTTATTTCTTTTAACAGTGGCTTACTGAAATATTATAGCTTTACTAAGTATTTTTGCAGCCACTCTACATTATATCTTTGATTACATAAATATTCAAGTTAATATATTATATATTCAAGACCATAATGTTTTAACAATTTTCTACAATTTTTTTCTTCACACTAGCTAAGAAAATCAACAGCACAGCTTTTAAAAAGACTGGCTTATTTACATACTAAAATAGTTCTAAAAGTTAACCAAAAGGCTCTACTAAAAAGACAGCACAATTTCTGAGAAAGATTTGAAATATAAATATTAACTTGAAAAGTGATGACATGCTACTAAAAGATAATTTCTTTATCTAGCTGATAGCATTAGTGTAAAGTGTTAGAGTTCAGACTTTTTAAACCTAAAAAAGTAAAATATTTTGCTTTACTTTTAAAGTATAAGGCCTTAGTAATTGATTATTCTATAGTAATATATTACCCTATTTGTCACAAAAGAGAAATAAAAAAATAAAAAAGCCCACTGAAGGCTAGAGACCAAACCCAGGCCATGTGCTACATTTATTCTTTTAAAATAATCTTCCATTAGAACTAATTTTCTGACAATCACATTTTTAACAAGTATACAAATTTATTTAAGCAAGAGTGACAAATAGTGATTAAAGAATGCCAAGTTTACAAGTTTGAACGATCACATTTTAAAATGTGGCCCATTGTATTTCATTTAAAACTAGCACTAAAATGTGTCAAAATGATTTTTTTCTCTCTTTTTTGTACTAATGCAGATCGGCTACTACTCTAGGCAACCAGGACAAACAGCACGTAACTCAAGGGAGGAAAGAGTTGGTTGATTGCCATACAAGTAGAGAGATAAAGAGGAGAGAGGATAACATTTGACTGAACAATAGTGAATAGGCTCTTACAGCTCTAATACCCAAATAATGCAAGATTTTTCTTTCAAAGTATTTTAAATGATCAAGCAGTATTTTTTTAAAATAAGTGTAATGTAAAAAAATACTGAAATAATTATATATTTGAACAGGAGCACCCATTACCATATGCTGTATATAAACTGGGTAAATGAAAGGCCTAAGCCATCGCAAATTTAGGACTATATAATATTCGCTAAATGCCTTACAACATGAGTGTAAGCTCTGTCTACAATGTTTAACAAAGCACCTCTATTCTGCTGGCAAGTTTGTGTCAAAGAGATTGATTTAACAGCTTTCTAAAGGAAAAACGCACTGACTGACCTTGTAATTACTTAAAAAAACCACCAATGCAAATTTCCTTTAACAATTTAAAAAACAGTGCCTTGCCTTAGTCTATGAATACTAAATATACAGGACTTCAAACCAGCACTTGATATCCCGTTGCCTCTTTTTTAGATCGAAAGATGAGCAAGAATGAGGAAGATAAAGAAAACAATAAGCAGGGGTTCAGTAGGTCAGAGTACCTGAGTATCCTTGGTAGATTCTGCGTCAGAGCTGGCACACCAGTAGAAATAGAAAAGTGCACAAGCAGCAAAACAGAAAGAGATACCAAGATAGCTGAATTAATGACCACCGCCCCGCCAACGAAGCCAAACACAAATAGCAGCATGCATCCAGGACTCATGGCGCTGCGCTGGCATGGTGAAACGCCGGAACCAAGGCTACACAGACGACGAGGGTGTATCTTTGTAGTGAAAGTCTGTCATTCAGCTGCTGCCACAAAAACAATGCCATCAGCAGCAGATTTCCACTCTCTCCTGCAGCAGCTCCAAACCAATGACATCACTTCTCTCCTCCCCCACCTCCATAAACCATAGA
This sequence comes from Terrapene triunguis, assembly GCF_002925995.2. Classification (NCBI taxonomy): domain Eukaryota; kingdom Metazoa; phylum Chordata; order Testudines; family Emydidae; genus Terrapene; species Terrapene triunguis. Next base: position 12,330,504 of record NW_020664543.1, on the reverse strand, counting down.
GCTGCTGCTCTTAGCATCTATGCAGCAACCCAGAGAGACAGCCAGCTTATTACCTATTCTCTCCCCCTTCCAGAGTTCATTGGCAGAAAGCTTTGAGATCTGCATAATATATTCACATAAAGCTCTCAGCACAAGCAGACATTTAGACATGTTCCTTTGTAAACCTGTGTATAAAGCAGCAGCAGCAACGCAATATTCTTTAAGTATTTTTAGACTCTGGTATTTCTGCTGTCTACTGTTATTTTGAAATTATCCATATCCTAAAAGAAAACCTGTCTAAATTTATAAAAATGTATGCCAAAATTATTGCCCAAGACCAATGTACAGAGTATATATATCAACATTTAGTGTTACAAAAGCAAGTGTTCCCCCCACCCCACTGATTTCTATACTATTCTCCTACTGCATTCCAATCAACTGACAAATCTTTCTGATTCAGCCAAACTGTTGTTGTAGGATTAAAGAACAGACAGTCTTGCAAACATACATGAATGGATTTTTCTTTCATTTCAGAGTCAGAGGATAATAATGCTTACCTAATTCTACCGTGTGTGGTGGATTCTAGCAGATCACCCCCCATTAGTTGATGAAGTTTGGTTCTTTCCAAGTGTTCCATATAATTGTGAATCATCTGTTTAAAACAAAATAGAGATACCGTAAGAAATATTAAGTATCATTTAAATGTATTGCAGTAGTGTATTTTACAGCCAATATTGTGCACCACTTTGCAATCCTCCTCTGCAGGTCGGAAAAAAGATACCAGGAGTCCACTCCATTTTACAGTTCAGAGTTAATTTCTTTCAAGGAAGTAAACGAAATGTTAGCAAAATATTTGACTTTTATGGCAACAAGTCTGAACTGAGACCCTTTCCTTAAAATTTGAGCGTTAGAGAAAGAACCTTAAGTTATTTTTCAAAAATAAAAATTCTGTTTCACTTTAACCCCCTTAAACATATTCCTATATTCATGCACAGGAAATATTTGAATAGCAACACAAGTGTACATGGCATTTCAGACAGAGTTCTGCAACTAAGTGCCCATAAATGGAAATAATGAAACCCCAATGACTGTAACCTGCTGAAGTTTAAACACATCCAGGGCTTGTGATATTTCTTTGAATGAATGGCAACTAAATCTTCTATATTCAGAGATATTAAGTATTTATAAAAACACACAGAAACTAGTATTATATGTTGAAACATTTTATTGCATTAAGTGTTAATACAGTATATAGCAAAAACCAGCATCTATCTAGAATAGTCACCAAAATAAAAATGAAAATATTTTAAAAACTATATTATGTTTCAGTTTTGAGCAGTTAGTTCCTTTATCAAAATGTGGCCTAATCTACTAGTTAATACATTAAGGAAGAACATTGTAAGTGTTTGGAAAACTGAAGTGAGATTTGAGGTGTGTCTCAGGCTTTCCTTTGCCTTCATGTAGTCTGGTCAGATAATTCTTTGTAAAGTACTAGTTAAAATTCCCCATCTACACCAAACTGCTACATAATGAAGATAAATATCAGACACCAGAAGACTGAAAACAGACACTGAAAAAAGTCACTGTGTAAAAGCAGAACTTCCTTTGACTCCACTGAATAAATTAGAAAAAAGCAATACCCCAAAATCACAGATAGATACAACAATTGCTCATTGTCTTGTTTTTTTTACCACCACATGTATGGTCTTTCAAATTTATATAGCTTTCTGAAAATAAAATCAGTGTTGAATTTTATGTTCTTTAAATGTGTATTTGTGGTAGAACATACAACAGCAATAGGTATATACTCTGCACATGGTACAGATATATATTTCATGTTTTTATTCAGTGAGGGTTTATAAAATTGCAAACATGGTGATTTCTTACTAAACCAAGTATTTGTAAACAAAACGGTTAAAGAAACAGCCAAGCTATTTGAGCTATGAATGTACTATTAACCCATTTTATTTGTTTTTAAGTAGCCTTCTGTAAAAAGACAGAGTTGCATTATTTGTAACAATTATTTCACACCTTGGATAAATATAGCCAATAACCAGAACCCTTACTAGTTCATTAAAATCTGATCATATCTAGGATATGCTGTGTCTAGATTTTGACCTAAAATAAAAAAAATAAAGGAACATTGGCTGGTTGGTATCTTAGGTAGTACCCACCATAAACTGATGGGCGCATTATCAATACCTAATTTGGCTAAAATTTGATCAACCCCTTCCTTCTGTTACCATTTCCTCATAATTTTGCATACATACTTTCCCTTCCCTCCTCCACTCCACAGGAACAAGTTTTGTACCTGCAAAATGAGGAAGAAATAAGACATCACAAAAGGCAGTACATTTCAGTTTTAAGCTTGTGAGTACAGTAGTTAGAAATTTTTTTTCTGATCCTTTTAAGATTTATTTTATTTTATCCTTAAGGTTTTCATTATTACGTCATGCTGTTCTAGCTAGCATTTCACAGTCATTTAGAACAATGCTTAATCTTCAATAGCATGTGTGCTGTTACACTGGAGCACAATAGGGTTTTATAAATCTATCAAGCCAATCAGGAGCATGAGGCATAAGGCTGAGTGAGATTAGAGTGGTAATGATAGAGCAGTCAATTTTATGAAATTTGTTTAAATGATAATGGTCATAATTGAAAACAGGCATTAAAACTACAATAATATGTAATAGCAGATTTTATAACGTTAATGCTTCATCATAACCATCATTGTGCAAAGCACCACAGAGTCACATCAAAACGAATAGTAAATACATCACACGAGTCATTGACCAGCAATCTTCCTCCACATTTTTCATGCACACCTGAGAAGTGTACCATACTACATCCTGTCCAGCCAGTCAGCCACATCATCGAACCACACTTGTTGCAGGCGCACCCTGCTCCTGGTCCTTGCAAAACTTGCTTTGGCTATCTTCCTCCACTTATAATCCTTGACTATTTTAAAATACCAAGAGACCATAAACATTCAAGCCTTCTGTACAATATGGTTCTGATCACATTTATAATATAGCCTTAGTAAATTTACCAGGTCAGGCCCAAGACCATGGGATGTTGTTCAGAAAAGAACATCTGCTGGGAAGACAAGGAGTGCACTTCACCAAGAAGAGGAAGAGCATCTTCACGCACCAACTTGGCAACCCAGTGAGGAGGGCTTTAAACTAAGTTCAAAGGGAGCAGATGACAAGAGCTCGCAGGTAAGCATAAAAATATGACCTTAACAAAAAGCTAGATGGAGGTGTGTGTGTGTGTGGGGGGGGTCACATGGAAAATTACTTTAGGGTCATTAGAGCAACAAGAGGGAAATCAGTGGGGGAAATCTGATCCACATCTTGGATGTCTATACAAATATGTAAGGAGTATGGGGAACAAACAGGAAGAACTGGAACTATTAGTACATTAGCTAAATTTTGAGTTCATTGGTGCTAGAAACTTGGTTGGATATTCCAGACTCATGACTGGAATATTGGTATAGAGGGGTATAACTTGTTCAGGAAAGACAGGCAGCCTAAAAATGGAGGTGGTGCTGCATTATACATCAAGAATGTGCATACTCGTTCTGAGGTGCAAAAGGAGGTCAGAAGCAGACCAGTTAAGAGTCTCTGTGTAAAGATAAAAGGTGTAAAAAACAGGGGTGATATATTGGTATGGCTACTGTAGTCCACCAAATCAAGGATAGGAAGTGGGTGAGACATTTCTAGAACAAACAACAGAAGTATACAAAACACCTGGGAGTAATGGAGGACTTTAGCTACCCAGACTTCTGTTGGAAAAGCAATACAGCAAAACACGTTTCCAACATGTTCTTGGAATGTACTGGGGACAACTTTTCCCCCAAGGAAGTGGAGGAAATAAGGGGGAAGAGTCATTTTAGACTTGATTCTGACCTACAGGGAGGAATTAGTAGTGAATCATCCCCACCCCCTCCGGCGCTCACTCTCCGTCACTCGCTCTCCCCGACCCTCGCTCACTTTCACCGGGCTGGGGCAGGAGGTTGGGGTTCGGGGGGGGGTGCAGGCTCTGGGCTGTGGCCAAGGGGTTTGGAGTGTGGGAAGAAGCTCTGGGCAGAGCCTGGGGCAGGGGGTTGGGGTGCGGGAGGGCATATGGGATGCTGGCTCTGGGAGGGGGCTCCCACCAAGCAGCACTTACCTTGGGCGGCTCCCGGTCAGGGGTGCAGTGGGGCTAAGGCAGGCTCCCTTCCTGCCCCGGCCCTACGCCGCTCCTGGAAGTGGCCAACGCACCCCTGCAGGAGGAAGGGGGGCACGTGGCTCCATGTGCTGCTCCTGCCTGCAAGCATGTCCCTGCAGCTCCCATTGGCTGCAGTTCCCCATTTTCAGCCAATGGGAGCTGTGGGGGTGGAGCTTGAAGGCAGGAGCAGCACACGGAGACCCCGCTCCCTCAAGGGCTGTGGGGGCGTGCTGGCTGCTTCCGGGAGCAGAGTGGGGCCAGGGCAGGCAGGGAGCCTGTCTTAGCTCTGCTGCGCTTCCTGACTTTTAGCGGCCAGAGATTGTGATTGACTGGCAGAGGCTCCAGGATCAACCAGCCGATCACGATATATGGGTTGGTGACCACTGATCTACATATATAGGCTAGGAGGAAGGTTATATTTACAGGGCTAAATGGTTCAATATATCCTGTCACACTGACATTATGATCCTTTATTCACCATTACCATTTTTTAATCAAATATTTGTAAGTTATTTGTTAGCATCTCATTAGGAAATTACATTACAGAAATGCTCCTATGCTGCACAAGTTTGAATAAGAATCCTTCAAAGTCACTGGAATAATCCAAGATTAGTCATCCTGACCAAAGGTTGCCTATCTCCTTGTCACTAATAGGTTTGTTTCCTCATAGTTTCTTTGTATGCTGGAGACTAGCAGGAAAGTCATTCACTTAAAAAAACAAAAAACCAACAAGCACCCTACAAGTTTATTGAAAAATAAGCAAGCCAACATACACTATCAAGATAGATGTACAGATTAAGCCATTAAATAAACTATTCTTGCACGTCAGAGAACCCTTCCTGTGTTTCTCCAGGAAATCCTGCATTAACCCAGCCCACTGCTATCAACCTCTTAGTGTTTTCTCCAGGAGTTTTGATATTCTTCTGAGATTACTCCTCCCCCCTCCATCTTAAAAAAAAAATTCTAACTCCAAGTTTTCTACACTTCCTGTGTTTATTTGAAGAGTGGATCTGACTCGAGGCAACAACTCCCTTCTCAGCATTATGTTTGAGATGTAACAGATTACTCTAAGTGTTACAGAAGTCTTGCATTAGACATTTGATCTTTAAAACATCAGTAGAAACTTTTGCCTTCCTTCTCCTCTCGTCACCCCTTCTTTTTGTAAGAGTTGCACTCCAGATTCTATTCAATTCCTCATGACTTCCTAGTATTGTTAGCTCAGCATCCTGTCTCCAGATCCCATGAACATTTTTGACCAGGTCCAGTTGTCCAAATGAAGCCAGCCATACTGTTTTAATAGATAACAGGCTGCTCATTCTGGTCATGATTTTGTGGTCAGGTGCACCATTTGAGCAGATCTTCAAGATGGGGTTAAGTCTTCTTCAAGTTTTCCAATAGCAGCACTGACCAGAATCATCCCAATGATAATCCAGGCAGGTCTAATTTCTTCAGAATTCCCCAGCAGATGTGTGTGTCAGTCAGCTCCCTGTCCTAACAGTTACCCAACAGATGCCTCTCCTCTCTTGATAGAGTCCCTCTTAACAGAGGGAAGTCTCTTTATGCTTGCCAGTTCCCAGGCTTTGGCCCTTCTGGACAAAGCCAGTCCTGCAGGCTCAGCAAAAGGTTGAGCCAGACTCCTCAGAGTCAGTGACTGTCACTGTCCCATCATACAACCATGAAGTGTTTGCTAAGGTGTTTTATCTTGAGCTAACTCTTCTCTGCCTGCTTGTTTTCCTTAAAATCCCTAACCAACACAGTCCTACAATAAACATCCCAGTAAGCTGGTTAACATATAGTATACAGTATTCATATATTACAAAGCAGCTCCATTTCCTACATATACTGCATGTACTCCTTCCAGTCTGCAACATTCCTGTGTCCCAGATAATCCACTTTAATCTGGCATTTCTATTTTAGCAGAAATTTAAGAGATTTCTGCATCCTGTCACAAGGATGTTCTTCTAAGCATAGTTTGCACTCTAATGCTAAAAGTTATGCACCCATTGGGCAGAAATTATCTTATCTGAATTTAAATTAAAAGCATTCTTCCCATTAACAATGATTTCTGCACAGATGTATACCAATTAAATAAGATGATGCAGATCGCGGCTATGGTAACATTCCGAGGCACTAAGCCCATTATTTATACATTACATTAAAATTAATATTCAGAAATATTATATAACAGGGTCATTTAAATCTTATTTGGAACACTTTTGGGGAAATAAGTATAGCATTTTACCTCAATTAGATACATATGATTGGTATAACTCTGCTTTGCCAAATTTGTAACTAAAAAGTTCTCTGCATTTCTTCTATGCTAGCCATCCTCCTGGCACTAGGACTGCTCAGGATATTTGTTTATCTGAATGAGCTTGACAAAGTATATTCCAAATGCTAAAGAAATGCTCACTGTTCGGTCACATTTTATCAGACAAACAGTGACAAATTTACACGGCCCAATTATGCTTCATTAAACTAAGCCAATCCTCACTGTCAGGGGAAATCACACACACACACACACACACACCTCCTGTACAGTACCTCTATGTTTTCTAAAGAAATGTTTCCTTATAAACAGGGAAGGTATTTGGGAATTGCTATCAAACCATTTTAACTATACATCATTTATAGCGCGCCACTTTTGTCCAAGCTAATTACAAATTTTGAGACGTTTCTTCAGCTGTTTGTTCACACAAGTTCTTCCTTCCCAGCTTCCCACACAAGAGGTAAGGAGAAAGCAGTCTTTGTGGCTTGGTTTTTCAGTACAGGAATATCCTTACTTCGGTACAGGAATATCCTTTTCTTTGTTGATTACAGCTATTTGTGTTATCAGACCTTACTTACAAATGCTATTGCAAGCCTGAAAGGTTAGATTTCCTATTTACATATAAATGCAGGTGAATGAAGTAGTACAGCAGTTCTCAAATTGTGGGTTGCGACCCCATTTTAATGGGGTCGCCAGGACTGGCGTTAGACTTGTTGGAGCTTGGTGCCCGAGCCCCACCACCGGGGCCGAAGCTGAAGCCCCAAGGGCTTCAGCCCTGGGTGCTGGGGCTCAGGTTACAGGCCCCCCTGGGGCTTTGGCCCTCCCCCTCCCCTGTGAGGGAGTCGGGGCTCGGGTGGGCTCAGGCTTCAGTCCCCCCTCCTGGGATCATGTAGTAATTTTTTTTTCTGTCAGAAGAGGGTTGCGGTGCAGCAAAGTTTGAGAACCCCTGAAGTAGTAGATTGTGTAGTCATGAACTCTAAAAATATTTAAATCTATCATTCCTTAAGTTCCCCAGCATCCCTCTTTTCTCTGTTCTGGTTCATGCACTGCACTGACAAGTCTACTGTACTCTATGCATTAGCAGCAGAGAGAAATGTAATAGAAATATTGACAGTATATTTCAGTCTGCTGCAGAACTATTTCTGCTTTGAGCCGTAATGTCAAAAAGAGGAAAGGATAAGAGAACACACCAATGAATGAAAGATAGGAAAAAAACCTAGACAAGCCTGATACACTAAAAAGTGGGATGGGGAGAGCAAGAGAAAAAAGGGTAAGGGGAATCAACAAACAGTAAAAGGCAGGGGACAGTCGCATGGTTTAGATCAGTGGTTCTCAAACTGTGGGTCAGGACCACAAAGTGGGTCACGACCCTGTTTTAATGGGGTTGCCAGGGCTGGGGCCAGGCAATGAAGCCAAAGCCCAAGCCCCACTATCTGGGGCTGAAGCCTGAGGGCATCATCCTTGGGCAGTGGGGCTGAGATTACAGACCTCCTGCCTGGGGCTGAAGCCCTTTGGCTTTGGCTCTCTCAACCCCCCAGGACAATGGAGCTTTGGCCCCCCCACCCAGGGTGTCAGGGATCAGGCTGGCTCAGGCTTCGGTCCCCCTTCTTGAAGTCGTGTAGTGATTTTTTTGTTGTTGTTGTTGTTGTCGTCAGAAAGGGGTCGTGGTGCAATGAAATTTGAGAACCCGTGGTTTAGACAGCTGTCAGAGCTAATACTACAAGCTTCAAACACTCCTTTCATTATTTGATCAACTGACAGGAAAAATCAATTGTTATTTCAGTAAGCATCAAGGATTATTACTTGCAAAGACAAAGGTGAAGTTGATTAAAGAAAGAAGAAAAATATTCTTATTTAGAGAGATGAGAGTAGAAGAGAAGTTCCTCAAGCAAATATTGTGGTGAAATCACTCAGCTGAATCAGAGATTTGATTTCATGCAACAGACCCTTGAAGGCAACTTCAAAACTACATTCAGCAATCTGTAGAGTGATGTTATCCAAATAATTTTGCACTAAATGAACAGTGAGGTTACCAGAGCAGAACTGAAACACTAGGAAGGGTAGTGAAGGGGTTAGACAATAAGAAAATGGAGAAAATTCAAGGGAGAAAATCTGATATCACTGTCTTTTCATTCTATCTGGTTTCTCTCAGTTTGACTCCAACTCCATCATGAATCTTTAAGCAAAATTAAAAAAAATACATGTGCATAGGACAGGTGAAGATGGACTCGGTCTTATACTGACATGACAAGACCACCTATGAGCCGCAATATAAAGAAGCAGGTGAGGTATGAAAAGAAGTTCATGTTTTCCAGGATTCCTTAGTGACCCTGTAATGGTGCTAGAAAACCCTACAAATTAAGAGGAGACTACAAATTAGTACCCTGTTATTTCCTCCACTATTATGTTTATTGCAGTAATGCCTAGAGGTCCAAGTCCATTATGCCAAGCAAGGTATACACGGTATGAGAGAGTTCCTGTTCCAAACAGCTTAGAGTCTAAATACACACAACGGACAAGGGGTGGAGAGAAACACATACAACACAAAATGAAAATGTGAAGTTTGGCAAATGTCACGTACGATTTTTATAAAGGGTTTGGGTTAGGTTGAGAGAGGAGTTACTAAAGGGAGAAAGCCAAGGAAAAGAAAGGAGGGGAACATGGAGTGACACCTAAGTGAAAGTGACTGGAAAGGAGTAGGCTAGAGCAATCAGTCAAAAAGCACAGCACAGGAAACGGAATGCCCAGAGTAAAAACTGAGAAAGAATTGTGACTTGAAGGGCATGGGACAAGGACGAGCTGCATTAAATCCTTTTCCTTTGTGGTAGAAGATAGTCACCTCAGTGATAATAAAATCTAAGGAAACAACTTTCCCCACCCAAAAGAGTGCATTTTAAACTGTAGAAATGTTGGGTAAATTATTTGAATAAACCGAACCTGCATAGCTTGTTGTCCGTTTTGGAAGAAAGTCTATATAAAAAAACAAGATATTCCAAACATTCTATTAGAGTTCATTAAATCAAGTTAAATTGATTATACACATTTGTTGCTCTCTCTTATAAATGGAGTATTGGGGAATAGGGAAGAAAAATTTAAACCTTTATATTAATTTCTATTATGGTAATGCCTGGAGGCCCCAGTCAGGATCAGGGCCCATTGTGCTAAGTACTGTAACAATACAAAGAGACATGGTCTCTGCTCCAGAGAGTTCACAATTTAAACAAGCAACACAAAAGGGTGCAAGAAAGTGATTCAAAGTGTGAACATTTTTTTAAACAAATATACCACATATATCTTATAGGCAGGGCTGGTTGCACCTCCTATTAAGCTTGCTTGTCACTTCCCGTTACAAAACCCTGTTTTCAATTGCTTATAACTTTACCAAACTAACCATTTGGGCTGAATTTTTCTATACCATGGGTCTGCCTTAGTCTTAAATTTTTTAGAGAGAGTTTCAGCCAAAACAGTTCAGCTGTATCCAAGAATGAAACCAAGGGGAAAAAACTGCAATGTTAAAAATAATCCTGATAATCTTTACTATGAGACTCTGCAGCACTCCTGTGCTTTGGAGCAGAGGTGGTGTCTGTTTCAGGGATGTACCTTTTACTGTTCCTGTGATAATCCACCCAAGTCTGGCCTCTGAAAAAATACCAGTTCACATACGCTCAAGTAGAGAAGTGCTAGAGTTTAACAGCTAAAATTCCTGAAGAATCCATGCTCAACGAGCATGCTCCAGACCCTCACAGCTCCTAGTGCTGGCTAAAAGCAGCATGCACCATCCCCACAGAGCATACTCTATTCCCAGAGTGGGGCCAGGCTGAGCACAGGGAGCCTGTATCTCCTATCTTTACGCTCTCAATGACACCCTGCTGGCACCTAGGCAGCCATCTGACTCAAACACAAAGGAAGTACTGAACTGGGGGGGGGGGGGGGGGGGGAAGGAGGCAGGATATTGGACTAGAAGGGGATGGAAGAGAAACTGACTACAAATTGATGGGGACTAGAGCTGGCTGAGCAAAAAGACTGAACGGAGAGGCAGGAGAGGGTAAGTGGGTATTGGTTGGGCATCAGACCAGAAGCTTGGGGAAGAGGGGACACAGACTGGCCAAAGCAGGAATCAGTGTGCGAGAAACAGGAGACAGATCTGACAAGGAGCAGGGAAGCGAACTGGGACTGGCTGGGCAAAGAGACTGGGACAAGGAGCTGGGTGAGAGGCAGTGGAAGACAGACTGCTTGAGGAGCCTGTAGATGAAGACTGAGAGCCAGTATGGGGAGGGGAAAGACTGGAGGCCAATGAGAGACATGACAAGAATAGGTTAAAAGGGACAGGGCAGAAGGGGACAAGTTTTGATTGGGGGGGAGGGCAGGAGGAAAGACATGCAGAAGGGACAGGGCAGAGGGGATTAAGACATGAAGAAGGGTCTGTGGCCATTACAATCGACTCCAGAGCCTGGAATAGCCTTGGAATATTCACAAATGGGCAGTAATGTGACAAAACTGTTGTGGTCAGCAAAAGACGAGCCAAAATTTGACTTTTAACTGGTTTTGATGTGAAGTTCATTTCCAAGGATTTGTTCAGAAATTTACAACTCAAATTCAGCAGCACAACAGATATCAAAGTTCCGGTTCTGTCTGGGAAACAACTTCTATTCAGAACCAGAAAAACAGGCAATGATGTCTACACATAATCTGTTCAGAAGGATAGTCTGGCCTACTTGTAACAATACGAAAGGAGAAATTAAGACTTGTGGGTACTAGTCTTAGCTGTACCACTGATTATCCTCTGGGCATAATTCTGCATTCCTCACATACCCTTAACTTCAGAAGCTACAAAAACTTCCCAAAACCCACATCCTGGGATCCCACAGTGCTCTGTCTTAAGTCACCTCTTCTAGTTTATTTTTTTTCCTTTACTTTCTCATCCCCACGAAGAAGCCATTCAGTCCTGTCTTTGTTTTTCCTCTCTACAGCTCTTTCCCTCCTGTTTGGTTCTTTCTGGTTCTCTTCCTTTTTTTTTTTTTGGGTCAGCTTCAGGATTTCAATGAGAGGTTTTGGATGTATAATACAAGGACTGGGTACTCACTCTCCGTTTTCCTGTCTACTAAATGTATGTCAAGTCTACCTCAGTATTGTGAGGCTAATTCTTAAAGCACAGAGATCCTTACATTAAATATACAATATAAATTCAAACTACTATTATAGTTTAGGGTCTCAAGCCATTATGCTCTAAGCCAGGGGTCAGCAACCTTTCAGAAGTGGTGTGCCGAGTCTTCATTTATTCACTCTAATTTAAAGTTCTGCATGCCAGTAATACATTTTAATGTTATTAGAAGGTCTCTTTCTAAAAGTTTGTAATATATAACTAAACTATTGTTGTATGTAAAGTAAATAAGTTTTTTAAAATGTTTAAGAAGCTTCATTTAAAATTAAATTAAAATGCAGAGCCCCCCAGACTGGTGGCCAGGACCCAGGCAGTGTGAGTGCCACTGAAAATCAGCTTGCATGCCGTCTTTGGCACGCATGCCATAGGTTGCCTACCGCTGCTCTAAGCTTTGCTAAACTAAACTAGTGGCAGAAACAGTTACCTATCCTGTAGTGTTTCAATTTCTCCTGTTTCACAATTTTAAGTTCAACTAAGTCTACTTTAGGGGTGTTATTTTTCTGCATTAAACAAAATATTTTTCTTTGGGAAAAATATTTTATGGAAGTCTATATACAGATATAGCCTACTACAATAGACAAGAGCTATATTAACATTTATACACTACAATAGTGTAAATGTATATTTAGAATAATAAACATGGATTTCTGAAAATACAGTTTCAAGGATACTATGTTTGATCATAGATAGTTCAAAATTTTGTGCACAACTTGTAGGCTCAAATTTCCACATTAAAAAACAGGTTAATTAACAGCTACAGAACAGAACAGACTAAGGGTAACATTTTCAAAAGTGACTTTAGGTATTTAGGAGCTTAATTCTAAATGAAAGCCAATGGAACTTGGGCTGCTAAGTGCCTAAATCATTTGTGAAAATGAGACTAGGGCCAAATTTTAAAGGTAGTTAGGCATTGCTATGCTCAGTGTTGCAATCCCCAACTGATTTAGGAGCATAAATCTCATTTTCAAAAGAGATTTAGGAACTTAGGAGTCTATATCTGCAGACAGCATTGCAACGCCTACATACCCTTAAAAATATGGGCCTTAGGCACGTCTGAAAATTTTATCCTAAATTTTTAAAATTAATAAAAAATGTCAGTAAAATCTTTAGAACCCTAACATAATTGAATTTTATTTTTAAAATGTGGACTTTTTTAAACATAGTCGAGACCTTGTTTTGTACTGTTTGAAAGCCCATAAACATCATGGTTCCAGCTCCTGTGAAGCTTTCATTCCCTTTCTGCTACTCATTGTCAGTATTGTGATGCCTCATACGCCACCTAACACATTCATATAGATGAAAACTGCGCTAATGTTACAGATAATCAAATGTCATGTTTCAAGGCACCATATTTTTAGTTGAAAAGGCCAGAACAGAACTGCTCTCACTTTGAAAGACCAAGTATTTACGACTGCTGGAGAGCTAAGAAAGAACAGGAGCAGTAAAAGGGCTGGAATCAGAAAATAAGAGGACCAACAAGTAAGATTCTCTCAATACCAGAACAACATAGCAAATTTAGTTAATTAAATGTACTCAAATTAAAGTTTTATTAGACTGAAATATTCCCATACACACATGAACACTGGGCCAGCTAGGATCCCTGCCTAAGAAGATGACCCTTTGCTAACAGTCGTTCAGTAACAGGCCTGTTTCACATGGTTTATAACTGTTCAACTGCAAGAACAGACCACGCTGAGAACAATTTTGTTTGGTCTCAAGTAGCAGTTACTATTAACAGTTGAGAGAAAGAATGAAGGGAAACTCTCTCCAGACAATGGTTGTCAGCACCAAGTTGATTTCCTAGGGTAAATGAACTCTAAAGGAAGAAAGTGGAACCACTGGCATTGTGGAAAAAGCAGTCAGAACACCAGAAATAAGCGGATTATGTTACCTTTTTATTTATTTGTTTGCATCTCATTACATTTGCTTTGAAAAATTGTTTTGGGGGTATGGGAACTACTGAGGATGCTCATGTTTCAACAAGGCCTGAATATGAGAGAAGTGTCGATATAATTGACAGTTTTGTACAAGGAAAGTAATATGGAAAACACATGTACACTCAAACATACATAGCAAATAAAAACGACTAAATGCCAAATGGAGCTTGTGTACAATGGATGTTGGCAACAAAAATGTCAAAATCCATAAACAGAATTTTGTGTACACTACTTAGCAAGCTAGAATGGCTAAAAAATTTCCACTTTGGCATTAACTGCTGTACACAGGAAGCTTAAGTTGACACATGGTGTAAATATTTTATATCAAAATGAATTAAGAGTATTTAGACACCTACCTCTGTATGTCTTGAATGAAGTGCATTGTATTCTTTCTTCAGTTCTGCCTCCCTCTCCTCAAGTCTGCTAACTGAAAAAAAATTAATTAAGGTTAACCCAAGGAGACTCAATACCAGCTACTGAAAGTCTGATTTCCAGAGACCAAAATTGTCACTCCAGAGGTCAGGGTATTCCAATTGATGGATATCAAGCAGCAAGAGGGCACTTAATGGAGTTGAGGAAATTCAACTCTATTATTGTCCTTCTTAAATCTTTCTCACTCCCCCTTCTACAGCTAAAGAAAGCACACTCCTTCCCCTAAAGGTTGCAAATAGCCATATGGAGCTGAAGCACATTTTTCACCGACAAGTTAACGACCATTAAATCATCAGATTTCCAGTTAAATTTGTCCAGGAAAATTGTTTATATTAGTTCTACCAGTTCAGATCTTTTCACACATGCATAACAAGAGAAAGTAGGAAGCAACAGAGACCCTATCACATGCTATACTGTTAATCTTGCATTCAGAGGTCACATCTATGAAGAGAACTGCAAGCTATCTATTGGCATTACCAATAGGAAGTTACACAAGATGATCACAATGGTAACTTCTAGCCTTGGAATCTAGAAAACTTTTCTTCTACATAAACAGGCTGCCAACTCACAGGCCTAAATCAAGCCTATATTTCTCCACTGAAAAGTTTTAAATGGCTGAAGCAGAGCAAATATTAACCAGATACTCTATGTTACAGTGATCTAAAGTATTAATAATTTGGCAATAACTTACAGTATTCCACATGCCATAACTGAAGTTCTTACATTTAAGAGTTCAACCTTGCACGCCATTGTATATTAAAGTAATGGTCCTGCAGATGCAAAACTAAACTTTTCATTTTTCTTTGAATGCTTACATTTGAAGACAAATGTACTGAAATTAATCAAGTTTTTTAAAACACAACTTAGAAAAAAATTTCAGCCATCAGTGCAGTCTTCATTTACAAGATTAAAGATGATAGGGTTTTTTGGTTATGGCTTGTCTTCACATATGCTACAGCAGCACCGCTGTAGCACTTTAGTGAAGACACTACAGTAGAATCACTACTGGGGCCCAGTTGTACCGATGTAGCACTGCTAGTGCAGATCTTCTATGCTGATCAGCGAGAGCTCCCCCGTTGGCATAATTATTCCACCTCCCCAGGCAGCGGTAGCTATGTCCCTCTCCCACTGACATAGTGCTGTCCACACTGGCACTTAGGTTGGTATAACTTATGTCGCTCGTGGGGTGGGTTTTTCATGCCCGAGCGAATTAAGTTACACCGATGTAGGTCTGTAGTGTACACCTGGTCTTAGACCAAGTTATCTCCAAGGTTATGGTATCCCTATACCACATTTCTCTTCCAAATAGTTTATAAACTCAATGCTCTCTTTGCACTACATTTTTAGTATAAGAAGTAGAATTCTGAACAGCCGGGACCATGTTAGAATTAGCTCTCGCAGTTAAAATGCTGGTTGGTTGGTGGTGGTTGTTTTTATTTATTTATTTAAAAACCTTATGGCTACCTTTCAAAATGCAAAATTATTTTAAAAAAGGAGTATTTTAAATCTGCATACTATTGGTATGTCAAAGATATACCAAATTGATCAGCTGCTCCCCTCAACTTAGAAATGGGCTAGAAGTAAAACAAGTATGTTTTCTGTCCCAATCTGAAAAGTAACAAAGTACTGTATCAGTACAGGATCATCTACAGCTCTCAGTAGATAAAGCCAAGGTTACCCTTGGTTTTAACACTTTCAGCTCCTAACTCAACTGTAATTGGAATTCTCACACTAACTTTCATATAACAAAAAATTTAATTCTAATATTCAGTACAGTGTTAGGAAGGTTCTTAGAAAATCATTTTTCCAACCAAAATGGTCTGTCATGGCCTTCTGCGGTGTTCACTCATGTCATTTCAATATAAGCTGTTAGTGACAACACTTATCTGTTTATTTTGGTGTCTACTTTGCCCTATTTTGCAATTAGTTTATTGAAGGCCTTACCTAAAAGTCTTGTTTTTTCCCTTTTGTTCAGCTGTGGAGCTTTCCCCCCTGCCATTACAAGTTTGTCAACTCTAACTTTCTGCTTGTGGAACGTGCGAGAATATTACATTATGTATTCTTTTGGTTTAGGCAAGTGCTCCATATTTTCTAGTTGAGGTCCTCTTCTTCCACTTGCCCTGTTTAAACCCCTCAAGATGATTTACAATACAGTTACCAATCTGTCTGCAGCTATAGACTCAGTGCCAAACACTACAGTATCACAAGACCTATGCCAATATTTTCTCCGCAATTTGTGCATTTCTACTATTGCCAGCGTGCTCCTGTCATCAATATTTCTCAATGCACCATTTTTTAGTGCCCCACATTTTCTACATTTGCACATAGGATATACTTTATATAGGTACTTTATATAGATACTAGTTTTAAAAAGTTCAAATTGAATAGATTCAAAAGATGTAACCATAACCTACAACTGTCTGTGCACTTCGATCAACATTACTCTCTAATCTCATCTTGCTCTTCTAAGAACATTAAGATATTTGACAAGACCTTTTGCACTCTAGCTATAAATATCAAACTGCTCAAAAGTATCACATATATATACACCCCTATGAACCAATCTTACAATACAGTAAAAAAATCTAATCCACATAATGGCAGACTGAACAAGAACTCTAAGGTGAACTTAGCAGCAATTAAGGATATATCCTTAAAATGTAAATATAGCAATAAATACATGAACATTAATTTTGAAAGGCTTGATATAGGATGCAAGATGCTTAGCTGTGCGTTTCTAAAGAAATTATCAATGCACTGTAGAGTAAAGCAGATAAGACGACTCTAATTTGTCAGTCAGAGGCAATGTCCATTCTGAACACTCAGGGAGAGAAGATAAGTGCATGGAAGCTTTGGATAAGTATCCAGAGAAAAACCACCAATTTTATTTGAAAAGCCAACTTTTGCCTACTCTATCAGACTATATGGACTATTATCTTCTAGTACAGCTGGACTACAGCATATCAGTTTACAATCTAAGTTAACTATGCCTTGGTCAGATGGAAAGATACGTAGAAATATTTAAAACAAGCAAGGCTGGCTCACCTTAGTTTTTCCTGTCACTAATACGTAGGACACATTTGCCAAATCATTAGACTTAGGACTTTTAAGAGGAAAGGTCTTATGGTCATTCCCTTTTGCCCTCATAGCCAAATTTTTCAGGTGCTCAAAAACTGCCTCAGTCCAAGCAAGCAGTTTGGAAATCAGGAAGTGCAAATAGCATTGCTAATTGGCTTCATGTTATGCGAGACCTGTTCCCTTCCTTAGAAACAGTTTCCAAGTACACTGAAATAGCATCAGGACCTAGATAATGCTAAATATTAACTAATGATGGCTTGGGTTTAAAATTTTGCTTCCCAGTGCTGGTGAGCAGAAGATTATATTCACTGCAGTCACAGCTGGGGATTAGCACAGAAAAACACACTGATACAAGTTTAAGTCCTCTGACATATGGCTTAACTAGCACTGGCTCATAATGATACTCCAGAATTCACCAGAGGTGACCTAAACACATACCACATTTAAATGACTACAGACTATCACTTTACAGTTAAACCATGAGACTAATTCCCAACGCTTCATTTTGATCACAACAGCCTACCTAAATGAAATCAGGTGCTTTCCACAATTTACTGTGGTTAATAGTTTAAGATCACTGATGGTGTCCTAGCGCTACCCCAAATTAGGCTCCTTCATTGGGCCTATTCTAACAAGAATGGCAGCTCCATAATTAAAGCTATGGTGACAGTTTCACTAGATGCAGGCACTAAAGACCCATGGTGCACACCCGCACACCCACACAGATTTATTTCATAACCATTCTATTTGTGATGGGAATATTTTCTTAGAGGAAGGCCCTGCAATGTGACTGAAATGTCTAACTCTGGTTTAGTCTAATCTTCTCTGGAGTTCTTTCCTCAGTAAGATGCCTACAACTGAATGCATGAGCAAGAGACTAGACATTTCATCCTGGGCTTTGCTGGTCAAGCTTGTGACAGCCTTACACTCAACTTGATGGCATTTTTCTGTCTTTAATGAAATAACTTTTGAATGCCACATCTGATCAATTACAGAATTTCATGGAAAGTTCTAGGCATCAATGGCCAAAACCCTACTGATTTTGGGGAAAAACTGGAAACCAGAAGAGGAAAAAATGAGACATATGAAGCTCCTGCCAGCTTTTCATCATAGCCTCAAGCACCTCTGCAATTGTCTATAGGTCAAAAAAACCTGTATAACATTCCAGCATAACAATACTCCCACCTCATTTCAGTCCATCCTCCCATTAAAGTTTAACATTTTGATGTCCTGAATGACTTATCATCCAAACAGAAAGAAAAAATGGGGAGGGGGAGGAGAGAGGGGACAAATGACGGTGTGCGCACAGTCCCTGGCGGGGGGGGGAGGAGGGGGAATGGGAGCACACAGCCCTTCCCATGGGAAGAAATGGGCAAACCCTGGAATGAGGAAAGGAGCCTGTCCATCTTTTAGGCAACACTGCAACATTCCCCCCCCCTACTTTTTTTTTTAAATAGAAAAAATTCTTTTCATTATAGCAAGAATGACAACACCCAGTCCCATCTACTCAGACACAACTCACCCCCCTCCCACAAACCAACAACCCCGTAAAAGAAGCCAATGAAGCAAAACAAAACCCAAAACACCCCCAACCCCAAGATATTTTACTTAAAAAGGGAGAATCAGACACTCCATTGAATCCTTTAGGGACTTCACTATTGCTATCAAATTTTACACAGACGATGCTCAGATACAACACTGACAAACAACGGTATAAAACTCTAAGATACTGAGTAAGGGTATCAGAACCTGGTCCAAAAAAGAAACATAAAAGCTTAGCAATTAATATGGGCTTACAAATGGGTCTCCTAATCCCAAGAGAAACAGGACATCACCACAGCAATAGGCTAGATGGCAGTAAACAAAGCCCTTTAGACTGGCAAGAATACCACCAGCGCAACAAATTTAAGTCTGAAGGTTGCCTCATTTTCATTTTGCTCAGCTTGCACATGGAGCAGAGTAGAAGTCTGAAATCGCGCAGGTAACATTCATTTTAGTCTACGCTACTTCACAGCCACTAAGTGCAGCAAAGCACAGTGTTGGGGGTAGGCTAACTATAGTGCCATTTGGGACAGCCTAAAGCCTCACAGGAAAGGGATTTAAAAACAAAAGGGTAGAAATTTGAGATTATATTAAAGAAATGATCATAAAGCAACTGAAAAAGTTCCTTTTGCAATCCAATGTCTCAGACTCCTATTTCTGGCTAGAAAAATATTTAAAAGATATCACCATAAGGATGGTGGGGTCAAGGAAGCCTACAGAAAATTTCAAGCAGAGATTAAAAACAACTTGTTTTGGTCCTTTCATTGAAATAAATACTTAAATTGCTGAAAACAAATCCATTCTCAATTTTCCTATTAGCCAAATATAACTATTCAGATGAAGGGAGAGGTCTAGCAGTTAGCCTTATTTATAATTACATTCACATGTATTTTAAGAAGATGACTTGGCAAGATCATTATCTGCTGCCATTTAAGACAGCCAGAGCATCAAGAATTGAGCAACTTTCGTCAGACTTAATCTGTATCTAACCACAAAGAAACAGTCCTTTACTTCAATTACTTCTATTGTTTAATATTCAGCATAGATTGAAGTCTAGTTTCTCAGATCTTGCATATCACCAATCTCAATTTCAGAAAAAATTAGCATTAGTGAAGTTAATTGAATGCCCTCCAAATTCATTATAGCCCAATTTGTCATAGGACATTACAAGTTCAATATTGATTTTGCAATAGTGCAGAGTAGATTCTAAAAGTTCAATCTTTCCAGGTACAATACACACCTACTAAATAACACCTTACCTAGTTCATTTAAATGGTGAACACATTACACATTGAAAAATACTATCCTGAACAGTGGAAGAATCCTCATTGATCAATTTAAGGAAGTAATTTTTTTTTAACTAATTTGTTGTGTAGACAATTCAATTTTATACAGAGCTCTAAATCCTCAATGAAGTTCTGCATCTATACAAATATTAGTCAGCTTTGAATATAGTATGTAAACCAAGTTGTAAATATTCAAAAAGTCAGAACACTAGACTGAAAAGAAAACCGATTCCATTGGAAAAACAAAGCTTCCATGAAAGAAAATGTTCACTTTAACATACACTCAAGGCCCATCTGCAATCTGATATACAGCACACAGTGAAACAGTATCCAAAGATCTGAAATACCAGTACTCCATATGAAAACCTAAGCCTCCTTGATTTAACTTATCCAGTTCATCTCAAACTGAACCAGTCACGCCTCAAAACAGGAAATTAAGTATTAAGGGAAACTGAGGTGAAGCATTTGGAACTTCCACCTCCATCCTGAGAACAAGTATGAAGGATAAGGCAATAAAAGCTGCCTGCCCTGCCTGTTCAAAAATCAGAGCTTACCTCCCAAGTTTGATGGCTTTTGCCAAGTTTGGAACACCCATCATCTGTTTGTTGTCCTCTGCCTCAAACTGCTGATTAGCCTAAGGGGGAGAAAGAGAAACAAACCTGCTAGAAAGCCAAATCCAACTGATCAGATGCCTCCTCAAGAGGAATTATCAGCTCCTGCTGTGTAGGCAGGGCAAAGAGATCCCATTTATTAGTGGGCCTTACTTGCATGACACTTAAGCCCATTCTGAAGGTTCTCCTTGGAAAGTCTTCCTTCAACTGATTCCCTAACAGCATGTCTCACACTAACTTTAAAAGATACAGAACACACGTTCTTTAGTGACTACTTGATAGGCTGACCATCCCAACCTTGGCAGGGAAAAACTAAATTGATTCAACACAAGCGTTTAACTACAGAGCAATAAGAAAGCTAGACAGAATCTGAGGGTAAAACATACTGTTTAAGACAAATAGTATACTCAGTTCCTTGGCAAGAGGTTAATCACCTTCAAATAGTTCACATTTAATACTTGTTCTACACTGTAGTTAAAGTTTTTTAAATTGACAATATGCTGATTTAGACTTCCAGGATTACAGAAAAATTTGTTCCCGAGTAAATAGCAATGTGCATATATTCAGTTTTTTGCTTCCAGAATTCCATAAAATGAACAGACATCCATTACCTTTAGACAGTAATGTGTCCATTAATATTGCTTTAAGTCCCACTAAGTTCCCAATTTGATCGAGTAGAAACTATCACTGAAAATCCTTAAACTTGACAAACAGTGAAATTTTTTAAATAAGCTGTCATCTAAAATCCATGTTATTTTCATTTAATGTTTATATAACAGTAGCACTCTAGGATCCCCCCATGCCCAAGAATTGAAGCCCGCTGAGCTAGACTCAAGACACAGGCAAAGACAATTTCTGGCAGAACAACTTGAATCTACCACATTGTTTAGCCAACCTACATCCAAAAGTAACGGAGCATCCTGACAATGACTACAGGGTGAAAAAAGGACAAGGTAGTGGGCAGAAGCAGGGATAACACTAATGGGGAGGTGGGGTGGGAAACAGAGTGAAGAATGGAATCACGATACAAAATGTTGCTGTTTCTAAAAGAGCTCAATACCCGGAGAACAGTGATGCTAAAACTACAGTACATTAACTTTGTAAAAGAAGCCAGGTTACCATAATAAGCCATAATGTAAAATCCAGAAAGACATTTAAAGTCTTACACACCCTTTGCTGTAAGTAACTCAACTACAGCAAGTGAAGTTTTTTTGATAAGCAAAATTTAGAAGGCAGTCTAAAATTTAACTAGAGATCCTCAACAAATCTGTAGCTTATCAGGCCTGGGCAGTAGCTAAACCTTTTATTGTTAACTTTCCCCTGGGAAAGAAGTCAGTTCTGATATTGGTCAAGTAATGTTTATGATTAATACTGGTTAACTTTAAAACCTTCCCCCCCCACACACACTCTTAGTTAGTTTTATTAATAGGCTTCACATGAGTAGAGTGTAAAGCACATTGATCCATTATGTTGTTCTGATTTTCTACTACATTTGTGTCTCCAGTTCTGTAACGTGACTGACTCCTATGAAGAGCTCTCTAACTGTAGCTCTGCTCCATCTAGTGGGCTATCGACTTGCACAGAATACAGAGGAAGAATCAATACCACGGGGTGCAGTAAGTCAATAACTACATTAAACAGGCCAGCCTGTTGTCTCAAATAAAGGATTGATAGTGAAACAAAAAACAAGGTTTTTCTAGAAAACATTTTAAGTTGATAAAGTTATGCTATAAGACCGTCTCAGCTGGCTCCTCATCCTTTTCTGGTGCTATATAAATATTTTTTTTATTACAGGTTGAATGCCTTGCTCAAGTTCAAGTGAGTAATATCTAGAATTTGACCATGTCCAGTTTTGCAATTTATGTGAAGTTAGTAGGTGGTTTTCATTCATTTCTTAGAGACAGTGGGGGATCAAACCACAAAGCCATTCCAGGTAGGCCCACCAGTACCAGACTTGGCAACAGTTCAAGAGTTGAATGGCACGGCACTAACTACCTCACTGCACTACGTGGTTGGTTCCTCCAGGGGAGGTTACATTGTCAAGACAATGGATGACAGGCAGGGAGAAAATTGCCCTGTAACTAACTGTGACCCAATATATTGCAAAGAAGACTTCAGCTTCTATTGCTGCAATTCTAGACCGAAACTTAAATTTTTTTTTTTAAAGTTAGTGCTCAACAAGAATGTTCTGAAGACCCAAGCGTTTTGCAGTTACTTTGTTGCACAATGGAGTAATCTATTTTCTACAGAACTAGGCAATGTGATATTTGCTTCATGAGGTTAGTGTTCTAAAGCACCAGCTCTCAGGGTTTATGAATACATGCATTCTAATAAGAAATTGTACCCCACAAAATCTAGGTTCTTAAATTCACATTAAGTGTTAGCTGTAGAAAGTCTTCCAGTACAAAAAGCAAGAGCTTTTAATACCACAATATACTATATGCAGTCCTATTAATTTAACTGTTATGAGCAATTAGGGAACAGTGTTATTGCCTAAAATTCCAGTATTTAGTCATTGATTGGAGATCAAGGCAGCCTCAGTGTAAACATTAAATTAGAGTTTAAATATGAAAATTTATCACAGGAAATATCACTTAAGCAAGCATGATTTGTAATTTTTCCTAAGAGTAAGCCTCTAAAATCAGGCCAAGATCTTATGGACAAGAGTTAAACTGCAGAGTTATAGTTAAAACAATGGATAAAGTGAATAATTAATTCTACAAAATTTGCTTCTAGTATGATGAAAGCATATGGGACAGTTAATGGCGGATAACTTTGATTAGACAAAATCTACCATCTCAAAACAGTAACACAGATATCTAGGGTGGCTCAATTGTCAAAGAAAACATAACATGATTTGGGCCTTGCAGAGGATTTCAGACACAAGCAATAAGTGTTTTCTGCAGTAGACATAATTAGGGCCAGATTTACATTCAGTGCCATGGGAACATTCCCATAATAGGGAAGAGAGGTTTCACAAACAAGAAGAATGATTAAGGAGGCTCTCTTATTTGTGTATTCAAAATCACAAAGTACAAAGAAAGGCAGGACGTTTGTAAAAACCCAATTTATTTTCAGTGTGTTAATGGTCTTATCTAACTCAAAAAAAAAAAAATCTGCAGTCAAACATTACTGAAGAGGGAGGATTATATTATTTCTGCACTATGCAATACTTCTATGCCAAAGCTTAAGTTTACACTGGAGATGTATGTGAGAGTACAGTTTAGCACAGAAGAAGTACTTTCATCTCGGCAGAAAGTCATAACATCGTCTTCAAAGAGTTACCAATCAGAAAAGCAGGAGCCTCTACTCATTTCACATGAAATGAAACAGTATCACATCCAAGAAAATTGCTATGTAATCAAAAGTGTGAAGGCAATTCCAGGCTAACACACTTAGTTTCAAGTTGACATCTTAATGACAAGAATCTTCCCAAATGCTCCAGGGCCTAGTAACAATTATGGTGCACCTTTATCTAAATATAACCTTCCTAAATAATCAGAAATACAATAGTTGGGGCTAAATGGCTTCTTGAATTATACTCCTGCGCTCACACTAACATATACATGAATCCCTCAAAGATTAGTAAATGAAGCCTTGGGCAAAGTTTGAGAAGAACCAGAGACTTGCAAATAAGATCATGTGAATACAGAGCAGCTGCGTTGAGATATGAGCAGTAAGTGCCAAACATCAGTATTTGAGACAGTAGAAAACTTGCTAACACAGACTGCTCTGTTCCTTTTATACTGGAAGTATCAAAACAGTTTTAGGTTATTGCCACCTTCATCGGTTTTGAAAATTAACAATGATGAAGATACATAAGCCATAAGTTTTTTCCCCCCCGTGAACAATCACGAATTTTGATATTTTGTTTGGAATTATTTCTTGTATTTAGAATATTATTGTACTTAGGCCTGGTGTGTACACACAAAGCTGTACCAATACGTCTTAGGGCCAAATGGGTCCTATACTACGGAGACTATACCAGCATAGCTATGTTGCTTGGTTATAACAGCATAACCTCGTAGTGTAGACAGCCTACACTGACGAAGGTGTTTTTCCGCCAGTATTGGAACATGACCTCCCCAAATGATGGTAGCTACATCAACAGAAGCATTCTTCTGTCAATACAGCTGTGCCTATGTTGGGAGTTAGGTTGGCACATGTCAGTCAAGCATGTGGTTTTTTCCCACACCCTTGACCAATATAGCTGTACTGACCTAACCCTTAAGTGCAGACCAAACAATGATCTGATTTTATACCGATTTAATTAAACCAGTGCAACTGTGCATGGTCACTGAGGGCTTGTCTTCACTCAACGTAAGTTACGCTACTCCAGCTATGTGAAACAACGTAGCTGGAGTTGACGTAGCTTAGGTCGACTTACCCCAGTGTCTTCACTGCGCTGCATCGACAGGAGTCGCTCTCCAGTCAACTTCCCTTACGCTTCGCCGAGACCTGGGTCGACTGGAGAACACTCTGCCATTGATTTAGTGGGTCTTCACTAAACCCACTAAAATCAATCCCTGCTGCATCCATTGCAGCAGCATTGATCTCCTCCAGTGAAGACCAGCCCTGAGGGTATGTCTAAACTACAAGTGCTACAGCTATAGTACACATTTACTACAGTGACAGAAGGGGCTTTTCTGTCACTATAGTAAATCTACCCTCTTGAGAGGCAGTAGCTAGGTCAACGGAAGAATTCTTCTATCAACCTACGTGCATCTACAGTGGGGTTTAGGTCAACCTAACTATGTCATACAGTGTCTCAAATTTTTCAAATCCCTGAGCGATGCAGCAAGGTCAATCTAAGTTTAGGTGTAGACTAGGCCTTATACTCATTTAGCTTGTGCCTGTAAATTTACAGGTGTAAACTAAACTGATAACACCATTTTTAAGCGATGAGAGTCCACACACACAAACTAGTTTAACTTAACAGATTTAGGCCAAATGGGTGCAATTTCTGTGCATACACAAGCTTTTAGAGTAAAGGGGACCAGATGTTTTCAGCATCTATTCCTGTTGACAGATAGCCTATCTAGGTATTTATACCACAATAACTGTAAGATCTAACAAGTTAAGCAAATATGGGTTCTATTTGGTACCTTTTCTTTCACTCTCTTCAGCAAAACAGCTTATATTACGACTATTACTGTGAGAAAACTATGGCAGAAAGAGGAGTCTTTCTTTCGGTCTTAAAGCCACTAAGATTTGTACTTATGTTGGGCTCTGGTGGGAAGAAGTTCCATAGGTGGAGGCAACTGCCAGAAAGTAGGTCCAATATCCCATCAAGATCACAGAATGTTCCACTGTTCCCAAGAAGCACAGCTGCGTTTCCCACCTACTCAGTGAATTCAAAGATCAACCACACCACAAATTGATTCCTCCTTATTCCAAAAGCCTCCATAACTGAGCATGGGAGAGCCCACTTGCCCAAAGGAAAAAACAAAGATTTCTATCCTCCACAGAATCCAATGACATACAAGGGGAGTGCTGAGTAAAGCTTCTCCCACATTCAGTAATTAAGGGTGTCAGTATAGCATCTGAAGCCCAGGCTCATGTGCCCTTATGGACCTGTGTTAGCCAACACGTGGACTGCTTCATGTTTCAATTGAAAAAATCTTTATGGTGATGTAAGAGCTAGAAATAACAGTTTGGGGCTTTCCGATTGAAAGTTGAGTTTGCAGGCTGACCGGACACATATTTTACTTGCAAACTAGTCACAATATAGGCAAAGCTGGCAGAAAGTCCTATAGTTGAGGTTGTCTAATACTTTCCATTATATAATAGTTTTCAGTCATTTATAACTATGCCAAACTAACTGTTCAGACTAAAATTTTCCATGCATGTGTCTGCCTCAGCCTAAAATTCCTTGAAAGTTTCAGCAAAAACAACTCAGTCATTTCTGACAATGAGGCTAGGGAAAAAATACAGTTTGCCAGTGTTAAATTCTTACAACCATTTTGTTAAGAAACACTAGCACCTTTATGATTGAAATTCAGAAAGGTGCGTTTCGCTGTCCATTTGAAAAATCCACCTACATTTCACCAAGTTATAAGCCTCTGCAAATAGTCATTTGCCCATGCTCAGTACATATTTACTAGAGGGTAAATGTAAAAATCTCAGAAGATTCCGTCTGCACTGGACATGCTCCAGTGCAGTTCTGAAAGGGCTGAGCACTATTTTACCTGTCATTTCTCTCTACAGCCACAAGGTACTGTGGACCCAGAACTGAGAGCGGAAAGACTGTCTCCTATGCTCCCAATGCTCCCTGCTGGTGCCCAGAAAGTAGAAAGAAGTAGGAATACATAGCAGTGAGAAGCAGAGGGATGGAAATGCTAGAGCAGGGGGAGGCAACCTATGGCACACGTGCTGAAGGTGGCACGTGAGCTGATTTTCAGTGGCACTCACACTGCCCGGGTCCTGGCCACCGATTCGGGAGGCTCTGCATTTTAATTTAATTTTAAATGAAACTTCTTAAACATTTTAAAAACCTTATTTACTTTACATACAACAATAGTTTGGTTATATATTATAGACTTATAGAAAGAGACCTTCTAAAAACATTAAAATGTATTACTGGCACGCAAAACCTTAAATTTGAGTGAATAAATGAAGGACTTGGCATACCACTTCTGAAAGGTTGCCGACCCCTGGGCTAGAGGGAAGAGGTGCAGAGGTGGAAAGGAGCAGGGAGAATGGAACATAAGAAGATAGGGACACCAGGGTCTTTAAACACTAGAGTGGACTCGCCCATATAATACAAAAGAACCAAGAATTCCCAAGTCCCAACATTCCTCTGCTGTCAAGCAAATAACTGAAATCCACTGGCAAAAGAAACATCTCAGCCTCCTCTAGTGGCTGGTCTATATAGATAGTGACTGAGGACTTGTCTACACTATCCACAGGATCAGTGGGCAGCGATCGATCCAGCGGGGTCGATTTATCGCATCTAGTATAGACGTGATAAATTGACCGCTGAGCACTCTCCCGTCGACTCCAGTACTACACCGGAACGAGAAGCGTAAGCGGAGTAGACGGGAGAGCGTCAGCTGTCGACTTACCACAGTGAAGACACCGCAGTAAGTAGATCTAAGTACATAGACTTCAGCTATGCTATTCACATAGCTGAAGTTGTGTATCTTATATTGACCCCACGCGGTAGCGTAGACAAGCCCTTAGTATTGCTACCAGTTACTCCACTGGATGAAGTTGTAGTCATCTGTGCTGTGGTCCCTTTTCCAACACATGAGGAAGTCAATATGGTTCTGCAAGATTTTTATTATGTTAAGAGCATTAAGATTGAAAATTCAAGCCTTCAGAAGTTATAATGTGCTAAAATTCAGATTCCCGATACAGTCTGTAGTTATATGATCACATTCTATTGTCTCCAGGACTCTGCTTCATTTAGTGCACAGGATGGATGGTACTCAGGAAAATGAATCCGAGTTGTGGAGTAAATAAGGCAGTTGTCTATATATCCTCTGCCTTATTTGCAGCAGACAGCGTAGAGTAAATAAGGCTGATAACTACAGGAAGGGAAAGGATATTGTTGTGGTTAAGGCAATTAAATGAATCCTAGAGAACAGGATTCTTTCCTTGCTCTGCCACAGAGTTGCTACGTGATGCTGGGCATATTAAATCAAATCATGTTTCTCAATTTCCAGATATACAACTTGAGGGACCTGATTTGCAGAAGAGCGGAGGATCACAACGTAGCCCAAGTTGATGGGAGCTGCATCTTGAACACGTGAAGTGCTGACAAAATGCTAAGTACTCTTAAAAAAAATAATTATTAAGTTTCAAGTATCTCAAGCTGGGCATTCAAAATTAGTGATCTCTTATGATAGTTTTACTTTGGTTTCTTTGTGTCTCAATTCCTCAGCTGCAGAATGGGAATATCACCACAACCAGACACCTTGCAGGAGTGTTGTGAAAATAATTTACTTAATCTCTATAAAGCACTCAGATACTCTAGTGATGAGCGCAGTAGAAAAGCCCATGAGGAACCTAAAAAAAACCTGTATTCATTGCAGTATTTGGATGGTATGCGGTAAATAAAACATGGGGCCACACATTATATGATAATTATCATATGACTAACCATTTGAAGTATGCACTGGATGAGGCAGGGATCCTGTGGAAAGCATATTATATGATCATGTAATTAAATACATATGCACAAGGGAAGAACTATTTCCTATTTTTTGACTGCTTGACTTTGCAACCTTAATGCTTTTAATGTACACTTTTAATATAATTTGATTGTAGAAGTCACAGAAATAAGTACAGAATCCATGATTTCCCTTTTATATGGTTATTCTGCAGATCTTAATCAAACTTGAAGTAACTTGCCCAAACTATGGAAGGAATTAACTGCTGGAAGAGAAACTAAGGAGTCCATGTTTTCAGACCTGTTCTCAGCCACCATTAAGATTTGCAGCTAAAATTTCAACCCTCATGTGACCTTTTAAAAATTATTATACCATACACACTACCGGAGATATTCACAAATCAAGCTTCCAAAATCTGCCAACACCCACTGATATTAAGGGCCAATAACAATAATAAAATATATCTTCAGTATACTCAGGTCAAATAGTGTTGCCACCTTGGGCTCTCTGTGAAGAAGAACAAGGCAAAGTCAGGTGTCATCAGTTTCCTTAATCTGTCTCAAATGTTCACTCCACGTCCTTTAGCAATGCTATCACAACATCCAATAAGTAATGAAGTGTTACCAAATGATGCCACATGATAAGCCCCTTTAAATGCCCAAAAAGAGGAGGGAAGCAAGAGAAGAGAGAAAAGGAATGTAGCCAAAAAAATAAGCATATAGCAGTATCCAGGGAACTGAAAGGGGACATTGTGTCCCATACTTTGGTACCATAGATCAGACATCTAAATAGGTCTCTCTCAGCTAAAATGGGAAAGATGACACCACCACAGTACAATTGGACTACCTTATGAAATGAGAAGAGTTCAAAATGACGTGTACATCAGTACGATTTTCACAATGCCAACCTCACGTCATTTTTTTCCAATCCATCTGTAATATGCTATTTGTCAGGCATCAACTGAATTTTTTTGTCCCATTCCTCTTTTACACTCACTTTCAATTAATCGTCTGTTGAATGTTTGCAATCTTGTTTTCAAATTCTCCATGTTAAGTTGGCCACTGATGTAGCATATGAAAAACTCATTAAAGTTTGATGGGTGCTCTATTTAAATATTCAAAAAAAACCCAGTGTTTCTAGCAAGATGTATACTTCCAAAATTTTAGAAAGGTTTGCTAGTCAAGTTTCTAATCCTTGAATTTTATGTTTCTGATGACTTATTCTAAAAGTAAAATGCAATTTTCTCCTAAAAAACAACACTTATCAGTACTAAATTCTGCTTCTGGAACAAGCCTTTTTCCAAGCAATTAACATGAATTAACTTCCAAATATGAACTAGCAAACTAATAACTGTTTTACATAGCAACTATTCTGATCAGAAATGGCACTGAAACAGAATGCCAAGCCTGCACTGCCTCCAATAGCCTTAATGTGCCTACTGCAATAGAGATGCCAAATCCGAACCAACATCAAAAGTCTTCACATTAAAGGTAGTAAAGTAACCACACAAACTGATTATAGCAGATACTAAAGTATAAAAATGTGGCATTCTATGGTGTTATGTACTGTCACCATGTAACAAAAGACATTCCATAGTAAATGTAAGCAAGTCCATTTTTAAAAAAATATTAACGTGTTTAATTTTTGTAGGTTATTTTAAAGTTAAAAATCTTAAACACACATTAATAGTATTAGTTTGGCAGATCACTTCCAAATGTGTGCTGAATTTCTATCA
Source organism: Terrapene triunguis (assembly GCF_002925995.2). Lineage (NCBI taxonomy): Eukaryota > Metazoa > Chordata > Testudines > Emydidae > Terrapene > Terrapene triunguis. The sequence goes on along the minus strand of NW_020664543.1, from coordinate 12,300,151 downwards.
AACACCTCATATTTCTTGCCTTAAAGGTGAAACATGGAGCACTCAATTTAGACAACAAAAACTCAATCAGTGCTATAAGAGAAGCAAAAGTAGAACTAAATTTAAACCACCATTCCTGAGTATGCCACAACTACTGGCTAAAGAAATCCAATATTGTATAAAGTTTAGTGAAATGGCCTACTTTTAAAAGGTGCTGTGGACCTGCGACACAACTAACAGGAACTGCACTTTTGAAAAAAGTCAGGCTGTAATTTAGCATTAAGAGGCCAGACATGAAGCTAGCTTTTTGTGCATTTCCTCATGTAACTGCACAAAAAGGAATACATGGAGTGATCTACCAAGCTAAATGCTAGACTACCACACTTTTTAGGCAGATTGTAACAAGGGAGGAGTTGGAGTCCTGAGGTGAGACTCTTCAGTTATACACAGCTGCAACTTCTGACAGAGGATATCAGAAAAAAATGCTCTGGCAGGCTTATACATACACCCTGTGCTGCTACAGTTTCACTGCTTTAATAATTCAAGCCAGCTAGATCAAAGCTACCTCGAGTATGCCTACACACGTGACAGTCATACCTCTGCTTGCAGTGCAGACATACCTAAAAGGAGACCTAACCCCTCAAAGAAACTAGAAAAGGAAGATAGGTTTTGGATGAGCTGATAGAGGCTGACCAGAATGCGTCAGACATTCGGAGACAGGAGAATGCTAAAAGCCATGAATGCTCTTTCTCCCAACTAAGAGATGGAGAATAAGCCAAACTCACCTGAGCTATGGATAGAAAGATTAAGCTTAAGTAAGGAAATATGAGTGTAGGTCTGTTATTTTAAATCCATTCCTCTGCTGCAAACCTTTCGGGCAAAATAAATCATGCTTTGTTTTCAAGAAGTTGTTTCTGTCTCCCTACAAGTATATGCTGTCACAGGCTCCCAAAAGGAAATCCTTGCAGGGACCAGCCCTCGTTGGATCTGCTGAATTAGTCAAGGTTGTTACCCAGGGGTTGTAATCTAGAGACCCAGATAGAGAGTGGCTGGATTTCAGGATCTCACTGCAGAGAAGTGGAGGCATGTGCGTACCATTTTAAAGAGATCCACTCAGGGGACTGAAAGAGGGTCTCAGTGGGGGCAGCCTATCCAGGGTCCATGACACTGAGTTTACTTTGTCAATTCCTATAGGAGTGTCTCTGTTTGAGCATATCATATACAGTATCAGAGGCACGTACTCCTGCAAAATGCACTCTACGAAGATCTGCCCATAATATTCTAATCCACTGAGGAGCAGGGTCTTTGTCTAATCAACCACCACATAACTCCAGTATTCAATTTAAGAAAAACAGTTAAGATGATCTGTATCGCCCTCCTTTTACATACTTCAGAGCACCACGTTACCAAGCTCTTCAATCTCTACCTACCTCCCTACTCTAGCTCTCTTGCCATAGATGCCACTAAAAAAAGCAAGAGTCTTACAGTGAGTAAGTTTTTTAGGTGAGAGCGGAGGAAAAGAGCTACACATTACTAATGAAGAGAAGACAGCTACACGTTACTCATTAGTATTACAGAGAAATCATCCACCATGAACAAAAGAAAGCTGGCTGAGGAGAAGGAACAAAAGGAGACAGGAAGGAGATGGTACAAAAAGTGTGTTTTGATAACTAGCATCCTGCTTAAAAGGGTGGAAATTGAGAACCAGTGCCAGGTAACATAGGATCTGGACTGGTAAGGCTGTGTTGTAACCCAGCATTAGGAGCTATATATCACTACCTTTTCTAAGTCTTTATGTACATTTTTCATCAACAGTCTAAGCAAATTTTATAGCACTGCACATCTTGATTTTGAGCAGTTACCATTAAAAGAATATTCACATTAATACCTATGCTATGAACACCACTAGATTAAAACATAACCTTGGGACATTTAACAGTAGACTAGACAAAACACTAATCAATTAAAATCAATCTAGAACCAAATACTGTAGATCCTTCATCTTCAACTTATAATTTGTGGAGAGAGGGTATTTAAAAAAAAAAAAATCTTCTACATTTCAGTTAGCTAAAATAAATTAATTTCACTTCGATTTTCATGTAGTCCACAATATCTGTGTGTCGGAAATAATGCAGCAAAAGCATAAGCCAAAATATATTTAAATTCATTTTTTCAAGTTTTCAGGAAGACACTTCTATTAGTAGATTGAGCAAAAACTTGCACAAGTTAATTTTGGGGCTAAGTTACCAGAAAGTAGCCCTCTAAACTGAAAGAGGGCTATTTAAAAACTAGTTTTCTGTAAATACTAGATCCCCCACTTAGGACAGAAAAGTATTTGAGCAATTCCTCATTTCTCATTATAAAACAGGCTAATCAGGATTATAGGTGAAGATGCTCTCACTTCTAAAGTCTCAGCTGACATTTCACTTAAAAGTAAACTTATTCCCACATTACGGACTTTAGCACAACAGCTATTCTCCTACTCCAACAATATGTCACAACGAAATTACATCAGTGTTTTAAGGTAATTTTACATAGTAGAGTAAACTAGTGTAGAACAAAACATCTCTGCCTCCAGCAGAATTAACTAGACTAAGGAGGATGCTTCATTAGTGGACCTGTATTGAAAGAATGTATATCTGAAAGTTAGTCAAGTGACAAAGTCTGCATTCAGTACTTCAGCAACTACTCACAAACAGCATACAGTTTTAAAAAATATATTTCAATTTGTCTATCTTTAAAATAACCCAAAATATTACATTTTAAGAAAACCAATAGGTTGAAATAGCTGTTTTCTGGAAAGAATGGTCTCAGCAGCTCCAAATGTTCCAGCAGCCTCTTTTATGATACTCAATCTTGTAGAAGCCATGGACATACCACATTTACCCTTCTGGATGCTGCAGAAATATAGAAAATCCTCCCATAAAGCATTACTTTGATTTTCAGGCTGGAAAAATACCAGTAGTCCAAGGTTTATAATGGTGGTAATAAAAATATTTTCTGTTTATGCCTGGCCCAGCAAACTGGACAAAAAGAAAGAACATTAGGGCATCCGCAGTTATTGCCAACCTACTGAGGACTGTTCTGGCTGATTTCCCAAACTCTGAAAGGTAGATGGACACACCTAAAATGCCAACAACTTCCAAATAGCACCCTGTCAAACCCTTACAAGAGATTCCTGCTCAAGCCTGGACAAGAGGAGAAAAGTAAACTAGGGAGGATTAGGAGTAGTAATTGGAAATGGAAGTGAGGAACTACAGATGGCCATTTTATGATGAGAGTGAACAGGAAAGTGGTGTTAATAAGAGAGGTCCAATACTTCTCTAGGCTAAATGAAAGCCATCAAGACTGCCACAAAGAAATAAAATGAGACATTACTCTAGAAAAAATATGGAGTCTCATTCATCTCCTGTTTGGGATTTCAGTGAGTTTCTGACTCTCATTTCTAGGTTTCTGTGATTTGTACTTAAGGTATTTTCTCCTCTAATATAATCATCTTGGGTCCTGTTATCATACATAACCTTTTGCCCTGGGCTCTGAAGGAGGTCAGTCTAGAATTTATTCTAATCTTCCAACAGGCCACAGCCCAGCACCAAACACCCTGAAAAGTCTTTGTAGCTAGAGCCTGGGACAGTGGAAATGATCTCTCAGCAGACAGCTGACATTCTCAAACAGTGAGGTTGAAGCAGGCGATTCCAATAAAGAGCAAAGACGGGGGGGAAATTTTCAGAATTTTTTTTGCCAAAAATTGAAGATTTAGGTCAACCAACCCAACTGTTTCAGTCCAAAAAACGTGAGCAAGTTTCATTGATATTTTCTAAACAAAATGTTATGACTTTTAATTTCAAATTTTACTTCAAGTTTATTAAAAAATTATAAAAAGTATAAAAACTGAAAAAATTCAAATGTTTCATTTTAGGTCAAATGAAACATTTAATTTGACCGAAATGAATTTTTGACTTTTGTAAAAAAATTCTGAAGTATTTCATTTCACATCAATACAAAACAAAAACCTTGATTTTTCAGTTTGGTCACCAAACGAAAAAAAATTTGGTTATTTACACACGCCTCGCACACTAAGAGCCCTTTTAAAAGCAGCAAAGTGGAAGGAGTCAGTAATCAACATCAATTTATAGATTGGACTGCGTAACACTTCTTGCACACCAAGGCTATGTCTACACTACCCCTTATGTCGGTATAATTTATGTCACTAGGGGTGTGAATAAGCCACCACCAAGCGACATAAGTCACATCAACCTAAGCGTCGGTGTGGACAGTTATGTCAGTGGGAGAGCTTCTCCCACCAGCTTAGCTGCCATCGCTCGTTGGGGATGGATTAATTAAGTCGATGGGAGAGCTCTCTTGTTGGTTTAGGGCTACACTAGAGAGCTTACAATGGCACAGCTGCACCAATGCAGCTACACCACTGTAAGCTCTTTAGTATAGCGATAGCTTAAGACTTATACCCTGACCTGAAAACAGTTCTGTAAAATTAAGATAGTGTTGTGTCCTAGAGTATAGGATAATAAAGAAATCATCAGAATAAAATGTGTTGGCATCTAAACTTCTATCCTAGTTGGAACAACATAAAAGCTAGTTTAAGTGCATGTGTCAAGAGTGGTGGACCAGGCATCAGAAAAAGAGTTGTCATGTATCACTATTGTAGGTTAAATTAGAGTGAAAATTAACATCATCCTGAAGTCATAATGTAATCAAAGTGCAGTTACAGCATGATAAGCCATTTCTACTTACTTTGATCAGCATAATTTTTTGCTTTCAGTTCAAGCTGTCGTGTTTGTGATTCTAATGATTCCACTCGGGTCTGTAAGTCCTTTTTTTCTTGTTCTTGAGAATCTTCAAATTCAATGAATTTCTGACAGACAAAAAACAAATAAAATATTCACTAGTGTGGTTAGACACTGAGCAGCAAGGTTAGGATTTTTAAAGAAGCCAGTGTTAGTCCCCTAAAGCTCACAAATTCAAAGGAAGTGGGTAGCTAACTCCCTCAGGACCTTTTGAAAATCCTAACAACTTTTATTAAGAGGAATATACAGTAGTTTACTTTATAATAAAGTAATATTCGTTAATTATTTTTCCTGAAACACTAAGCTGCAGAACTTCAAACATTTTAGGTACTAAACAGTAGTTCTCACTAGTGTGCCCACTTTTCAAAGTCTTAAAGCACCTAAATTAGGGTGACCAAATCTGCAAGTTTGGCTTCTCTACTTCCTCTTACCTTTTATATATAACTATAGACATTTTTCTTTCTACTCCAACAAAGTGGCTTTTTTGCTTTTAAAGATATAAACCCTACCACTTGCCCGCCTCTGAATCTGTTCTGTCCATACACCAGAAGAGGTGTGAGGGGCTCCATGTGACTTCTAAGACAAGGTTTTTCCTTCCCATCTCCTACTGTGATACAAGCAACAAAGCTCTGACACAACATGACAGTGCTCTGCCCTCTTTAACTATTAAGCGTTCTGTGTCACTTTGAGATCAATACTGAGTCAACACCCATTCTGGATTTACATGAAGTTTAGGAAATTGATCCTATTCTTTAAGTAGAATAAATTCTTCATAAGCCAACCTGTTTTACAAAGAGTAAAATATGAAGTATTGGAAACAGTACCTATTTGTTATATAGGCTATAGAAGAGCTAACATGCAACAAGTTTTGAAGACTGCTAAAGAAAGGTGAGTAATTCAACTATCAACAGCTTAATCCTCAGCTAGACTACTAGTCCTCATATAGCAACATCTATTTATGATCCTATAAAGCTACGGTCATGATCTAGAACAGTTTCACTTCCATAAACTATTTTCAGTAGACTGACTTTCACTCCTGAATGTAGAAAGCAGCCCGTGGGAGCTAAAAAGTTTGCATTCCACAGGAAACTGTTGTGTAGTCAAGAGTTTATAAACAGAAGTGAATCTATGAACCACATTTGAATAACAGGTTTCAGAGGGGTAGCCGTGTTAGTCTGTATCAGCAAAAACAACGAGTCCTTATGGCACCTTAGAAACTAACATTTATTTGGGCATAAGCTTTTGTGGGCTAAAACCCACTTCATCAGATGCCTGGAGTGAAAGATATATATACACTGCTTACTGTATTACAACACATGAAAAGATGGGAGTTGCCTTACCACGTGTGGGGTCAGTGCTAACGAGCCAATTTAATTAAGGTGGAAGTGGCCTATTCTCAACAGTTGACAAAAAGGTGTGAGTCTCAGCAGAGGGGAAATTACTTTTTGTAGTGACCCGTCCACTCCCAGTCTCTATTCAGGCTAATCTGATGATGTCCAGTTTGCAAATTAACTCCAGTTCTGCAGTTTCTCGTTGGAGTCTGTTTTTGAAGTTTTTTGTTTAAGAATTGCCACTTAAGTCTGTTATTGAGTGTCCATACAATTGAAGTGTTCTCCTACTGGTTTTTGAATGTTACATTTCTTGATGTCTGATTTGTGTCCATTTATTCTTTTGCATAGAGACTGTCCGGTCTGGCCAATGTACATGGCAGAGGGGCATTGCTGGCACATGATGGCATATATCACATTGGTAGATGTGCAGGTGAACAAGCCCCAGATGGTGTGGCTGATGTGGTTAGGTCCTATGATTGTGTCCCTTGAATAGATATGCAGACAGAGTTGGCAAGTGGGTTTGTTGCAGGGATTGGTTCCTGGGTTAGTGTTCTTGTTGTGTGGTGTGTAGTTGCTGGTGAGTATTTGCTTCAGGTTGGAGGGCTGTCTGTAAGCCAGGACTGGCCTGTCTCCCAAGGTCATCAAGGATCTACAACCTATCGTGAAGGACGATCCCTCACAAACCTTGATTGCATTGGCCTCATTAGTACTACAAAAGTAATTTTCCCTCCCTTGGTATTCACCACTTCTTGTTAACTGTTGAGAATAGGCCACTTCCACCTTAATTGAACTGGCTCGTGAGCACTGACCCCCCACTTGGTAAGGCAACTCCCATCTTTTCATGTGCTATAATATATATATTCTGCTTACTGTATTTTTCACTCCATGCATCTGATGAAGTGGGTTTTAGCCCACAAAAGCTTATGCCCAAATAAATGTGTTAGTCTCTAAGGTGCCACAAGGACTCCTTGTTGTTTTTACTTGAATAACATTTACAGTTTAAGTTTATAGCGAGCACACAGCATGCCATTTACCTTATGTAGCATTCCAGTGTTCATTTTTGGAACATTTTGTTCAAATTAACTTCCCTTGATCACTTGGCCAATAAGGTGTAATCAAAAAACTTTAAAGCAGTACCAAGCAGACTAAGATAACTTAGTCCTCTACAACCACTCTGGCCCTTCCTACTTGCCTTCCAGCTCAAAGTATGAACACACACAGCTATTAAGCATCTCAAAATCCTTTGTACACAAGTGGGAGTGGGAAGGAGGAAAAACAGGAAGTGTGTTAAGGAACAAATGCCAGCAGCACTGCTGCCATCCAGTTAGAATTACATCCAGGAATCAATTTTTTAATACTTGCCTCTCCATCTGATAGTTATTACTATTCAATAGCCTATGAAAAGTTCATGATCTGAGTCCAATTCCTATATGGGCATTATGCAAAATGAATTTGTACTAGTAGCTGAAATCCCATGCTGTCATACAGGTGTGGCGGCTGGGCTAAGTAATCCACTATCTGTGTTGTCTCCCTCATACAGTGATTAAAAATGGCAAAGTGTACACATGCTTATTCAACTCTCACATACAAATCTTATTAATTTTAATACTGAGTGAGGGGACAGACAGCAGTTTTAACATGCATAGCAAAGTTTTAAATTGGGAGTTAAAGACACGAAAGCTAAAAGCGTTTAACAAAAGTTAAAATTCTAGATCAGTTGTTTCAGGGAACGTTACTCTTCATTGTTCAAGCAAATGAGCGCACGAGTAATTTAAGTATAGTTGTACAGTAATGGTATTATTTGAAAGCTGTGGGAGCACTGTGATGAACCAAGTTGTAGTAGTTCCAATATCAGAAGTGTCCAACAATCAATGCTTTATTGTAGCTACACTGTACAGAACACTTTTAAAGTTCTAGCTAACTTGTTTTGATTCTTTCAGGGATGGCTGGAAAGTAATAATAAAATAGTCCAGTTACTAGCTTCATTTCATAGTAATGAATACAATGTATTGTTCCATATTCTAGTATTCAGCATATATAATAATGAAGATAACCGACAATAACCTAAAGCCAGAAAGCTAAAACAGTGTTACAGAAAGGGTGCGGCCTTATCTGCTGAAATTGTTTTTTTCCACCCATCTCATGACTGTGATGTGTGGAAGTGATATCAGGAGGAGGAAGTAAACCAGATACAGAAGTATGCATAATAAACTACATTCAAAACTATGCAGAGAGCGAGCACAAGACCTGAGGTCTTTGGCAGTGCATAGGTCTTGCGCTTACCCTCTGCGCAGGGTGAAATTCACTAAGTTAGTATATTTTGTAGGTAATGGGGCTTCAAAAGTAGACAACAAAGAAACGAAAGTGATACGTGAAGTTCTGACTGCTCAAAAGTACCTTTCCGGTTCAAATAAATTATACTTGAACTGATCCAACCGTCTAAAAAAGGGTGGACTTTAAAAACCACAGAAGTTACATCTGTAGGGAAAGCATACCACTTCAGCAAACAGACAAAAAAAAAGCCTGAGCATCATACCCTTCCCATAGTAGAAAGCTGTGTTCTCTCTAATCTAATGACAATAGGAAAAAGGAACCTCTATAGGTATGCAGGATCCTTTCAGTGACAGACTCCTTGACCTCACTGCAAGTTCACTTAAATCATCAATCGTCACGCTGTCACACATGGAGCACTGGTGGCCCAGGGAACCCTTTCTTATGGACCTAAGAGCTGGCAGGTCACATGGCACTCCTTGTTTCCAATTGCAAAGAGCGGCCTATTCTTTACCAATATTACTTGTCGACATAAGCAATTGCTATAGTTGCAACAGGGATGATATACGATTATGAATGAGATTAATGAAAAGTTGGGAAGATGATCCACATGATGATCTATTTAGATGAGGCTGATACAGGACTCCTGTGTGAACAAGTAGCTTTTCAAAAATATGTCAAAGTTGAGCGTCACTCTTGAGACTATTCCCAAAAAATACTGCATTGAAATAGCTTGTTCACAATTGTTTACATCTAATTTTTTATGCTCCATCAAATTTTAGATTATCTATAAAGGGAAAGAGAGAGAATTCATAACACTTTATAAAAGCACTTCATTTCTACTAATGCAGACCAACCAGCAAGAAATTCTGATTGAGCCAAATTATTTAAATGCACTGTTTTCTATTCATACTATAAACTTGAACAAGAGTGCTTTCACATAAGCTGTTACATGGCTATCACAGGACTCAATGGTGTTCATATGACAGCGCTTGGAGCAAAATGCTAAGAGAAGCAAGAAACAGCTGATGCTGAAAGACAGGTAAATGTGTTTTGTGGTTCTCTGCTTTAATGAATGGAGTTCATATATAAATTTATTAGTTTATTCCAGTATTCCTATGAACTGCTGGAAGAGGGAGTGAACAATTTAACCATTTTCCTTTGTTTTAGGAATATTCACTAGTGAAATATATGGTGTAAAAATACGACCGTAAACCAGAAACATACAACTTGCACTTTTTTATTCTTTCTGATAGACAGAGGGTCTAAAAGGGTTTTTTGTTTAAGTTTTTTAGCCTTTTTTATTAACATTTAAGGCCAGGTCTAGCTTATTCATTCTTGTTAGTGTCGCTTCCCTTTTAAAATGACAAAGTTTAACACAGGCCTTGCATGGAGTAACTTCTACCGCATTAAAGCAAGCAGAAGAAAATGTGCAAGAATAGGTTTAAATACAACTGCAACATTGTTAATTTGCTTCTATTTGACACTAGATTTCCAGAAGTCATGTGTGTCACATGAGTGCAAAAGATTAGCAACAATCTTACTTCTGAATCAACAGCTGTTTTTAAATCAATCTTAATGTCATCATCACACATAAAACCAAATATAGATCAAGTTTTTAATCCTTACACACAATTTCTTCTAGAGCTGTTCAGGATTTAGTTTTCAAATTAAGGTTGTTGTGGTTTTGTTTGCTTGCTTGTTTTTTTTTTTTTTTTTTTTTTTTTTAACTAGTTAAACATAATTCTCTTGGTCATTCCACTGCTGTTTTAAAGATTTACACTGGGCAATCTAAAGAGATGCTAAGGACTCAAGTTCTATTCAAGGGGAATTATGTTCTATCCAAAACAAAAGAATATTCACCAACTAAACAAAAGAATATTCAAAATAGGTGAAGTTATTCAAAGGGACACCACCAACTTATTTCTATTTTTGCCCATATTGTTACAAGTAACACCTAACATGAGAGAAATGTCTTTTTTTCTATTCTCCCTGTTATGCTCATGTTTACTTTTTGCATTTGACAGCACTATGCAGAGTCAGAGTTGCTATTTCCCTGTGTAGTTAGTTTCCCCTGTTTATGCAGATCTTCCACACAGCAAAAGGGGAGGGGAAAAAAACAAAACGTTTTCAAAAATAGGGAAGTTATTGTGAAGCCACAGAAATTGGCAAGGCAGCTCAGCTTACACTACTTTTAACTTTTAAAAGTGACTAGATTTCAAGATAACATTCCTTTAAAAGTGAACTGACACTGAGGACCAACTTCAACTATTCTATCAAATGACATTTTACAAATATTTAACACTGTTAACTTGAAATCCTAAGCAGAAAAACTTTAGCCATTGTCTTCCTCAGTATTTCCAAGTAACCTACAATACTTAAACCCATTTAGTGGGAAGCTGGAAATTAATTCCCTTTTCATGCCTAAATAAAAAAAGATGTATGTATTAAAGATGTCAGGTTTCAAGAATAGGTTGATTTAATAAGTTATGGGGCAAGTCTATAAAACCCAAACCCCAGATAAATGTTTCTTTGCTGAAAGAAATTGCTTGTGGCTGTTTAAGCCCAGTAGTAACATTAAGCATCAAAGCTTCCGTAACAATTTTCTGCCAGCTACTCATACCTAAACATAGACTTGTGTGCTCCTATGGGAACTAGAGTCAGAAGTATATTTATACATAAGACACAGCAGCATAAAAGTTCTTTTCTTCCTCATTTCTTTGTTGCTTGGTACTTTGGCTATACTGGAACCTTTATTAACCAATTTGCCTAATGCTTATTTTGTAAATATAAATTGTCACACAGCAGTCACATGCAAAACATTGGCAAAATATCCAGATATCCCATCTTCTCAATTTTCATGTTAAACCAGGAAACTGAACAAACATCACATACATAAAGTTATGCAGGCGGCTTCTTACTGGTTATGAAAACTGATCACATGCATCAGTCATTAAAGAAATGACTGGCACCCAAAGAATAGCTAAAAGAAGCAGATTTTAACTTCTCATTTTTGGAAATCATTACCAAAAGAAACCCACAATCACAACTTGCATCATGTCACACAATACTAATGAGGAAGAAATCCAACAAAAAAATGGGAGCTTGCTGATTAAAAAACAGTGAGGCAAAAAGGGTTCTGAGTTAAGAAACATCATGAATATTCATCATGAGACTACTCCAAAGAAAAAAATTCCTGTAATGATAGTGAGACAATTATCCAGAATAGTCAAACGTGGCAAGCCAAGCAATATCAGGCTTTTAATAGGGAATATGGAAAAAGATCTTAACCTTTAGGTCAATCAAGCAGTGGAAGAGTTCACCCAAATAAGTCAAAGAACTATTAAAGCCAACCATTTGTTAAAAAATTACCCCTTAAAAGAAAGCAATAGTACAAATCTGTAACTCATGTACCTTCCCCCTCATTTTATTCCTGCTGTTACCCTTTTGTAGAAGCATCTTTGCATTAGTACCAAACATTAAAAAATGGTTGCTATGACTGCATTTGGAAAATGCATGTACATCTTTGATTGTATCATGCATTTTTAAAATTTATCATGCATGTGTTAATGGAGTAATTGAAAATGGCCTGGGAATATTACAGGTGTGTGTTCATGTTGAAAGGACAATCAGTGTGTTCATGTTTGAAAACAATACCTTTAAGTTAGTTGCAGTTTCAGCGACTATCAATAAGGACTTGTGCTGCAATTCAGTAACAATTTTAGTCTACATTATATTGGTCACCTCAATTGCCTTATAGAAATAGAACACTACTATACTGCCAGAGAGATACCTACAGGTGCGCAACTTCTGAAAAGTCCATAAGAGCTGAAACAACAGCATCCCATTTTGTTTCTGTGATTTGTTATAGTTTCTGCTCCATGTTGCGGAGACCCTTTTTTCACATTCCATCTAAGTATGAACGATCCTTGCAATATAGTCATGAAAATTTACCAGTCCAGGAAAATAAGTCAAACACCCCCTCTTCCTTGTCACCTTGGTAATAAAGTGAAATTCAATCACCTATCAATAAATTGATTCACCTGGAGTTAGTGAGCAATTAATTTTGCAAATCTGGTATAGAAATGTATCGTATTCTTTTTACTGGTTTGGACAAAAACTAGATGCAAGTCTTTAGAGAAAAGTTGTGTGTATTCATACTGTATTTCTTTATAACTTTACAAAACAAAGGATGTTTGTTATAGTCTTCTTGCCTGTTCAAGAGTGACCTGTAGCAATTTGTACCTTAACCTTTTTTCACACTAATTTAGAACTATTTGCATTGCAGTGTAGGGTTAATTTTACTAGGCTTGTAAAACAACTTTTTCTAAGTTAAAAAAAAGACAACACCAGTAGAGAAAAAGGCTACTTTGAGTAACAATGCTTTTCAGTTTTCAAAACAGAAATTAAAGAACATAGAGGTGAGTGCAGGACAAGAAGCCTATGTCCGGACATGGACTATTTTTAAGACAGCTGGCTAAATTAAGGATGATGGTTTCACTCCAATTTCTTACTGCAATTTTGGAGAGATAGTGTGTTGGAGGAAATAATTAAAGCAACAGTGTGGGACAATATTGTTTGATACTTTTATACAAGGGATGCTTTACAAATTTCTACACTCTGAAATAAGAAACTGGATGAACTACCTTGACACACCCAACCATGGGGCTTATTATGTGGTATCATCACTGAAGGACTATGCTACTGAACAATCGCTAGCCACCTGTTGCTCAGCTGAAGCTTCCATTCACCAGCCCAGGGAGTTACAGCCTGAACAGCACTGCCCATTTCCACACACCACATAATGTATCATTTTTTTAGTCACGCCCACACAAGATATTTATAAGGAATGACAATAAAAATAACTATGGAGCTCCTAAACTTTAGAAAATTCACAGTGAGGAAGTCTGAGATACGGATTCATTTAATGTTTGGTTCCTTGGTTACTCTCGCAAATAGTATTGTTCTTCTGTATAACCCATGTGAATACAAGAAAAACAATCTTCTAGAGCTGATCTAGCCAGTTATTTTAAGAGTCCCAAAGAAAGAAGAGCCACATAAAAGAGTGGAAGCTGTGCAATAAGTTAAAACAGCTTGCTGTAATCAACTCTGTATTGTAATTTTCTAACCACAGGGTTAAAAAAGGAATATGATGTACAATACATTCCTCTGACCAGGATGCTAAGTGTCAATACAGTGTGAAGAAAAAGGGAAATGTCTGTTTCCCTCCCCCTACAAATAAGCCACTTGTTTAGCCATGATATGATCATCTCTGCACCTCAGATGAGTTGGTACGAAGTTGGGTGTCTGTGTGTGTGTGACCTACCTTGTATAGGAACCGGGTGAAGACAGACTACTACAGAGTAGGGCCACACGCACGCTGGGAAGGTGGCTGAGCTCCACCGTCCCACCAGCAATAGGAAGAGGATGTTAAAAGCCTCCATCCCACTCCCCAGGAAAGGAAACTAGGCTTAGGAAACATACAGTCCGACCCCGGACCTCGTCGGCCCGGCCCCTACTCTCACCCTAGCAAGACCCCTATATTGCTGTATCCTCGGCCTGCTCCAGCGTAGGGTGACCAGACAGCAAGTGTGAAAAATCAGGACGGGAGTGAGGGGTAATAGGAGCCTATATAAGAAAAAGACCCCAAAATCGGGACATCTGGTCACCCTACTCCAGCGGCACCACCTCCCAGCTCCTGCCGAGCCAGTGGGGTGGCCCGGTCCCCTCAGCTGTGCCACGGGCCAGTCCCGGATCCCCGCGCAGCGCCTCCTCTCGCTCGGACCGGTGAGCAGCCCGACCCCGCGGCCCCTCACCTCCTCGGCCTGCTTGCGCAGCGCCTTCTCGCGCTCGTACTGGGTGAGCAGCTGCTCGTTGTCGTCCCGCAGCAGCTCCAGCTCCACGCTGGCCTCCTGGCTGTGCGCGCACACCGAGTCCAGGTTCTCCAGCACCGCCACCACCAGCGGCATCAGCTCGGCCACCACCTCCTCGTCGTAGCGCCCGATCAGCCGCTCGAACTCGCGGTAGATGGAGCCCGCCAGCCCCGACACCCGCTCCGACATCATGGCGGGGCCGGGGCCGCCCGGGTCTTCCTGGTACACCACGCCGTCCGCCAGCTCCATGGCCTCGGTGCGGCCGGCCCGCCTGGCTCCTTCCCTGACAGGGCCCGGCCGGGCGGCGGCTCTCAGCGCCTCCTCCCCACTCTGCGGCGGGGCCTTGCCTAGAGCGCGGGCGCACGGCACTGACCTCACCCACAGCGCCGGGGCGGGGCGCGGGGCAGCGGCGTCACCTGGACAGGGCGGGGCCGCATGCGGTGTGGGGAGGGAGGGGAATGGCGCGCGTGCGTCGTCGGACTCACCACTGCACAGGGGCGGGAACGCGGGCCACGCTAGAGCGTATGGGGCGGGGCTTGCGTGAGGGGGCGGGGCCTCACAGGAGGAGTGTGGCTGGGTCTGAGGTCCCTGGGGAAAAGGGTAGGGCTTGTGGGGGAAAGGTCCTTGCGGGGACGGGAGTGGCCCAGTGGGGCTACGGAGACAAAGTGGGGGAGGGGCTTAATGAGGGAGGGAAAGGAGTGGGCGGGGCCCGTTGGCTGAGGAAGAAAATGTGTGGGGGGGGGCATGTGGGGCGGAGACTGTCAGGGGAGGAATGAAGTGACCTGCAGGAGGAGGCTGCACTAAGGGAAGAGGTGCCTGTATCAGAGGCTTTAGGGGGATAAGGGACGGGGGGAGGAGGATGCCTGACCTCACGGAAAGGAGAGAGTGGGGTGAGGAGAAGGGGTAGGTGGATCCACACCTAAGTCTTGTGATGTTTTGTATGGGATCCAGTCCAAGAGCCTTGAGTCATCCTCTGTGTCATATGGGTGGGGCAAGGCATGGGGAGATAATACATGTGGCAATATTGTACTGTAGCCAGCTCCTGCTTCCTGAACATCTCAGTCAACAAGAAAATACATTCCAGAAAAATGACATCAACAAGCCGTGGAAACTTGAGGCATTTATACTGCTGTATGCTGCATAAATGGTCTGAAGTAAATAGGCTGAACTTCAGTAAGGACAAATGCAAAGTACTCCACTTAGGAAGGCACAATCAGTTGCACACATATAAAATGGGAACTGACTGCCTAGGAAGGAGTACAGCGGAAAGGGATCTGGAGTCATAGTGGATCACAAACTAAATATAAGTCAACACTGTTGCAAAAAAAGCAAGCATCGTTCTGGGATGTATTAGGAGTGTTGTAAGCAAGACACAAAAAGTAATTTTTCCGCTTTACTCCGCACTGATTAGGCCTCAACTGGAGTACTGTGGACAAATTAGAGAAAGTCCAGAAAAGAGTAACAAAATGATTAAAGGTCTAGGAAACATGACCTATCAGAGAAGTTTGGAAAAAAATGACTTTGTTTAGTCTGGAGAAGACTGAGGGGGGATGACATGATAATAGTTTCAAGTACATAAAAGGCTATTACAAGGAGGAGGGAGAGAAATTGTTACCTTTAACCTCTGAGGCTAGGACAAGAAGCAATGGGCTTAAATTGCAGCAAGGGCAGTTTAGGTTGGGCAGTAGGAAAAACTTCTTAACTCTCAGGGTAGTTAAGCACTGGAATAAATTGCCTAGGGAGGTTGTGGAATCTTAGTCATTGGAGATTTTTAAGAGCAGGTTAGACAAACACCTGTGATGGATGGTCTAGATAATACTTAGTACCCTGCACTCAAATCACGACTCCACTAGAAGACCTCTCAAGGTCCCTTCCAGTCCTATGATTCCATAAAGCACTTGAAACAGCTGTAGGAAACAGGCTGGTTGGTGGAGCCCAGGTGAATGCATTTTCTGTAATATGTTTTATTAGCATTTTCATTAATTATTAGATGATGAAAAAAGTCTCACAATCCCACTCACTGTACATTCTCTAACTCAGTAAGTCCTTCAAGAGTTTCGACGGACGAGGTCATCTGTGTGTTCCTTTGTAGTATGTGTGGTGTTAGGTGTTTATACTTTGAGGGCCCTCTGCTGGCTATGCAGCAGTAGACAGTAGCACTGTTTCAGTCTAAATCATAGAATTTTAGGATTACAAGGGACCACAAGGGTGATCTAGTTCAGTGTTTCTCAATGACTGGTCTGTGGACTGGCGCCTGTCCCTGAGATCTCCCTGATATAATTTAGGAAGGCAGCAAACCTGTCCCTGGTATCAAAAAGGTTGAGAAACACTGATATATAGTCTAACCCCAGGCCACGAAAATCCTACATTGGCAGAAGCTCTTGGAGTTTTGAGGATATTTTTTCTTCATTTCTTGGTGCCAACTGGTGGATTTAAAATTTTTTTTAACCTGGAATAAATTTCTCTCCAGATTATAACAATTTGAAGGCAGGTCAAATTTTGGGATTTAGGCAGGTTGAACAATTGCTCTTTAATTGTGATAATACTTTATTATAAATACATGAATGAGCGAAGCCTCACAATATGCTGGAGAAGCAAGCAAACATTATTATCCACTAATTACATATGAAGAAGTTCAGGAACAAAGAGGTTAAGTGAATTGTTTAAGGTCACATTGTGAGTCAGTGACAGAGCAGGAATTAGAATTCAGTAGCTCATGGTTCCCAGCCCAGTGCTTAGTTCAAGGGCTTTGCTAATCTCTTATCATGTAGTTTTATGAAGTAGTTCAAGGAATTAATATCAGGTATATGTTTCAATACCGGTAAAAACTTTTGGGAAAAAATTGTACACTTGCTGATAAAAATTGGTTTATAATGAAAGATCCCTAAAAAATGGAATGATGAGCTCCAATTTGGACATATTATATTCATATATATTAATCCATATTTCTATACTATTTTAACATTAGAGACAGAAACAGAGAAACTTAGATTTGAAAAAGTGTTAGATACTCCATATTCCACAATTTTCATCAGCTATTTCAAAATTGTTTTGGAGAATGCCACCATAGAAATTTTCTGCAGATTGCTATGAGCTACTGGCTTTCTCTGAGTTTTAATGCTATAATGAACTGTATCGCCTGAACTAATATTAATGTTTATATCGCTAAGGTTACAAAGTCTATCAAATTAGCAAATACTATTTCAAAAAATACAAGAGCTAATCAGGTAGTGAAGATCTAACTAATAGCTATTCCATTAATTTCCACTGGAGAGCAGCAGAGGCTCATACTGTATTTTCATTTGGCCTGGTCCTGAACAATTACTGTACTTCAGACTTGTGTGTTGCATTGTGTATTTAGATACATCAGATCAGCAGGGTTGCATAGATGTCAGTCTAGTTATGACAAGTAGATCCAAGCTACAAGGTGTGTACCCAAACTGGAACTTTCCCAATATTTAGAGTTGTACAGAGTAGGTTTTTAACTCAGACCACTATAAAGTAGGGGCCAGAGTCACTAACTTAGGATCCAGACCTGAACTCTCCTAAAAATTGAGGGGAGGTGTTCACTTCCAGGGCTTTGGGTCAGGCCTGTCTCATAAAATGTCAGCCATTTCTAGGTGGCATACAAGAGACTTTAAACAATTTGATCCACACTCCATTGTTATATCGTGTAGACCTGTGTCACACTTTCACTTTATGTGCTGTTCATTCACTGACTATCCTGCGATGTGACCATTCCTCCTCACCTTCACTTCTTCCTTTCTTCCCACTATCAGCTCGTTCCAGAAAGCTACAATCTCTCTTATTTGGATTCATTATATAATTGTATACTTACCTAAAATACAATGAAAAATTTTAATCAGGAAAAAAATGTGCTGGTACAGTACATTATAATTATAAATACAGTACACTTTTATAGCATGTTGTGTACTATATATTGCTCAACATTCTGTGCTAATCATGGATTAGTCTCGGGAGTGGCAAAGAGAACCCTGGTTTAATGAGTTTAAATGATTTGGCAAAGATCACACAGCAAGTCTGTGGTAAAACTAGAAATAGAACCCAGTTCTCATGGCAGGTTCTGTGCGTTAATCATTAAATCATGCTTTCTTTTTTTAAAATTCTACTTAATGATGTAAATAACATACTGATAGCATACCTCTTTAGGCACCCATTCCTGCAGATACTTACTCTGACTTTAACTGTTGTTTTTCCTGAGGAAGGATTGCAGGATCAGGCTCTATATCAATAATATGAATATCTTAAATAAAGTTGTACTGAAATAATATAGACTATAACAAAATGAGATATGAGGAAAATATTCAGCTTTTAAAATAACCTTTAAGATAAATATGCTGGAACAAGCAGGACTTTGTATTTTGTAGTATCTTTCAATAAATTAAAAAAAAAAAAAAGGAAAATTTAGCAGATCACAGCCATGGTGAAACCAGAAGAAAAGAGAACTGAATACTAATAAACATATGTGTATACAGGACCACCCATGAGATGCATCTATTTACACCAGGCTTATGTTTGGCCCATTGTAACCAGAAATAAAGATAGATGTGGATTTCGGACAGAGTAAACTGCCATAGGGAAAAAGAAGAAATAGGGAGCAAAAGTCCACGTCCTTGAAGATGATAGCTTTATCCCAGATTGTTGCTAAGGTCTTGAGAAAAGGAAGTAAAATCTACCCAACTTTTCTATCAAGAAAAGCCAGGAAGTAGATCTTAGAAAGTTTGTCTCAGTCTCAGAAATAGACTCAGAACACGATGGGGAACAGACTTTTCCCACTAAAAGAAGCAAAGGGAGCGCCTGCCCATTAACTTCCCTTTAGCAGAGCATTTTGGGAATGGGAGAACCCTGGGAACTTGTATATTATAGTCTTTTCTATTGCTCAGTTAGTGCTGGGGGCAAAAAACAATCGCAGGAAAGAACGTGTTAGCTCAAACAGCTGTTGGAGATCTGCAGATAGCATTTTCGTATATAAAAAGGCATATTGATTCATGTAAGGGGAAGAATTAAACCAGTAAGACTTTGGACAATTGGCTTCTATATAACTTTCTGTATCTACTGATTTAATAAAAATCACTATGTCTAGGGAACATTTCCATCTCTATCTTTCTCTATCCTACAACTTCTGTGGTATGTGCAGAAATTCTGACCCGTTGCTATGACTGATGAGATTCAGCAGCAAGGAGAATATTAATTTAAAAACAAAGGTTAAACATAGGCTAAAAACAAGACTTGAATCAATGTTTAACAGAGAGATGTATGGAACAATTACAATTACTTGTAAAATTCTTATAAGACCTTATAAAACCTTGAAGCTGCGCGAGCTAGGTATATATATATATATATTATAATATAGCTAAATTATATACATATACTTTAAAAATATACTCAGAGGAACTTATAGTGTCAACATGGGTATAGATTGTTTGTAGTAGAATCCACAATGTGCTAGTTACTTTCCATGCACTTCATGAGGGATAGTCTCTGCCCCAAGAAGTTAAAAGAATAAAACTTGCCTTCTAGAAGCCATTTCCTGTTTGTGCTGATGTGCTTGCCCCTCACTTATGTTGATTAATGGACAACTAGTTGCAAGGATAGAGTTGGAAATTCTTTAAGCATTGCTTGCCTGCAAACATATTTCATCTTGTGAGAATACCAGTAAGTAGGATGACCAGATGTCCCAATTTTATAGGGACAGTCCCGATATTTAGGAATTTTTCTTATATAGGCACCTATTACCCCTCACCCCGTCCCGATTTTTCACACTTTCTATTTGGTCACCCTACTAGTAAGAGCCTTTTATAACCGGACTTGCCTTGGCTTTAAAATGACCTGTAGGATTTAATCTGTCTTTGTAAGGCAAAAATTCTGTTTTTGTGCAAGTCTGATTGACAAACTCAGTGGCTTGTGGGGCTGAAGTACTTACCACTTGGATACAACTATCAAAACAGAGGTACTTAAAATAGGTTTTTTTTGTGTAGAGGAGAGGAAAAATACATTACCTGTCAGGGGAGTTATTGAAGGGTTGAAAACAAGGAATAGATACATTCGAGAGGGGAATTTTCCTGACATCCCCACTGCAAATAAATTGTGGAAAATCAGAGGTTGTGGGTATAAAAATACTTCATTGGACTTACATTTTATGTAAAAGGAAAGAAGAAAGCATATATCAGGAAATGAGATGGGAGTTAAAGGTCTGATAAAAAAAGGATCAAGGGCATCCACAGAAAAATAAAAAGGTACTAGAAATAAAAATCCAATTAGTGGATTAAAGGTAAAAGGCCAAGGTATAAATAAAAGGGTTCTAAGAAAGGATAGTGAAAGGATCAGAACAGGACGAGGCCAGGAGGCTAATACTATGCAATTGGGAAGGGAGGTTACAAAAGGAGAATATAAAAGAATGAAGAGAAATGAGGGATAAATATACAAGTGAGAAAGGCCGAAACATGAAGGGATAGAAGGGAAGAACCGTACCACTTTATTTCACCATTTCCAGAGAGTAGTTTTCAGTGGTTCACAGTCAAGCTAGAAGGGATCAATTCTGGGTCCACTTCTGTTCAATATCTTTGTTGATAATTTAGATAATGGCATAGAGAGTACACTTAATCTGCAGACAATACCAAGATGGGAGGGCGTACAAGTGCTTTGGAGGATAGGATTAAAATTCAAAATTATCTGGACAAACTGGAGAAATGGTCTAAAATAAACAGAATGAAATTCAATTGAGAACAAATGCAAAGTACTCCACTTAGGAAGGAACAATGAGTTGCACACATACAAAATCGGAAATGACTGCCTAGCAAGGAGTACTGCAGAAAGGGATCTGGGGGTCACAAGCTAAATAAGTCAACAGTGTAACACTGCTGTAAAAAAAGCAAGCATCATTCCGGATGTATTAGCAGGCGTGTGATTAGGCCTCAACTGGAGTATTGTGGACAAATTGGAAAAAGTCCAGAAAAGAGTATATCTATAATCTGTAACACTTCCCCATGTAGACACAACTGCATGCGTTTGACTGGCGGAGCACAGGGCGGCGTAGGGTGACCAGATAGAAATCTGACATCAGGAATCATAATACTCAAAAACCAGTGGGAGAACACTTTAACCTGTCTGGCCATTCAATGACAGACCTGCGGGTGGCTATCTTACAACAGAAAAACTTCAAAAACAGACTCCAAGGAGAGACTGCTGAGCTGGAATTGATATGCAAACTAGACACAATCAACTCAGGATTGAATAAGGACTGGGAATGGCTGAGCCATTACAAACATTGAATCTATCTCCCCTTGTAAGTACTCTCACACTTCTTATCAAACTGTCTGTACTGAGCTATCTTGATTATCACTTCAAAAGTTTTTTTCTCTTACTTAATTGGCCTCTCAGAGTTGGTAAGACAACTCCCACCTGTTCATGCTCTCTGTGTGTGTGTATATATATCTCCTCAATATATGTTTCACTCTATATGCATCCGAAGAAGTGGGCTGTAGCCCACGAAAGCTTATGCTCTCATAAATTTGTTAGTCTCTAAGGTGCCACAAGTACTCCTGTTCTTTTTGCGGATACAGACTAACACGGCGGCTACTCTGAAACCAGATAGAAAGTGTGAAAAATCAGGACGGGGGTAGTGGGGCAACAGGTACCTATGTAAGAAAAAGCCCCATATGGGCTGCCCCTATAAAATCGGGACATCTGAGCACCCTAGGGTGGTGCCTGCACCTGCTTTGCACCCACTGTGCTTGGTTAGCATGGGCGACGTCTCCTTTAAAACCGTACCCAGGGGTCCGTACGCGCTGACACTCTCGGCCCGTGTCTCCCCTGCTGGGAATCCCTGGGGCAGCCCCGCGGCCCCTGCTGGGAAAGCGCCCAGCGCAGCCCCTGGCCGCGCGCCGGGAGAGGCGGGCAGAGCCTCCAGCCTCCCTTCCCCCTCCCTGCCATAGAGATGGAGATGCGCAGCAAGAGCGTCGCCCACTTCCCGGCGCAGTTAGGACTCGATGGTACTAGAGTGGCTCTGCTCCCTCCTTAATCTTGCGTCCCCCAGCGTCGGGCTAGAGCGTCGCCTCAGTCCTCCCCGATGGCGTATCCGCGCCCCGAGACAAGCGTCCCCGTGGGAGCGGGGAGGAACACGGGCCCCTTGCGGCTGCCCGGCCGGTTCCGGCCCGGTATGCGCTGGGCACGTGGGGGCGTGTTTAGAGCTGGGTGGTAGCGAGGCTGGGGGCGGCGGCGGCGCTACGGCAGCTCCCACCCGACCCGCCCCAGGGTCCGGGACGGCAGGCGAGCAGGTGAGAGGGGAGCGCAGGGGGGTGGGCGCTGCTAGGGATGATTTAAGGGGCAGGGGAGCATTGAAGGGGCTGTAGGGGGCGAGGGCATATGCAGTTATGAATGATCCAACGGACATGCAAGCAGGGTCAATATAAGGGGAAAGGCGCTGTAATTAGATTTCTGCATGTTTGTCTGTGAGCTGCCATCTGTCCAGGGCTACTGGCAGCGGGAGCATTAGTATTGGGTGTTGCATTGCTTTTTTATTACTATTATTATTTCAGCGCCCTTAGCTTGTTCACAACTGCTCTGGAATAACGAGCTTGTTGTGTCTCAAATTGTTCAGTCTATGCTATACTTCTAGAAATGGGGATTGGGTTAGCACCATACTTTTAACTGCTTTATAATCTTAGAGATTAGTTTTTAATTTCTGAAAAATGCTTAATTTTGGTTTTTAAAATGTTGACGATTGTAAACCACAGTGACTGTGTAGCTACTGTAGGAGTCAGCTTGTGCCTCTAAAAATGACACATTGGCTACTCCAGTATGACTTTCTTACCTTCCAGTCCCCACACACATTCTTAGCCTACTTCATTACAACACTGACTGGCTGTAGATAACTATAGATCAAAGTGATACACACGGTCTTAGTTTAGCCAGTTTTGTCTTAAATTGAGGGTAGTATCCTATCAGTGTGCATCTTGGAATACACTGACCTGCAATACAAGCTGTATAAAATCTCTTCATTCCTGGTATGGACTAATTGCTCTCTTCAATGTTTATAGGGCTATTACGTTACATTTATTTTTGTAGCACTTTTTGGATATTCTTTGACTTATTAGATCAGTACACATAAGCACAAAAAGGTTGTGGACGATTGTGGGTATGCCTTCTAGATTTCTGTTGTGGCTGCATTTGCCTGCTGGTCCTGGAATACGGAGTCCCTTTTTCTCCTCTTGTAGGACGATGGCATCCATTTCCGAGCGCACTTTCATTGCCATCAAGCCTGATGGAGTCCAGCGGGGACTAGTGGGAGAAATCATCAAGAGATTTGAACAGAAGGGTTTCAAACTAGTGGCCATGAAATTCATGCACGTGAGTTTCCCTCATTTCTATATTTCTCCTTTATGTATGAAATGAAATCTTATAGCAGGCTAGTGTACTCCACTCAGTGAAAAATCTATTGTAATTTTTTAAAATGAAATCTTAGCAGAAATATCAAATGTCAAATTTTGTGTCTGGGTATTTTTGGAGACTTTCCAGCATCCAGCTGTAGCTAAATGCTTTTGACAGCCTAAGCAACCTAATTTTAGTAAACTGATGTCCTTAGTCTGAAGGGAATATTCTTATAGGTGCCATTTACACTTAATAGGCATCTATGGATCATCTACAGCAAAAATTGGTTTCTTCTCAAAAGTAGTTAGATATTGATGAAACAACCTTGCTGAGTTAAACTGTGCACTGAAATAATTTTATATTTTAAATTCATATAAACCAAGCAACACATCTAGCCAGTTGCTGGAATCACTTATTTTTAAAGAGCATGTCTGTTTAAGGATTAATAGTGCTCTGTGGTTAATCTCTTGTGATTTAAAGATGCTCTTAAGTTCTTACAGTAAACTGCTTTTTTTGTGTGCAGGCCTCTGAAGACCTTCTGAAAGAACACTACATTGATTTGAAAGATCGGCCATTCTATGCTGGTTTGATTAAATATATGCACTCTGGACCTGTTGTAGCTATGGTAAGCTTTTAAAAATAAAACTTAAGAAAAATTAAGCAGTTCATGTGTCTTTTGTTCATAACTTTATTTGTGTTACATATTGAAAATGACACTAAGAACTTGAAATTAAATACTTTTAAAAAATTGATTAAATGTAGTTACAGGTACAACATGTTTCCCTTTAATGTGTGGTTTTACAAGTAAATCTTTCTATTTTTTAAAAAAAAACTTTATTTTCCCTTTTGCAATGTGCGGGGGGGTAGGGGATGAACAGTGGGAAATTGACTGCACAAAGTGCTGTCAAATACACAAAATAAGCAAACTGGAAAAAAGAACAGTGAAACATTTAATCTTTCAAGTAGAGAACTCGTATGTGTTAGATGTTGATTGTAACCTATGATTGCTACAAGTGTGACTTTTTTTTTGGGGGGTAAAGAGTGTATACCTCTAAAGTATTTGAGATCTCTATGAAGCTTTATGTGTTTAGGAAATTTTGTAATGGGCTTCTTGTTTGTTTGTTACACTGAAATCTGTTCAGTACCCTCTCGCTTTGGCTAGAAGTCAGTGGCATGACCACAGTTTGTCGGAGACAGTTTTACTCCAATCCTTCTATGCCTTGCCCATAGATTCTTTGAAAAAGGGGACTTAACACCCGTACGATGATGGGATCAAGTTTGGATAACATTGCCAATTCTTCCTGTGTTAGTTACAGTTTGGATTCTCTAATCTTAATGGTTTTTATTTTTAAGATGTGGGAAGGTCTTAATGTGGTTAAGACTGGCAGAGTAATGCTGGGGGAAACTAATCCAGCAGATTCCAAACCTGGCACCATCCGTGGTGACTTCTGTGTTCAAGTTGGCAGGTACGTTCTGAAACTGTCTTATCAAAACTAAACCAGTTTTAAATCATATACATACTGACCTACTTAGTTAATTGATTTATGACAAAGTTTTGTAATGTGAACACTATATCCAGTTGAAACTGTCGAAGAATTCAAGCAGCAGAATGTAAATATTGGAATTTGATCAACCTTATAGTAAGGACATATAGACAAGGCCTGAAATACTTTCTACGGAACCTCCATTTTTTCTTGGAGGTCTCCTATTTGAGTAGTGACACAATAGTATTTATTTTATGAGAACTAATAAGCTCTCTGCATGACTACTTGCCTCCTGGTCCCTTTCTATAAGATTGTCCTGGTAAACAAGAATATGCCATTTTGTAACATGTACTTAATTTAAATGTTAAATTAGAATGAATGTTAGGAAATAACAATTGGTACCAAAAGCTTGCTAACTGCTGAAAAACCTGTAAGGACATTAAGACCCTGATTCTACAAACTATTATACATGGAAAGACCCCCATTAACTTCATCCACATGCATGGTCCACTAGATAATGTAGGACTGGAGTCAAAGGATGTAAATAGAGATATGGCTTTCCTTCTCATTCCCTATCAAAACTGATGAGAGAAGAAGCTTGTGTTGCATATTTACACGTACGTTTTATTAATACTTGTAGCCATAGTAACCAGAGAGGTTTTTCTAAAAAGCAAATATTGTGCTTTTAATTCTATAATTATTAATGACTTTTCTTCTCTTAGGAACATCATTCATGGCAGTGATTCTGTAGAAAGTGCTGAGACAGAGATCAACCTGTGGTTCACTCCTGAGGAATTGGTTGAATACACAAGCTGTGCTCATCAGTGGATCTAAGGGCTAGTCTACACTGGCAACATTAAAGCGCTGCTGCGGCAGCACTTTAACGCGGCTTGTGTTGTAGCGGCAGAGCGCTGGGAGAGTGCTCTAAAAAACCCACCTCCACGAGGGTCATAGCTCCCAGCACTGGTGCACTGTCTACACTGGTGCTTTATGGCACTGAGACTTGCTGCGCTCTGGGGTGTGTTTTTTCACACCCGAGCGAGAAAGTTGCAGCACTGTAAAGTGCCAGGGTAGACAAGCCCTAAAAGTAAAACCTGGTCTGTGACTTTTAACATCCACTCATTCTAATGATTATGGACCCAGAAACAGTTTCTATTGCCATTATCCTTTAGTTATTTCAAGGCACTTCTGTATAAACTAGTGGAAATCTCTCTCTCTCTAATCTGTATTGTGAATATTACATGTAACCAGTGTTAATAACTGCTGCTCTAATTAAAAAGCTATTGAATTATTAATTGGGAAACTTTCTAACTCCATGTGTGGACAAGAGAAGACAATTACAGTAGGGGAAAGGATCTTTAATTAATGAATAAACACAAAGCATAAACTTTCATGAAATACTCTGTAGCCACAGAGGATAACTTGGTATATGGTACACATCAGCAAACAGTCTAAAATGGCTTAGTAGCCTTAAAATTTATCAAACTTTATTAAACCACCAGGTCATGCATGCTGCTATGTAAATAGATCCATAATATCCCTAAATACAGGAATTAAAGAATGATATAGAAGTAAGGTTGAGCAAAAAATAATTTTAAAAACTGATAAACATCTATGGGAATTTTTTTTTTTCTCACCAGAAAAGTAGTGCAGTTATACATAGGCAACAGCTTCACTTTGAAAATAAGGGTTTTAACTAGATTGCTACTTTAAACTCATCATTTTCCACCTTAGGATCAGTCATTTATGTAACATTTTAAGGCAGGATTAGTATGGCAGCTTTTTAAAATGTCCTTTTATGAGAAAAGAAGATTAATGTGCAAGGGCTGCTCAGTAAGCTTTACCTCCTGTCACTTCAGTGTAGCATTCTGTTTGACATTAGTAAGCATATCAGCAATGCATCATGTCTCCATACAAACAACTGAGGATAGCTCAGATATATTCTTTCCTTAATTGCTTGAATGGCAAAGTAAACTGCGCTTGGATAAGCTTTTTCAAAAGTGACTTTGGCACTTAGGAGCCTAAGTTTCAGTAGTAGTCAACCTGTTTTTTAAAACTTTACCCATTGTATTTAAACTTATTCATATGATAGTTTTTCTTTAATATTTAACAGGTCCCAGTTGTGCAGTTTAGTTCTAGCCACAAACCTTTCAGCATCCTGCAGCGTTGCTATGGCTGTCCTCAATGTCCAGCTGTTGTATTCAGTTCAGAAGCCAGAAGTGGTATCTGACTGAATAGTGGATACACCAATAAATGAGTAGCATATTTATTCAATTGTAATAGCATGTTAGTTAAAAAGCAAAACACTACACAACATTAATTATCTGAACACCCTAACATTGCAAATCACCATTAGAAATAAAATTTCCTCTTGTGTTTTGCTAATAACTTGTTGACATCACTCATTCCTAAAACGAAACCCGCACATAAACATTTGCCTTTGATTAAGCAATAGAAATTTAGTAGTATTTCATGTCCAATACCCAAGCACGATGAAAGCATTAAATCCATTTTTTTAAATGACGCTGGCAATTTAAATCTATTCAGAAATCAGTATTTTTATAAAAAACTTAATTTTTCTTTAAAAAGTGGACCAATGTACTTCAGCACAGTCTCTGTTCAGAATGCTCCTTTGACTGTAATAGATACTTCTACATCACGCTATTTAGATCTGCCTTTTTAAATATTTGATACCAGTAAAGTGAGTGTTGGAAAAAAACTCAAGACTACAGAGAGAGGAATGATGAGTAATCTTGCTATAGCCTTATCTCCAAAACTGTACTCTTCCAGAGTCTGTGACTGTGGAGTGCCAGAGGGAAGGGTAGTGGGAGAGTCTATCTCCAAGCTTCGAGGAGGAAGAGATAAATGGTTATTTTCACTGGGAGGAACCAAAAGAAAGTACAGCCTTGCCCCAACTTGCTAGTCCATTATCATAAATGACCAAGAGGAAGAAGTGGCTGAATTAAACATGCTGCACATACTGCAACGGAGAAGCAGGTCTTTGTAATTTGGCTACATCTGTGTATTTGGAAAATCATTGGGAAAATCAACTGAATGTATTAGATGGACCATTTTGTGATCTGTTAGCTACGTCTTTCAGCTCACATTACTGTTTCTTTAACTCAAGATAGCATGTACAACGTTAAAAAAATGTGAAAAGCATCAACTCATCTTGTTTCTTTCCTTTCTTTGTTACCTACTAATCTCTTCATGATCATGGGCATAGTCATCTTCACTAAGCACAGTGGATATGAGACTACGTAAAAGACTAATTTTCTAAGGCTTAACAAACACTTTGTCTTTTCCGTTTAAATAGATGCACTTAGGCCTTCAACAATGGTATACTCTGAGGCAGGCCTCCACACACTAATTCAGTGGCTCTCAAACGTTTTTACTGGTGACCCCCTTTATAAATTAAAAACACTTTTTAATATATTTAACACCATTATAAATGCTGGAGGCAAAGCGGGGTTTGGGGTGGAGGTTGACAGCTTGCAACCCCCCCATGTAATAACCTCACGACCCCGAGGGGTCCTGACCCCCAGTTTGAGAACCCCTGCTCTAATTCATCTATACATCTCACAATACCACTTGTAATCTCATATTATATAACAACACCTATGAACCCTGGTACCAGAACACTCTCTCAGAAAACTTACTCCATGGAGTGTAAATAAAATACACTACATATTTTTATACAGAAGAAATATGTCTCAGGTAAGCAGTTCAAAACACAAAGCAATGAGAGAAGTAAGAGTACAGTTACCTCTTCTGTTGTATTTCTCATTCTTATTTTGCTCTAGCCCTCCTTCACTTTACTGATCTTGTTTTTCCTTCTTTGATACTACTGTTCTTCTGCATTTCTTCCTGCTTATGGCCTGGATCTTGTTTTTTCTCCTCTACAAAGGTGTTGATTAGGTGCCCTGCTGTTGTCACTATGCTTTCTGTTTGCTCAAATCTAGCTCTTGCTCCCTCCCAATTGCAGTTCTACCACTATCACCTCTCTTGTTAAAGGACAATGACCAAATCGTTCTGCTGATAGTCTAAATAGCAGTGTGTGTGGGGGGGAGAAATATCACTCCCATGCATGTTTTGTTATAGTAGCGCAAAACAAAATTATCTATAGTAACCTCTAGGCATTCCCAGCTGTGGGCAAAGATCCCGTTTTATACAAAATAGGCCTTAAGTACCATTCTTTTGGACTACTACACAGCATTCGTCTCTCAAATCCCTGACTAAATAGTATTATACTGAATGAAACAATATATAATGTGATATTACACCAAGAAATTTTCACTATTAAAAAGGAGTGGGGAGAAGAGAAAATAATATTCACCATTTCAGAAGTGAAGTTAAAGCTTCTATTCCCTGTACTCTCTCATACTGTACAAAAAAATTGTATAGGTAACCACTATGCAGGGTATTGGGAGGCTACACTCTTTCCTCCTCACTCCTGATTTTCTTACTGGGTTGGGGATGTCCCAGTCAAACAATTCTCAGCCTGGAGTTGCACAGCTCATGCATTATTTTCATTCCCCACAAAGGTGTGTGTTTGTATCTAGACTTACATAAAACCACAATCTGTTATAGGTGAACAAATTATCTGTCCTATAGCATCAGTTGCACATAAACTGTAGGAGGTACTATAAAATAAACTAAAAAGGGAAATATGCTAAAGTGTCCAGATTAAAAAACAAACAAACCAAAACATTGAGACTAAAACTGTCCTCTATTATAAAAGTTTGATAGCAATCCAGTCCATTTGTTCTTTTCTCTGTTTGTGGTTGGAAATAGTCAAGAGAAATGTATTGCAAAGTACCTCAGAGTCCTTTAAAGAACTGGAACACAAAAGCTTGTTAGGAACCACTAGGAGGAGATAGCATTCTAATCTTACATAAAAGATCTCATCAAGTACTGGACAGGTTTAATAATCTCACTCACCACTAAAATAAATTGCTGTGGTAATAGTGTCCAAACTAACTAGAGCAGGGGTCGGCAACGTTCGGCACGTGGCTCGCCAGGGTAAGCACCTGCCGTGGCGCGGGCAAGCGATGTGCTGGCCCTGGCTTCTCGCCGCCCCCATTGGCCCGGGACGGCGAACCGCGGACAGTGGGGGCCGCGATCGGCCGAACCTGACGCGTCAGCAGGTAAATAAAACTGGCCCGGCCCGCCAGGGTGCTTACCCTGGCGAGCCGCGTGCCGAACGTTGCCGACCCCTGAACTAGAGGCTCTCTTATATACAGCTGGAGTAGCAACCTTCATATCTTTAGTCACCAAAGGATTATTACTCAACCCTGCATAAAAAGAAGCTGCTTCATAATAAGTGCTGATGCATTAATGATGAGCTGATACCAGAGTAAACTGAAACAAAATAGTAAGCCTTGAGCTCAGCTTCATAAGATCTGAACGGGAAAAGATTTGTAGATATAATTTCCTCTCTCTTCAAGGGAAAGGGTAATAGAAGCCAACAGGAGCTGTTGTACCTCTGAAAATGAAGCTATTTACTTAGATAATTACTTAGATAGTATTGGTTCAAGTACTTTTCAGTACCCAAATTTAAAATGTTTAGTCCATACCAATATAGATTGAGCTTTTCTTTTAAAATATTTACATTTCACCTGTATTGGTTAAATGAGTTTCCTGGAGTAAATCAATGTGATTAATACAGATTCCACCACATAGAAGAACTGCATTCTCTTATAGTACTGCACTCTTCTTCCTAATGGACAAATGCACTGTGAAATCAATGATATACCTGAGATATATTGATGTATTTTCATCTTCTGGACATGTGACCTAAACTCCCTCATATATTTCCACAACTTCAACAACCACCAACCATCCATCAAGTTCTCTCTAGAACACTCCCACAGCAGCATCAACTTCTGGGACATCGTGATCAGCTTCAACAACAGAATGCTACGGATGCTACAAGAAACCCACAGATCACCACACTTACCTCTGTAGATCCAGTAATCCCCCAAAACACACCAAGAAATGTCATCTACAGCCAGGCACTCAGGTACCACAGAATGTGCTCCAAGGAGAAAGTCTCTAAGGTATACCCCTTAACACTCAAATCCACCTTCACCAAATAAGGACACTTCACCAAAGAAGTAGATCACATCATGGAACTGGCCACCCAAACACCTTGAGAGAACCTACAGATATAAACCCTCCATCTGACTGCACACCCCTACTTGTCACCTACTTCCCCACACTGGAACTCATACAGGGTATCATCAGATAGCTACAACCCAGACCCTGCCAGAACGACCAATGGAAAACCTCCAGACATATCTCCACTGCTACAATGATCAATACCCCTCCACTATACACCTTTCAAATCATTCGGTTCTACACATGCTTGTCACATGTGGTGTACCTCATCCAGTGGACTAAGTGCCCCAGTAATAACTATGATGGTGAAACAAGACAATCACTCTGCTCTCGAATGAACTCACACAGAAAAATGATAAGCCAAAAACATCATATCACCCCTGGGTGAATACTTTTCATAAAATGATCACTCTGGGGTGGAGGGAGGGATAGCTCAGTGGTTTGAGCATTGGCCTGCTAAACCCAGGGTTGTGAGCTCAATCCTTGAGGGAGCCATTTAGGAATCTAGAGCAAAAATCTGTCTGGGGATTGGTCCTGCTTTAAGCAGGGGGTTGGACTAAATGACCTCCTGAGGTCCCTTCCAACCCTGATATTCTATATCTGACCTCTCAGTCCACATCCTCAAAGCAAACCTGCACAATACCATCAAGACAAGCCTCAGAGCTTTAATTCATAACTTGCTAGACATGAAAATCATGGACTCAATAAGGCTAGGTCTACACTACCCGCCTGAATCGGCGGATAGAAATCGACCTCTCGGGGATCGAATTATCGTGTCTCGTTGGGATATCCCCGAATCAACGCTCTTACTCCACCAGCGGAGGTGGGAGTAAGCGCCGTCAACGGGAAGCCGCGAAGGTCGATTTTGCCGCCGTCCTTACAGCGGGGTAAGTCGGCTGCGATACGTCAAATTCAGCTACGCTATTTGCGTAGCTGAATTTGCGTATCTTAAATCAACCCCCCCCCGTAGTGAAGACCTGCCCTAAGACACTGAATTTATGGCTCATTACAACCTGTAAGTAACCCACTAAACCTCCTTTGTCCCCTTCACCCTCCTTGCAGGGTTTCAGAGCCCAGGCTCCAGCCCAAACCCAAATACCTACACTGCATTTTTTATTCCAGCAGCCCAAGCCCCACAAGTCAGACAGCTGACCCAGGCCAGTCATGACATGGGTCTTTTATAGCAGTGTAGATGTACCCTAAGAGTACCTTCTCCCAGCCCCAAAGAAGAGCTGTGTGTCTCAAAAGCTTGTCTCTTTCACCAGCAGAAGTTGGTCCAATAGAAGATATTACCACACATACCTTACACTCTTCCTGACAGCTAACATTTCTCACCACTTTTACCTTAATACAATCCAACTTAATATCCCTTTCCAAATCTGTCTGTCACTATGATTGAGGTTCTTTGTACCATTAATTGTGGTTCATGTTTAGAAGTAATCCAATTATGTTATCTAGAGGAAACTCATTTCAAACCCTGTTGTACATCCATCAGATTAGGAAACAAAATCACTCTGGTAATCACTAAAGTGTATGTGAAATACTGTATCTTATTAAAGAAGTAATCCTGAAGGAATTGAGCATTGCTAGTAGTGATTAATGGCTACCTTGTCCCTTAAGCAACATATTAAACTGAGACTAGCTAGTGCACCTGCAAACCAATAAACTTTTTTGATGTTTCTGGTGGATTATTGCACTAAAAAATGAACGAGAAACAAATAGTTAAATTGCATTTTCAGATCAAGATTTGTATTTTATCATTAGGGTGTAGATCAAACATAATTTTGTTCAAATAAGGACAAATTCTATTCAGAAATTTCCATGGAAGATGGGAAATTCAGTGTCATGTTTAACAAAATGTATAACTGTAAATAATCCATAATTTATTTACCAGGATGGGCAATATCAGAAAGCCAAAGTTACACGAGTCTTGAACCACCTCCCTGTACCCACAATGCTCCAAAAAATAAAATTGTTTTTTGGTAGGGGGAAGAGATCATATCCAAACTTTCAGGTTAGTCCTTATCTTAATAATGAGTCAAACCAAAATCCCACATCTAAATATTTTTGAAAAGTTCAGTTCCACGTCTGGATCCAAACTTTGCAGCTCAGGTCCATCTCTAAAACATGACATGCTCAAATAGGACCTAGTCCACTCCCTCCCCACTCCCCAGTGAGAGTGTATTTCTGGATTCAGGCCCATACAGAACAGCCCCAAACACAGCACTCTCCCTGTATATCTGCTTTGCTCAAGATTTGACTCCTTGTACTTTTATATTTGATATAGTTTTTGCTTATCATCTTAAGCAGCAAGTTCAACAGAAGTCTGCATGAACATCTAATGAAATCAGAATGGATATTTGTTTAAATTCAACAAAGACTTTCCTATTATCTTCCTTATTGCCATAACAAGTGATTGTGTACTCAAAATAAATGTAAAAGAAAAATAGTGTTAAACTGATGTCACAGTGTGAATAAAAATGGTGAAGAGACAGAAAAACCAAGCTAAGCCAATTTGCTATTCAAATTTGTAAAGGAGCACAACAGGGAAAACAAATCAGCAGACACAGCAAAACACAAAATGGGTGAATAATGAATAATAAAATGTTTTGCACTTTTTATGCATCATATGACTTAAAAGTGCTTTACAAACAATGAATAAATAAATCAAACAACACTGTAATTATGGCTCTTTTCATTCAAAGATCACAAAGCAATTTTCAAAATGCGGGGACATATCATTGCCTCCATTTTATCAATGAGGCAGAGAGAAGTTAAGTGACTTGCACAAAGTCACACAGTAAATCAGAGGCAAACGATGAAGAAAACTTGGAGTCTTGATCCTCACTAGACCACACTTCTAAACTATGTAATCTATGGCAGTGTAGTTCAATGTAATATATTAAGACACGGAAATATACATATTATAAAATACAGTAAACTCTGTGGAGGGATACAAATTATCAGATTTTACAGGTAAACTGAGATAGGAAGGGTTCCCAGAATTTAGCTGAGAATTCAAGGAGAGATCTGATACATCAAGAGAAGGGAAGGTTGTCAAAGGGTTTTGAATTGCCTTCCAGTGTCTATAGACAGAAATGAACGAGAAGGGGAGATCAGTCAAGATCAGGTTCTTCTGGAGAAATGCAATACTTGCCACATCTGAAGTGACTGAATCAGCATTTCCAATTCATAATTTAGTAACTGGATTAATCACATATTTAGATTAGATAGAAACTTGGATTAATCTTGACAGCAACTGAATATAAACTGATTAAATACTGTAAGTTTATGCAGTATTACAATTGTAATTGGTTAGAGTAAATTAGGGGTAGAAACTGTTTTCTATGTGTTGTAATTATTAATAATATTTGAAATTATTAATATTAATGCGGGAAACCACAACACACTAATTTAACCATAAATTCCTTTATTAAATGCAAAGGCCAAATGGTACTTATACAATTGCTCTCAACATACTTAAAAAGGCCTAAACAATAAGCAATTTACTACAGCCACAGAGTAACAAAACATTTATAAACATTTGATCAAGATACTTACAAACTGGTTAAACCCAGAGATGTTTAGACCCATATTGGTCAGCTCCAATGTGGTCAGGCAGATATTAAAAGTGAACTTTTAAGAATTTACCTCTTTTCTTCCCAAGGCCTTTCCTCCCTGCCTTCTTGCTATTCAACAGTTTTCCCATTGCATCTGGGTTCACGTAGGCTTTAACACTGGAGTGTGGGTTGGGGAAGGGCTGTGTTGGCTCATTTTAAGCAGTTACCCCCTATCTGTCAGGGGCCTTCTTTTTAGAAACTTCCACTTATCTCATTAGTTATTCTTTGAACCATCTTCCCTACTTTATTCCTTCTGACTTTATCACTTCTTATTTTCAAGGCTGTCCTTCTACTTGCTAGTTAGGGCCTTTCTTGACTTTACAACACATATATATATCTCCTTAACCAAACTTAAGCTAACTTTAATTTTATACTTAACCTACACTATGTCTGTACAGAGCCCAGCAATAACAGTAATTAATAAATAGCAACCTAGTGCTAAGTCTAATCACAGCAGTAGGAGCTAGGACCTGCTGAGTTCTAGTCCTGATTCTTACACTTTCCACTATTCTTACTTTTAAACTGCAACCACAGCTTCATTCTCCTATGTGACAACAAAAGAATCTGGACCAGTCCTTCCCCTAGCCTCTGGGCACTTTACAGTACCTCTTTGTGGATGATGTAATTTCGAGGTGCAGTGCTTCTAGCAGTGCAATTTGGAAGAAGCAGCTTCACTAAAACAGTGGCAGACACCAACGGTCTCAAAGCAAAAGGTGTTAAGAATGCAGGACTCAAATTGCAAGACAAATGTCTATTGTTAAAAGATTGTGCTGGGATAATTAAACAAACAGCCTTTAAATATTTGAGGTTTTGTTGTTATGAAATCACATCATACTGTGGTTCACAGCCATAGCTGGCTCAAGAGCTAGCCTTTGAGGAAGGCAACATAAGTGACCTCCCAAGCTGAGACCCCTCCTTTGTAAAGTTGCCTCAGTGTCTGTCCAGGGAAATGTGATCACCACAGAGTCTCTAGCGAGGCTTTTAGGGTAATGGGGGCTATTCCATGCCTGCCTTGTTTCTAGTTCCCCTTTACCCTGTTCCTAGCACCCTTTGTCCTGAGTCTGGCCCCTATCCCTCACCCCCTTTGTTTGGTACTTGTCCCCTGGGTCTCGTCCCTTCTGGCCAAAGCCTCAGCCCCCCGCTTCCCCTCCGCCCCCAGTTTAGCCATGGCCTTACCCCCTGCGGCCTGGGTCTCTCTCACCCCCCTTAGCCAGGCGTTTTGGGAGCAGCCGGGCTTGTGCTCCGTCGCCAGGCCGGGAGACGGGGGCGGCCCCCACAGCGGCTTGGGGAGGGGGGCGAGGTTTCTGTGAAGCCCCAGAGCCGCTGGGCATGAGGGCGGGCTCTAACGGCGCCATATTCCGCCGGGAGGAAGGCCAGCCCCTCTCCTCCGAGGGTGGGTTCCGGCTCCACCCGACCTCGCTCCTCCTCTTTCCCGGCGGACGCTGAGAGAAGGCTGGTGTCCAGCTCAGCAGCGGCCTTAGCAGCTCCAGGGAGGTGAGGCCGGCGTGGGGACTGGGCAGGGCAGGTCTGCGGGGGAAGGAGGCTGAGCCCAGACCGGGGGGGCGCCGCCCCTTGAGCCGGGGCCTGTGCTGCCCGCCAGACCGCGGGAGGGGGACCATCGGCCGGGCCGGGTCGGGTCTCCAGAGCCGGCCGGGGCGGCGGAGCAGGGAGCCCGGCTGGAAACTGAACGGCAGGCCCTGGCCTCGCGCGGGAAGAAGCCGGGTTCGGCGGCCTCGCCGCGTGTGGTAGCCAGGCGGGGCTCGCCGGGCCCCTATGCGGCGAAAGGGAATTGAGCGACCGACACGTGGGAAGAAGAACCGGGGGATCCCAGCTACCACGTGGCCCCTGGGCTGGGAGCCATTGGGGGACCGACAACGGGCGGGGGGGATGTAAATAGAGGTCTAGCTAGGTTGGAAAGGATGGGGGGGGCACTGCAGTAAGGACCAAGGGGGCATGGGCGGTAGTGAATGCGGGCCGGGGAGAAGGTGCCAGCAGGAGCAGGGATGGATCCTCCACGTGTCTGGAATAAATCCCTGTAAGTGGCTTCCCTGGGTGGCATCCCTCGCCCCTGGAGGCACGGCTGACCTTGAAGCCACTCCCTGGGTGATTGAAGTCCCCTCCTCGGGCATGTCTGTTAATCGGGACAGGATTGCGGCAAAACTGGCTCTACCTGTGTTGTCGCCTCCTTTCTCTTACCGCTCCCCGTTTCCTTTCGCAGGACAATGGCTTCTAATAGCGAACGCACTTTCATTGCCATCAAGCCGGATGGAGTCCAGAGGGGCCTGGTGGGAGAAATCATCAAACGGTTTGAACAGAAGGGCTTCCGCCTGGTGGCCATGAAATTCATGCACGTAAGGCCCTCCCCCACCCCCACTTAGAGGCAGGGCTGTTGTGGGGCTTAATTAATGTCCATACAGCTCCCCGCAATTCTTTGCAATAAAAGTCAACCTGTTATTACTACATGTGGTTTTTTTCTCTCTCTCAATTTTACTTGCAAATCCTAGCCATCAAGGTGAAGCTTCATTCTCCCATATTGTTTTTCCCACATCAAGGAGTTGGCAAAGTGAAAACCTGTAGTCCAGTCTGCACAAGAGTTGATATGCGTATTGTAACTTTTCAGATATAAATACACATACCAGGCCAAATTTTCCTACACAGTCCATGAACTGGATGAAGCTGCATGAATGTAACTGAACAGAACAGAAAACATGAAAGAATTGTATTTAATTTAGGCTCTGTCTGGTGTAGCTTCCTTTCACTTGTGTCTCATCATATCAAACCATAACTACACTGGGTCTCTTCTATTTCTTGCGAAACAGAAAGTTGTAGTCATGGTTTGATATGACAAGAGACAACTGAAAGGAAGGTACACCATACACTTCGCCTAAATTAATACAGCCTAATGTTAAGTAAGCAAAGATGACCATGACTAGAAGGTTACATCAGGAAATGCAATCTTCCAGATGTCTTGTATTCATAATAATCCACAGCTATAAATTAATATAAAGAAGAAATCACAGTTTAACAAAAAGCTGATGGTATTGAACCTGCCTCAGTGTAAATTCTTTAGTTAATAAAGAAAATTAGACAAAACTTGTCCTGAATTGTTCTGTATGTAAAATATGAAACAAACATAATTAGCTTGCAGAAGCAAACTCCTTGTTGTTGATACTTATTTCATGACTGATATGAAGCATCTAATTATTAATGCAGTAATGGGCTGCTGCTTCTTTTTATATTTTATTTAAAAAAAAATGTTGTTTATTGCTCTCAAAATCTCACATTCAACTTTTCTTTAAAGGCTTCCGAAAACCTTCTAAAACAACATTACATTGACCTGAAAGATCGGCCATTCTACCCTGGTTTAGTTAAATACATGAATTCTGGACCTGTTGTGGCCATGGTGAGTAGCATTGTATTTACTTAAATATGCATTGTGCTGGAAATGGCTAGGTATCTTTCTTCTAATTACATAAACTTTTTTTTTAATTGTTAGCCTCTGTGGACACTTTACAGCTTTAAAAACAATTTCTTTTTAAATTACACTATGCCAGTATATAAAATAAAGTGGTAAAAGAAAACAAAACAAATTCCACATCCTCCAACACTACCCAGAGCACTTTTGAATGGGAGTCTACATTAGTCCTACACTAGTAGAGCTGCGCTGGAAGTAGTGCAATAGTAAGAAATTTGAAGAGAACTGCTAGTTTATATATGTCAACAATAGTTGTATAGAAGATGAAACAATTGAAGAATACCCCTGGTGATGTTTATAAAATAGTTATGAAATAATTTTTATGTAACAGTCTGTTTATAAAACTTGACTTGAAAAGCCTTCCCCACTTCCTATGAATAGAACATGATGACTTCATTAGGATTCCCTGCCATTCATAGTGGTTTCTGGATTCTAGCGAAACAGGAGGGATGTGGGAAGAGTCCTGAAAGTTGCCTAGCAGGTGAAGTAGTAAGTGGTTGAGATTTCCAAGGCAGTCCAGGGGATTTAAACACTTCAGCTAACTTTAAAATTAGACTACTTTGAAAGTCTCTACCTTAATTCTTAAACAGGTGTTTGTTTGTTTGAGTTTTCACTGTTTTGTGCCGAATTGGCTCCATGGAGTCTGAGCTATTTAAAGATGCTAATTGCAGGCCACTTCATTAGAGATTTTCAAGTTGCATCTATGTGAGAGCCACTCAGGAGTGGAAATAAGTATTGTCTCTCAATAAGCTTCTGTTTACTAGATTGGTGTTAACAATGGTGTCCATTGTTCTTCAGGCCAGGTGTCCTGTTTCATATATGTTCTGGTAACCAGTAGCCATTCCGATGCTATTTACTCTCATGCCTCATCACAGTGAAAGATAACCAATGAAACAAGTGTAATTTACAAAGAATTGTAACCATTTATTTTATCATTTTCTCTTGTTCCTAGTCTTCTCCTTTTGCAATTTAATTTATACAGATTCTAAGATAGATTTAGATCTTTGTGGGGAAGGCCTTTGTCTCCTTGCAAAGTGCCAAAGCTGAATCTTCTGTGATGCCTTGAATAGGTATGGAATAATTTTTTTTTTTTTTTTTTTAAAGGTTTGGGAGGGTCTCAATGTGGTTAAAACTGGCAGAGTTATGTTGGGAGAGACTAATCCTGCAGATTCTAAGCCTGGTACAATCCGTGGTGACTTCTGCATTCAAGTGGGAAGGTTGGTGCTGAAATTTATTATATAAAATTAACTTTTCTAAATATTTTTCCAGAGTTACAAGATAAGTATACTTACTGCTTTCATTGTAAGCATCATTTGAATAAAAAACTCTTAAGAGCAGAAATTGTGCAGTCACCAGATACCCATACCCATTTCTTTCCTTGAAAGTTATGTTCTTATCTATACATAATGTATATGCATAGAGAAAATAAGTCATTCTGTGTTACAGCAAGCTATTTTAATGTGGCTGTACTGTTTC
Organism: Terrapene triunguis; assembly: GCF_002925995.2. Lineage (NCBI taxonomy): Eukaryota > Metazoa > Chordata > Testudines > Emydidae > Terrapene > Terrapene triunguis. Next base: position 12,260,327 of record NW_020664543.1, on the reverse strand, counting down.
CTTTTTAGTGACCCAGTTTGGCATAGGATGAACTTCATGTTGCCTTCTGGACAGCTTAGGTAGTTAGACATAAGAATCCTAGTCTGAAGCTGAGTTTAATTTGTAGGACACAATCCAACAAGAATGTTGCTTATACCAGGGGTTTTTAAACTGTACATCAGAACGTGATGAAAATGATAATCAGGTCATGGTGATGCTGTTAATAGTTTGGGTTGTGTTTAGTAGAACTGACTTCACAAATAGAATCAGAGCCTCTTTTTTTTGTTTTTTTAAGAGCTGTACCACAAGCTCTAGCTTTTCAGTAGTAGATGAGTATCCAGACTTCTGTCCCTATGAACAAGTTACTGACAGTTTCTTTGAAATTTTGTGATTGGCTTTCTTCACAGGAACATCATTCATGGCAGTGACTCCGTAGAAAGTGCTCAGAAGGAGATCCAGCTGTGGTTTCAGCCCTCAGAGCTTGTTGACTTTAAATGTTGTGCTCATGACTGGATCTATGAGTAAAATGAAGTCTCTCTAATGAATTGTGCCTTCTTAACACAGCATCTCATTCCAGCCGCTATTGACCTGGGAGCAACTATTATGACAGTTACCTTTACATAGTGCTGTAAGTTTATCAAATAAATAGATTATGGAAACTATTTGTGTAGTCTGTATTCACTAGAAAGCATACTTAAGTATGCATGGAGTAGAACTGGTCATTTGTACAGAAGTATACAACTATACTTGGGACAAAATGAAATCCACACTCAGAGGAAACTACCCTGAAAACGTGTTCAAAATGAAACCAAATCTGTGAATAACTATTAATGTGCCTGTTACAGTGCTGAAAACTGGTATGTGTGAGGTTGCGATGAGAAAGCAAATTTATATGGGCAGCTGAGACTTCCTTCAGACTGCCCCTTACTCCACAGCTTTTGCAGCTTATTGGCTACAGTGAAAGCAGAGGGTGAAGGAAGCACATTATTTCTCCCTCATGGTATCTACTGGTGCTTAAAGAAAAGCACATGTCCTTGCTTATTGGTTTTACACAAGTTGACTCATCAGTCAGAAAAATCATTAAAGGCAGAATCTGTACCTTTAATTTTTTAATGCAGAGTCCCTTTAGGGAATTTTCTTCTATTTCCTCACACTTCTGCCCTGTTTGAGTCAGTCTCTGCTTAAACAGTAGCATTATTATGGTCTATACTCTACATTATAGGACTACCACTTTGTAAGTGCTTTAAGCCAATATTTGAAATTAGACCTCTGAAGACTGAATTATTTGCTAGTTCATAAACTGATCCTCTACTAAAGAGGATGTAAAGTGAAAATGTAGGATGTGGTAATCAGACTAGAGTGGACCTCTGACAGTAATAGTGATTTTTGAAACTAGTAGTATACACCTTTTTGCAGCAAATAACCAGAAAATAGGATTGAATCTCTTGACCCATACATCCCATGTGTGTGTAATGTAGTGATGGGAAAAACTGAGGAGCTTAACATGAGCTAAATGGAAGATCTTAATGAATGGTACTAGTAGACAGGATCAGGTACCCTTATCAGAATGCCCAAGATATGAAACCTCTGCACTGAAAAGCTGAGCCATTGAATCACAGTGCCGGCAAGTTACATATAAGACACTGATTTGAAAAGCTCCAAAACTAACATGTCAGGTATAGGGTAGGTGATAGAAAGTTTGCTTGGAGTATCTCCTATGGATTGAACAGTATTTCTACGGTGGTGATCATACCTATGAGAAAAATGTTCAAAAGAACAGGTTCATCCACGAATATGAACCTTTCATATATTGCTTCTAGCTGTAGATGTGTCTGCACTTTAAGCAAAATAAGTATTCCCATTTTATAGATAGTGAACCACAGGGGTAACTGACCTCAGATGTGACAGCATAAGACCTAAGTCTCTCAACTGCCATTCCAGTGCTCCTGTTCATAGGACCACACTGTCTCCTATAGGCTAAAGTTATAAAAGAGTAGTATGAAATTTAATAAACTTGCCATGTTCTTATGCTATGATAAAGCCTTATGGCATGCTCTAATGATGGCCAACATGGTGTACTAGCCAACTACCCTAAATCACTTAAAACAAGCGGTTAAGGCACTTGGCTATTTAGCTCAGTAATTGATTGTACAAGAGATATTTGTAAACTGAACTGGGCCCAAACAACATTACACACAACATAATTTGATGTGACAGCTAATGTCCCATGTATTCTGCAACTACATACCTACATTTAGTAGTACTCTTAGCAGAAATTCTCAATTTTCTATCACAAATTAAATAAGTGAGGTCTGATTGAGTTTAATATGAATAATCCAGTCAGTATAATAACTGGTTTACTTTTATAGTGAGTTCAGTTTTAGACTGTCCCCATATTTTCAGTTTCATGTACTGGTGGACTACCACGTGTAGCTTTTAGAGGAAATAGCTCTCTAGCTGCTTGGGACAGGTTACATTGCCCAGTTGTTTCAGGGTGTCTGCATAGCCTGGAAGACAATGCTGTACTAGTTTGTGCTTCCTTCTCCTTTACCAGTTTATCTTCACAACTGTGAGGATACAAACAGCTTTTTTCCTCCAGTGAAAGCTGGAATTTTTTTGGTAAACAGTTCTGTAGAATCAAGTACATTCCACATATTTGCACTTAAGCCATTACTCGCTGTCAACACTGCAATTTGTTCCTGTGCTAGTTGGTGATGCAGTGTCTGTATTGTACATACCACTGCAAATGCAGATGTACCCTACTTAGGGTGACCAGATAGCAACTGTGAAAAAAAAGGACAAAGGGGTGGGGGCTAATAGGCACCTATATAAGAAAAAGTCCCCAAAACGGGACTGTCCCTTTAAAAACAAGACATCTGGTCACCCTAACCCAGGGGTCGGCAACCTTTCAGAAGTGGTGTGCCGAGTCTTCATTTATTCACTCTAATTTAAGGTTTCGCGTGCCAGTAATATTTTAACGTTTTTAGAAGGTCTCTTTCTAGAAGTTTAGAATATATAACTAACCTATTGTTGTATGTAAAGTAAATAAGGTTTTTAAAATGTTTAAGAAACTTCATTTAAAATTAAAATGCAGAGCCCCCGGACTGGTGGCCAGGACCCAGGCAGTGTGAGTGCCACTGAAAATCCGCTCACGTGCTGCCTTCGGCACACGTGCCATAGGTTGCCTACCCCTGCCCTAACCCTACATCATGGCTAAGCAGCACTGGGTGCAAGTCACACTGCACTAATGTCAATTGTGCTGGCAGTTTAGACAAGACTGTGGCAAGGACTGCTCAATAGTGTAGAATTGTGAAAGGTCTGTGATACGACTTGTGGCAGCTTTAAAAAGCTTTCCCCTCAAAGATAAAATCCTTTCCTCTCCCCCCACCCTCTCCAGTTCCAGCAATGAAACCTGCACTGTGTATATGACATCTTAAAGGAAAAGGGATACATTTTCATTCCCATTGAAAAGCAAAAAGTTTTCAAAAATAATTGAAGTGGAACTTAAAAATTAAAGTATTTCCTGAGTATATTTAAAAACAGATTTAATTAACTGATTTCTATATTTCAGTTCCGTTATTTGTAGTGGGCCAAATAAAGACACTACAACGTATTTGAATATATACCTGAATTAAAAAAAAATAATCAATCTACCATCGACATGGTCTTAGTTTAACATTTTTATTTTGTGTAAAAAAGGCAAATTTAGTGAATTATTTTCATCTTGTACACAAAGTTATAATTTTAATGCTTTTCACATCCATGCTGAAAATCTGCAATCTGGTAAAAATGAAAGTAACATTAATTTCTCCAAAAGCATTTTTCACTTAGTTTTATATACATTTCATGAGAAAGTTTTAAACACTCTCTCATTGACCACACAAATTACCAAGAAAATAAAAGATTAAATTTGTACACATATTGATCTATATATCAAATACATACAGAAATGATGTAAAAACCCTATTCATTTCATCTTGATTCCCACCCCAATATATTTTCCCAAGGGCAAAAGCTGATGCTTTTTGTTGTATAAATGGCTGTGACTTTTTTTTTTAAATATGAAAATTAAAAGGAAGAAAAATTCAGTTTAATCACAGTTTTTTAATCCCTCCCCAATAAAGAATTGTTACCAAATATATATTAGCACCATAGTACAAATATTGGTGGGAGAGGGTATTCACATCACATAAAAACAATAATAATAAAAACAAACAAACACTGAAACCCGTGTTAGTATCCGTAAAACAAGAAATTGATAACTGCTTTAGCTTTCCTTATACACAGCAAGGAAAAGGTTAAGAAGTTGCATTTAAAACATAAAATCAAGGTCAGCAGTAAAATTCTGAGCCATAAAAGAAGGGGGCGGTTACAAGGTAAGTTTAGTTATTTGCACTACCCCTTGGTTATAAAAACTTGCTATGCCAAATATTGAAATGACTGTTTGATCCCCAACTTTAGACGTCAATAGAGATTTAAGACCTCTAACAGCTGTGCCACACACACACAAAACCCCTGCAGCTCACTGTGTAATGCAAAATGTGGGCTCTGATTACTTTAGCCAAGTAACATGGTTCACAGTAGAATGAAGGAAGAAAATTCTTTGAACCATGTTATTAATTAATATTTGTACATATTCAGTGAAGCCTGTACTAAAGACACCACTGCCAACAGGTAACCCCACTGTTTTAAGAGACCACTTTAAAGACCACTCCAAGTATGAATCTAGTACAATTTTGCTCAACTTTTACATAAACAAACCTCTCCCAAGCATGTGATTTTAGGTGATTCCTTACATGCTTTGCTTAGGACAGGTTTCACTGTACTTGACTGGTAGGTATTCTTTAGATTCAGAAACCAGACTGAAATTCCAGCCTCAAATACACATGAAATTCCCACCAAAGTCAGCATGTATATCTGAGGGTGGAATTCAGCTTGCAGATAGCCATGTTTAGTTTTTAAATAACCATTTTCAACGAATATTATAAAGGTTGACAGACCCCCAAATGTGAGACACCCCTCCTCCTACAAGTGCATTTTACTATACAAAAAATCCAAAGATTCCCCTTAAAATCTAGCCCAAATCAGGGTTATAATAGTTTGGATAATCCAAGTTCTGAAGCTGGGCAACAAACAAGCCCAGGAATCTGGATTTTTTGCCCTCACGATTTGACTTGCTAACTATGGGCCCAATTCCACAACTCCTTTTCACATTAACCCTTATTCATACAACAGTGGTTCTCCTGAAGTCAACTGGGCTACTTGTGCCACTAGGGCTAGTCTACACTAACACTGTAAATCGATCTAAGTTACACTAACTTAGGTCAATTTACAGCGGTGTCTACACTGCGCTACGTCGATGGGAAACACTCTCCTGCCGACTTACCTTCCACCTCTCGGGGGAGGTGGCGTACAGTTGTCTGATGGGAGAGCACTCTGCCATCAACTTAGCTTGTCTTCACCAGACCTGCTAAATCGACACCGCAGCATCAATTACAGCAGTGCCAATTTAGCCAGAAGTATAGACGTGACTTAAGTGTTATTCTATGGAAGTAGAGGCTTTATGAAAGCAGATGCATCTCATGCATCCCTTGTGCTCTATGGGCCTAATTCTGCCAGCCTTACTCACATTGAGTAGTTCTTTATATTACGTGTGACTAATCCCAGTGAAATCAATGCATTCAAATACTAACCAACCTGAGGAAGTACCAGCAGAATCTGACTTTTTGATAGGTGACAGAGACAGTACTTGGTGTGACTGAGGCTCACCAAAATGCCTTTGTTTCAAGCATATGTCATCGAAAATCCTGGACTTGCCTTTACATCCCTCTGACCAAGAACCGGGATTGTAAAACTACATTGCAGCCCTTGTTCTGGAAGGCTTTGATTTTTATTTTTATTTTGCGTTTTAAATAAAGTAAATGAATTGGAGGGACCAGGGGCTGAAGGGAGTAAATTTGAAACTGGTCAACCTTGACAGAGTCCTTTTAATATGGGTATTTTAGAGCTAAAATATCTTTTCCACCTGAACTCACTGATATTTTAGACCTGATAACCAGCTTTTGTTGATATGAGAAAACAGTTGTCAAAAAGGGGTCAATATTACAAAAATGTGACTGTGGGAGAGGAGAAAAGGTTTCCATACATTCCTACACTATACAGGACAAGTTTTACTTTCAGTAGTAACTACAAAACTTTACATCATTATCCTCTCTTGCATAGAATGAGGTAAACCTGTGCATATTAACAATGCTTGTACCCAAAGTTAGAGCAATATTTTAGAAAATAATCAAATTGCTGGTTTTCAACTTTCTATGCATTTTTTTTTTTAAAAAGTTCAAACAATAATATACCAAACAATGGTATCCTGGGGCTCTGTGGGCTGATATCATTAAAGCATTTCTTAGGCTGAAGGACCATAGAAGTTAATAATTTTGATTCATTTCTTCTAAGCCCTACTGTATGGGTCAAGAGTCAGATGATCATTGTACTGCTCTGAAGGGGACCTGCAAAGACCCAGAAGCACTTATAGAACATTATGCAGTTTATTCCTGAGAGTTTAGTTAATGAACCTTACTGGTAAAAGCTAAAGCTCTCGATGCCCATTCTTCCAGTCACAACTCTGCATGGTGGAAAAAAAATCAGGCTGCTAATCAACTCCAAGAATTAGGCCACCTGCCAAAATCCACATGGATTTAAAAATGGGAGAGGGGATTAAATTATTCAGCACTTATTAAAAATCCTCGTATGTTGATGTTAGTCACTATAATCTCCTGAGAATAGGTCTAAAAATATCTGTTCAGTTAAAGAGTCAAAAATAATGGGATGATAAAAGTGAGACTGGAAGGATTCCAGTCTTCTAGAACCAAATGAGTACAATTTACCAAAAAGAAAAATATTTTTTTCAGATCCCAACTCCATTGTTATATTCTTGGAGAGCAGAATATTAAAACCTCTGCAGAACTGAGAGTAAATTTTTGCCTTCATAGTAAGTATTTTTCTAGTTCATCTGGTACATCTCTTGAGGATACCAACATACACAAGTATTTGAAGAGATGGAAAGCAGGAGTCTAGATTTTTCTGGGGAATAAAACCAGAGAAAAGGTCCTCAGATTCCCTCCTCCCCCAAACATGTTTTCCATCCAAACATAAAACAGGAAAAGGTCCTGAATTTCTATTTTAAACACTTAGTTTCATGTAATTTTCCACGAGAGAATCTGCTGAAGTTCCAGTTTAACACAGGGCTCTGTAAACATTTACTTGAGCATCCCAAGATTAAGGGCCCAATCCAAGACCCACTGAAGTCAATGAGCGTTGAATCAGGCCCTAAATGAGTAACCATCTTGAAAAGTTAATACCACACCTCATGAAAGCACCCCCATTGAAATTGGGCTACTCACACAAGTAAGGCTTGGCAGGGCTGGTCCCCTTAAATCATGTATATGTTTTTATGCCCCAAAGTCAGGACTTCAGTTCAGTATTTTCACAATGAAAAACCAGAGGTGTGACTCATACAGCTCACAAAAATCCAAAATCTCCCAACTTGTACCAACAAGGTTCATTTGTAATGACAGTTCATTTGTATTTGCAACTATATCCTCCTCAAACAGTTTCCTGCAATCCTGCTAATTAAACTTTAATTTTACCAAAAAATTAGAATTTCAGTTTAAGAATGCACAATAAATCTGAATTTGAAAATATTACAAAATTCTTTCAAAAGCTTCAAATACAACACAAAAATGTCATTTTTTGTTTAATAAATTGCAAAAAATTTTTCACTAAAATAGTTTCCCCGCCCCTCCAAAAATTTTTCAACTGAAGTTTCATCTACAGTTAGCAAAGTGCCCCAAGTACAGCTCTGCAACTGTACCATCGAAATGGGAACACAATCAGTCAGTCAGTCTTGGAGAAAGGCTCTTTTCTCTACTATCACCACCCTGCCCCTCACATTTTTGAGCTGCCTTATGGTTCTTGTTTGATGTAGTAGCTGGCAGACCCATTGCTTTCCTGATCAGATGCTCCTTGAAGAAAGTTATACTCCTCTCCATCTAGCAACTCCTCTTTCAGCTGCAGTGAAGTCACTAAAAATAAAAGATAAAGTTAAAGACCCATAAATAATTCAAAATAATTGTTAAGATTTCCCTTCAATTTAACTAAAACCTAATGTTATTTTTCTTCCCATTAATAATTTTAAACTGGGCATTAAAAAGGCTAAAGTTTAGAGAAATTATTTTCAAGAAACAATATATACAGTAAATAAAAAAGCTTTAGACTTGTGGATTTAAAGTGCAGTTATAATAGAAAAAAGGACTATAAAATGTAAAAACTGGGCGGGTGCTCCACACTGATTGCTTCTCAGTAAGTCTAGATCCAGCTTGTATCAAAAGATGATTTTCATTTACTCCCAGCCCTATAAATTTAACTTGAGATCACGGTCAGGGGAAAGAACCACCAACCTAACCCAAGATGTACCTTTCACATTATCTCCAGGCTGCACAGTCAGAACTTAGCTGACAAACTACGTGAGGCAGAATAAATTCTGTTCACACCTCTACAGGTGGGTTGTCTCCACAGTTCTAATAGTGAAGTGGGCAGATATATTAATCACTAATACACATTACTATAGCCCCTTCCAGTCAAAACCCTAAAGGCACCTTTCTCATCAATGAATCATGAGCTCCCTGGTGAGACAGGCAGATATTAAACCCATTTCACAGATGGGAAGACAGACAGACAGACAGAGAGAGAGAGAGAGAGGGCAAGTATGCCCAAGATCACATTGGAAGCATGTGGTCGAGCTAGAGTAGAACCCAGATTTCAGGTCTAGTTCTTCGACCAGCCTTCTTCTCTTGGGACTCAGACACCCTCACAGGAAGCAGATACTTTGATTTTTCTGACAATAACTGCACTTTAAGTTACACCCTTAAAATCACTTCAAATGATAGAATAACTTAGCTTTAACAAATGCCCCTGAGGCTTAATTTTAGCCTCAGTGACCCCACATTAAGACTTCTGGTTAAGCTAAATGACAAACCGAAAACCGATTACCCACTGTTTAGAAGAACAAATGCTGGACAATGATTGAAAACAAAGTAACTTGGAAATTATGGTAAAAATCCATCTATGGATAGGTCTACACTGCAAAAAACAAACCCATCCATTATAGCAAGTCTCAGAGCCTGGGTCGACAGACTCAGTCTTGTGCTACAGCACTAAAAATAGCAGTGCAGATTTTCCCACTCGGGCTCTGACACCTGGTGAAGGGGATGAGTCTTAGAGCCCGAGCAGGAACTTCTACACTATTATTTATAGTGTCATAGAGCAAACCCCATTAGTCTAAGTCTGTAGATCCGGGCTCTGAGACTTGATGCTGTGGGTGTTCCCCACCCCCCCCTTTCCTTTTCTGCAGTGTAGACACAAAAGGGTCAACCAGTAAGATGTGCAAAAATTAAAGTGATTTCTTAAAATACAAATATCCACGTTGCATAGCAAAATAATCTAAGTTCCAAGAGAAGATTTTTTTTTTTAATTTTTCTGTAGAGTCTGCCCTTCTGAGCCATCTGCCTACAGCAACCATCGTAGCGTAAAGAACAGTTGATACAATAAGGAGGGTCATTTTAAGAAATGGTAAATTAAGCTTCATCTTGTTGCAATGCTGCTTCCACATATAAGACTAGTAATTGAATTAAGAAGCTCATGTCACTGGAATTCCACATTGTATTTTGATGAGCAAATGTGGCAAGTTTTGTCCAACCAAGAAAAACAGATGCGATTTCAAGCGTGTCACTACTATGATTATTTCTGACAAAGTGACAGATTGAAATCTGTATGCAATGTCGGGGTAGCTGTGTCGGTCCCGGGCTATTAGAGAGACAAGGAGGGTGATGTGATATTTTTTATTGGACCAACTTATGCTGATGAGAGGGACAAGCTTTCACAGAGCTCTTCTTCAGATTGAAGTCTCACTATTTTCTCAGATGGGTGCTGGGCTTCAAGAGTGAGTGGCCTGCTGGCCATTTATAAAACTGGTGCACTTTGACTGGTTTAGAGAATAGACTGGATCAGTCAGTTATACACGGCTTAGTTGGGACAGGAATTCAGCTTAACTGGGAAAGTGCAGATGAGTAAGTAATACTTACAGAGGGCTCTCTGGGTTTTTGATGTTCAGGCTGATGTGCTTTATTTCCCCCTATAAATCTTCTGCTTATAAAAAGAGAACTGTTTTTAAACGTAACTCAAAGCTAAAATCTCTTCTGGCTGGTAAGATTACAAAGGTTCTCAGAAACTGGGTGGCTATGGATTTCTCTAGTTCAGCTCATTTTACAAGAGGGGAAAATGTCACTGAGCATTTTCCCTTTAACTTTTCAGTGGAGCAGCACATTTCATGGCAATGAAGTAAAGCAATCTGAAGGACAAGCACAGGTACAAAGTGAATATTTGTGTTTAGTATTGTTATTTAACATTTACTACTGTAGTAGCAATCAGAAGCCAACCAGATTGGAGCTCCATCATCCGAGGTGCTATACAAAAATATAGTAAGTGACAGACCCTATCCCAAAGAGCTTGCAGCCTGGAAAATTCTGCTTACTCAGGATGAAAGGCTGATAAGGCATCCTACACAAACAGGTTGTATAAACATTAAGGCTTTGGTCCTACAATTAGATCCACTAGCACAGACCCTTGGATATTAGTGGGTCCGATCGCAAGATTGGGGGTCTTATTTTTAAAATAAATTGTGAAGAGTCAAATTCTGCCCTCGGATACACGCATAAGTCTCCAAAGGACTTTAATGGAACGGACATCTCCAAAAACAGAATTTGTTCCTTAATGTATGTATGTATAGCAAGAGAGTTTTGGCTGTTAAAGCAGTTTAGAAGAAGAACAGTAATCCACTTTCTCTCATGCTCAGCTCCTATGATACTGACATAATCAATTCTGTCACTCTTTAGCAAGATGGTTGCCTTTAGGAACAGGCTGAGAAATGCAGACTTCAATTAAAACCAGCATTTTAAGTTATCATTCACAGTTTGCATCCAAGGAGAACAGCTTATCTTGTGAACATTAAGATGGGTATTGTTTCTCCTTCATCTTCCAAAACAACAGATGTTTGAATTTAAAACCTTCTTTTACTGCAGATGTGTATGTACAGCATTCGGAACTAAGTTACATTATTTTCGTTACTAACTGCAAAACACAAACCTAGAATTTCACTGTTTAATTTCATGCTTTAATTTTTGCTAAGCAGAATTAAGCATGATTAAAAAACATGCACTATCTTCAGATCACAGATGTCTCATAATTCATTTTCTTTCATGTAAGTGACAGGCAGGAAAAATTGTTTACAATAGAGGGTTTGCAGCGTATTTGCAATTAATTTTTAAGACCCAGGATACTTTCTTAATCTTCTATCTTCCTATTTAAAAAAAAAAAAAAAAAAAGTGATCTGAAACACAAAGAAGAATGATATTATGGATAGCAGTACCAAATAGGTTGCAATTAACCTCCCAATCTGATTGAGTAAGAAAAGTGATACTTATCAATATATGAGCATATATGAAAAGCAGGAACACTGAAAAGAAAATATGGCACAGTTTTCATTAAAGGTGCAGTACCCACATTAAAAGGTTGATTAATATACAAAAACTGATGGCTATCTGATGACCAAATGAATGAGAGAAGCATTAAAAAGTTTCAGTTACTGAATACCAAGTTAACAACACCAATGTCTTTTCAAATGCAAAAATTTGATGCGGTGAAATCTGAAAATAAATCCCAAAACCTGTTGCTATTTGTAATCCTGCTACAAATTTACAAGACATTTGATTATTCTTTTATTATGGTCCTATATCATCTTCCATGTTGATACACACTCCTGTGCTAAATAAAAATAAAATTTAAAACATTAAAATATTTTAAAATCGCTAAAAAAGCAGCAGAGCCTGATGTAAACCTACAAAATCAAGCAACCTCACTACCTTGCATCATGGAAACCTCTTCCCTCCCTACCCTGCCCCCAAAACCTTGATTATTTTTGCCTGTCCCTATGTCACATCTAATGTACAGCAGGGACCTTTTCTTTTATTAGTCTGTAGGGGACCACGCATACCTAAGGCATGGTATCTTTACATAATAAGCAACAACAAACAACAACAACTAACAGAGATATGCTGTGCTATTTACTCTAGGAAAACGCTAATATACAGAGGTTCAAATTGCTTTCCTACAATTTGAAATGCTTTGGTCAAGTTCCCATCCTCCCCAGTATTTAAATAATGCTTGTGGGTTTGCCCAATATTTCAAGTATACCTGGTGAGTTAGCAGGCTTCACATTTTGTCCTAGACCTGTTCAATTAGCACTAAGATCCCAAAAGTTAAATATTTAAACAAACACTATTTTTCCCTGCTAACAAATCTCCCGAAGAAAAGTTTATCAACACCATGGGTTCAAGCAACACCTATATAGTACAGCACTTGAATGATAAGCAAAGAGATAAATACTTAGCTATAGTGCTTTAAATCATGAAGCCACTTGGCTGAACATCCAGCTGATGGAAGGTTCTGAGCAGAAGGAAAGACACACAAGGTGCTCCCTCTCCTCATGAGCTCAGTGAACTATCTGCGCAGTGCTCTCAGTACCTTGCTACCCCAGGAAGCCCCACACTGATCTCCCTTGTATCAGGGATGTGATGTCAGTAACCTGCCCCGCCAGGAAACTTCCGAAGAAACAAGACCCTGACTTTAGGGGATAACACGTCAATAAAGAAAATGGGACTGGTTTTGGAAAGCGACTTCCTTCCTTGACTGCCCAGAGATCATGTCTTTCTCAACACAGAGCTGTCTGAAAGCTACATTTCAATGCTGAGAAGTCATTTCACATACAATTCTTAAAGTTTCAAAATACAGATGAAAGTAAAAGAAAAGCAGCATGACTGTGCCAGAGAGCAAAAGCAATTCTTAAAGAAGCAAGATGAAGTACTATTGAATTCTATAGCAATACAGATGTTGGATAAGAGGGCAATGAGGTTATTTAATGAACCCGATGTAGCTTTTCTGATAGAAAATGAATATTCAGAGCAGACTGGATATCAGTCAGCAATACACTGTTTGGAAAACGAGGGCCTAATCTTAAGAGCTGCTAATTAAAGTCACCGGGAGCTGAGGGGGTTCAGTTCCTTGTACAATCAAACCCCGAACGTAGCAGTGGCCACAACAATCCAGGGAGAAAGCTGCCAGTCAGAACATGATCTTAGATCAGCATCCAAAGCCACATTATGGTATCCACAGCATCTCCTCTAGGGTGCTTGAAGAACATTACCACTAACTGTTGATAGACAGCATAACTCTACTCTAACAGGTGTGAAGGATATTTTGAGTATCTGATACATCTGATTATCCTACATTTGAAGGGAGACAGTCATGAGGATCTCACAGAGCTTTTTTCATTTTTAACTTCTTTAATCAAGGATTACCTTATACAAACCACAAGACTTACATAAGACACAGATGTTTTAATCTGCCAGACCAATATTATTAATAAATGAATTCTTAAAGGGTTTTCCCTATTCACTGATTAAGATGGATAAACTTCATTTTGTCAATATTCAAATAAAACCAGTCTTTTGGTTTTGGAGCAAGCATGGGGAGGGGAAAAAAAAAAACAGGTTTGTTTTCAAAGGGTAAATCCTTTCAAATTTATTTCTTATCATACCCAACTGTGGTCTGTAGAACACTGAATTCAAGAGACTCAATTATGCTTAAATTCAAAAGACCTCTTTTTCCAAACAGCTGTTCTCTTATGCACGGGCTGTATGCAATCACAAATCTCTTTCTACTTACATACGGTGCCCAAGGCTTTAAGGAATAATGCGCAGTGTTCTAACAATGATGTTGTGTTACATATTACAATTCAATAAGTTAAATGAAAGAATCTGCACACTTTAAAAAAATCTGCCGAAGTGCAGTATGGTAGTTAAATCACAGTGTCCATAAGCCTCAGTGACCTAGAATCCATATATTTGCCCTGGGAACCATTGCTCCCTTATGATGAATTCAGTGAAGTGGACTGATATGGACCAGTGGAAGTGACTATTCCTCTTACTTTACAGACAGAAACAAGTAAACAAGGCAGCATATTTCATGCCAGTCCATGCTTTGTCCCCCACCCTGTTCAGCATTTCCCTCTGCAGTAACCGAGAGACTTTGATGGTGCTCATTACCTGTTTTGAGGCTGGGACTGAACTCTTGGCTAGTCCTGGGAGGCTGGGAGGCCTCCGGGGCTGTCTGTGCTGGAAGGGTTCGATATGGAGGAGGAGTCAACTCTTCATCACCAGAGAAGCTCCTCCGCACCCCACCCGTCATGGGCAGGCTCGACAAACTGACAGGCTTCTTCCCAACTGGCATCTTCCTCTCTAAACATCAAGTCAAACTAAAGTAAACGCTTGGGTCAAAGTGAATTAGGTAACTCAGACTGGTCACTGAGAAATGTCTGCCTCGTATTCAGCTTTGGAGTCTGGAAAATAAGGGTCTTGATGTGAAATTGCAAAATTCACTCATTTTGGGGCGGATGTTAAAAATCCCAACTCTCAAACAACATTTTTTCTTTCCTTTTAATCTATGAATTCTAGTGATTACTTAGATGGGCCATGAAGCAATCATTAAAGAAAGTGTCCCAGCCCTAATCCCGTTTGTAATCTACCAATAAAACAGGAGCACTTCAAAGTGTTACTGCAGCAGCTGCATTTCACAGCCAACACCTGATCTCCTGATCATATACTGAAACAACTTTTGGCTCTAGTTCAGAAGTGCGGTTATTAGATTTATAGAGTGTGACAGGAATGTTTGTTTGTGAACCAATCCCACTTAAAAAGGAGTTTGTTTTTTTGCTAATTCACTACATATAAAATCTTAATTATGTAGACCACCACAACTTACTTAGCACTTCTGTAGTGCCTTACAAATGTTAATGTTTTTCCAAATTAGAATACTCAAACAAACCTGTTTTTTCTTAAAAAAAAAAAAAAAAAAACTTCAAGTTACCGGATAACACACTTTCATTCCATAAGTTGATTTTCCCTCCAAACGCTGAATTTATTCCTGCTTCATCATATAAGAAAACCTTACTTTGTTTTAACCTCCAAACAGAGGCCCTGGTCCTGAAATGAACTTTTGGGGGCAAGCCCCTGTGCATGGGGGAACCTCACTGCAGAATCAGGACCTTAAACGCTATGACAGCATTTCAGCATCACCATTGCTTACACTTGTTCTCAAAGCTACACTGATGATTGCTAAGATATTGCCAGTCTAATCAAGTAAATGTACTTTGGGCTAACACAAGAGAATGGCCCTCAAGAAAGCTCTGAAGTCAATGGGACTATTCATGGTAAGAGTTAAACATATGATTAAGTTTCTTGTCTAATCAGGGCATAGGCGACTAAGGGTTGGCAGGTCTGGGGCCTCAGTTTGTTCTTCTAGGAAGGAAGTGATGCAATCAAGCAGCAAGTTGTCTATATAACCAGAGCTCTAAAAAACAGATGGTCACATCATCTATTAAGTGGCCTTAGAACAAAACCAATTACTAGGAAGCAGTCAGTACTGGTGCATACTGTAAGCTACCATACTATTCATTAACTGTCAAAGGAAAATCGATAACTTGTCATCACCACAGTCTTTAGCGGCACAAAATTTGGTCACAAGAAACCAGTACAATATTCCATCCATTTCAAGATGACACTGAAATCAGAACTGTCTCCAAAACATTACAGGAGCATGCACAATGTTTTTAAGTTTGCAGCATTTTCCTTATTTGGGAATTACTGCAACCTACATCAAAACGCACTGGCAAGATCAGACACAATTAGGAGCAATCCTTCATCTCATAATTACAGGGTCCTGTCCCGTCAAAAATCCTGAGAAATTCCGATGTGCTATAGTTCCATTTTAGAACAGAATAACCGTCTACCCAAGGTATGTGCACAACAAATCCAACCTGTTCTTCCTTACTGTGAATAAAAAGCAAGCATCAGTGATGGATATACTGACGGATGAGAATCTAGTGACTGATCTGAAGATGCAAAAACAGAATATAACTGTCACATTATTCCACATGCACACAATTACACATAAAGCACATTGGATGTTATCACTGTAAAGTGGTGTCACCACAAAATATGAATGCTGGATGTGAGCCTACAGTAGAAGCAGAAAGTTCTGAGGAGTTAGAACCATATGACCTGATAACTGGATCTTTCAATGAGACATACCAATCCTAGAAAGGATAAGAGTCATTTCTTTACAATCCAGATGTTAGTGAAAGATCCACTGTTCTCCATTATAAGCGGGTTGCATAGCAACATACAATTAAGAAAAGAAGATTAGGTTTATTGAAGGTAAGGCCAAGCAGGATGCTGGCTGATTTTTGTTCCCCTTTTGATTATCTCCTTTTTCAACATGGAGCCTTTTTAGGATATATTTTTAAAGCCACTTACAGGACTAACTCAGGCTATATTACTTTACACATCAGTTAAAAAAAAAAAACAAAAACCTATAAAAAGCTTAGATTACAACAACTGAAGTCAAACTTGGATTTTTCAGTTGGACTCCGAAATCTAATGTCAACGCAGATGTTAAAGAATAAATATTAGAAGTTATAATTTTTCCTATGTGTCTCCTTTATATGAAATGGTCAACAAACATAGCAATTTTTTTTTATATTTTTAGTACTAAATTTGTGCTTATTAACTCCTTGTAAATCACATTACAAAAACTACAAGAAGCATTTTAGCATTTATTTCCCCCAACCTAACATTTAAATGTTTTGGAATAAAAGCAAGGATGTAATCTCAGCACCAATGTACTTGCTTTTAGGAACTTTAAAAAAAAAAAAAAAATCAGACTTTATGTAATATTCTTCCGGGGAGGGGAAGGGGGGAAGCATTACACTATGGGAGCAATTTCCAGTTAAATTGCTCCCACCATTCAACACTAAATCAGAGATTCACTAGTACCTGTATACTGTTTGCATTAAGATATTTGGGACTTTTATTCTAGTTCACTATTAACAGAGCTTCATTATCTCAGGAGTTCACTATATGCATGTTCAATGGAACCAATACTATTAGCATATTCCTTTCAACTGCATGGACCCATTAAGAATCTGAAATATTGCATTAGAAATGTTTCCAATACACATTCAAAACATTCAGCAGAATGACTCAAGCCATTCTGGAATGCAACATGAGTAAGTGTGAGTACCATGCATGTAAATAACTCATTTTAGTAAAAAAGTTACTCAGGATGTGTGGTAGTTTCTTGTTAAACCCCAGTATCTTGGCTGTTTTTGCACACTGGGGAAAAACACACTAATACCACAGATTTGTATGCTTCAAAAACGATCTTTCCAAAACAAAATCCCCCCCCCCCCCCCCCAAAAAAAAACCAACCAAAGACTATGGAAAGAATAGTTTCTCCTTGACATCGATTATTATTTGCTGAGACGCAGCACTTGTGCCCTGTAACTTAACTGGCACATACAAAACACAGGAGGCAGCCAGTTACAAGAAGATGTTTTCATGCCCTTGTCCTCTCCTCCCCTTTTGGGCAATTAAATAGGTTTCTTAGCTAAAACAGCCTACCAGACTCTTCTCCCCACCCCACATCACAAATCCACTCCAGGTTAGTAAGAACAGAAGAACCTCAATCCCCTTAGGGCAAGCGTCTGCCCTGGTGGCATTAGGTGAAGGAAGTTTCCTTTTCTGCAACTCAGTCTGTCATCAGTGTTGTGTGAAGCAATGGTTTCCAAATAGCTTTAGGGAGACTTATGGTGGAGAGAAGGACAAAGCAAAAAGGAGAAAGATTGAGCAGACTCTGCCTACCAAGCTCCCTTCAGCCAATTCTGAAGTTCTCCAAACAGAAGTGCATCAAAATGCAGCACAGAACTTTTAGTGTGCAGTAGCAGGGTCCACACAGCCAGTTACGGCACAGCAAGCTAGTGCGCTGTAGATACACAGGCTGGCAAGCTGTGCACTAAGTCTCCACATCGACAACCACCTAGAGCAGGGGTAGGCAACCTATGGCACGCGTGCTGATTTTCAGTGGCACTCACACTGCCCGGGTCCTGGCCACCAGTCCGGGGGGGGCTCTGCATTTTAATTTAATTTTAAACGAATCTTCTTAAAACATTTTAAAAACCTTATTTACTTTACATACAATAGTTTAGTTATATATTATAAACTTACAGAAAGAGACCTTCTAAAAATGTTAAAATGTATTACTGGCACGCGAAACCTTAAATTAGAGTGAATAAATGAAGACTCGGCACACCACTTCTGAAAGGTTGCCGACCCCTGACCTAGAGCTTTTTCTAGACAATAAGAGTCTTTGAAAGCCCCTTGGAGTGTATTACATCATCCTGTTCCCGGGCTGGGCATTTAAAAACAATGCTATGCAAAGATCTTACGGTTGAAGTACAATTTATAAACTAAGTTAATCTTAAAAACAAAACAAAAAAACCCCACCATACTGAAGCAGATCTTCAGAACAGTTATGTCACCAGGTACCACAAAATGGGAGGGGAGGGTATAAGTAATAATCACCACCAAGACTACTTGAGAGTAGCAAGTCTTAGCAAGTGGACAGAGGAAGGAGATGACAAAATAGCATTGGGGGGCTGGGGCTGTACCAGTGGTTTGCTATTCCTTATTGAAGGCCCCGCTCCCTTGCTGCACGCTGTCTTTTTGGAAGACAAGAGCAGCGAGCTTAGACCTTCAGGGGTTGCCTAAAGAGGCCTTCCAGAATCAGCTGCTGATAGAAACCAGCAAGACTTGGTCCTCCATTGGAAGGGCCAGGAGCAAGCAGAGGTCCATCAGGGCCCAGCAGCCCAGATAAAAGAGGAGTGGCTACCTCTTTCAAAGGCCAGTTCTGGATGAGGCTGTGACAGGAAAGGAAGGCTCTCTCTGTCTTGACCAGGCCAGGTTTCTTGGGTTAAGGGCCTAACTGACAATACATTGGTGGATCAGTGAAGGACTATTGTCTTATGTTATGAACTTTAACGCTGACATGGACATTTAGCATTAAGTGTCAATTTATTTTTTGTAAAATTAAGAGGAGTCCTCTCTGAGGGACATTCTGGCTCAGGCAAGCCAGTGATAATTGGTATCAGCAATGAGATGTCCAAATCCCCTTTCATCACAAAGGGGATGATGGAAGACTTACTGAGGCTTTCAGTACAACAGCAGGCCCAGACTGAACAAGCAGCTCAGTGGACTGCCAGCAGCGAATCCTGGGAAGCTTCTCTAGGGAAGTCGTTAAGGTCTGAACTTGTTGCTCTTCCCTTCCAAAAAGGGCAGGGTGCACCAAGGCAGCAGGGCCTCCAGTAAGGAGCAACCAAAGTGTTGTGCACCCTGTCACAGGTGTCAGCACCACCAGGTTAAGGCCTCAGGGAGAAAAACAATGCAGATTTATGAAACACACACGTGAAATTAAGAAGGTTATGAAATCCTTTAAGAATTTCCCTCTGTGGCTAAGTACACAGAATGAGGAAACTGGGAGTGGGATCAGTCTTCTGTTCATCCCAGGAATGAGGAGATAGGAAATGTGCATCATTGCAATCCACTATGAAGAACTTTTTTGTTCTTGCACTAATTGTACAGGATCATCCAGGTCTTTTAGAAGGCTTTGCATGTCCTAAATTGTAAAGAAATTTGGCCAAGGCTTCCTGCAAGCTCAGCACCTGTCTGTCACAAGCCAGGCCGTGCATTTGAGAAAATTCTTGGCATCAGAGGCTCAGATATTGTTGCAACAGATCTGGCACTGATGGGAAATGTAACTGATCTCTGATCACCAACTACTGGGAGTTCAGCAGGCCTTACTGGGTGAGAAGATGAATACTCCTCTATTTAGTGCCCTTTGTATGCATGGTGATTTATATGTGCACATAACAAGTTGCCCCCAACAGGAATTTAAGAGGGCATTAATATGAATAAAAAGATCATTGTTATATCTCCGGCTGCCTTGAAAACTTGTTTAGATTCTTCAGAGAGAAACTTCACCTGACAATTCCATAAGAAGGTAGTTGAAGGAAGAGTATATGTAGAGCATCATTCCACCTGATGGAAAAGGCATTTGGTTGATGTTGTATCCCCGTTCACATATCTGATGCAGAATCACTGTACTTCCAAGGTTGCTTTGGGAGGCAAAGACACTTACCTGTAAAATGACCTTACAGCTTAAACAGAGACCAAAGAGATAGCCTCTTTAGGATCCTTTTGTACCAGATGTGTGCGGATTCCTTAGAGTGAACCAAACTGCACTATTATTGAGCTAGACAAACACATGCAATGCTCTAATGTAATCAATGAATTCCTGTGCTCAGTTAGAAAAGCAAAACTTCTTTCAGAAACTTCCTGGATCTTAGGCTGTTAATTTCGAAAATGCTCCCCCACTCATGCAGACTCCCATCTGGGGTACAGATTTTTTTCTTTCGCTTCCTGGTGTGTTAGAAAGGAGAAACTATAAAAGACTTGAGTCATTTATCAAAGAATAGGGGTACATCCTGCATGTATGCTCTAGTCAGGTTAATTCTGTGTCCATGATAAGACCAAGTTCGCAAGGGTTGCCTTCTCCATTCATTGGTAGAAGATGATCTGTTATGTCTTCCTATTAATGCCTCTGCTATTGGCAAAGCTCAGAAAAGCTAATAAACCCATTAGGCCCAGCCAAATATGGCTGTCAATCCTGCTGCAGAAGACTAAAACAAGTACCACTATTTGAGAGCCAAGTCTCAGCCTGATTCTGAGTGATAATCTATCTTGCTTTATCTCCACCTATGAGCCCCAACAGCTTAGTTTGTGACAGCATAGTAATCAGCAAGCATGATGTCTATGAGCACAACGAGATACAGTTCAAAGCTGAAGAGGTCTGTGGTGAGGTGTAGTTATGCCCATGTGACCTCTTGCTTAACAACCTTCTTCGTCCTCCTAAATCTTAGATTAACTATGCGGAAACATTTAGCAAATACTATGGCCTATCATGAACTAATCAAAGATAGACTAATGTCTCTCTATAGATCCTGGTGGCAGTGACTTCAGCTTGTACCGCAAGTTAAGTTCTGGTCCTAGCAACTGAAGTACCTTACATCAGATTTCACAAGGTAAAAGATTCCTCTCCACAACCATGCCAAAGCTTGCTAACATTCTTCCCATACCATTTTCAAGGGAGCATTCTTCTCCATATGCTCAATGGCAGAGTCATTTGGGTTTTAGCTAGCCCTTGGAAAGCCCACCTAACTTTTTGTTTTTGACACTCTCACAGGATGACTGGCCCTTTAAAGGGAGATGGGCTCAGCCCCACCTGTGACCCACTCAGCTCATCTCTCCAGGTGGAGAAAAGGAACAATGTCACATGACAAGGAGGACATGTGGCTAAACCAGGTCTTTGGGGTGGAAATAAAACAGAAGCCTGTGGAGAGAAGGAAAGAATCCAGATAGGAAGCCCTGGGAGTTGCTGCTTGATAGAGAGCAAGGAGGGACTCAAAACAAGCAAGAGAGCTGCATGAGCTCTCTTCACAGAGACTCTCCTTAACTCCCAGGCACAGGGCCTCAGGAGCGCAGAGAACAGGTACCAGCTGGGAAGGCTGGAGTGTGGAGAGCAAGTCTCCTAGGGGAAATCCTCAGCTCAAACAGGACTATGAACCCTGCACTAAGGTTGTGAGCCTGCTAGGAAGGCTGGATGGGAGTTCTTAAGAACTTAGTTAATAAACCCAGACACCAAGAAGGGGTGTTACTTTACACATGCAAGCTTATGTTGAAGTTACTGGGGAGCCCAAGAGGGGGAAACTGAGGCAGTGGCTAGTCTGAAGATAGGTGAAGTAGGCAGCATTGCTACAGACTCCAATTAATTGAGCAGAGCTGTTGCCAAGAGAACTGCATCTAAATGGATGTCTGATTGTATTTCACACTGTTGTAACGTGGCTGGCCTGAAACTAGGGAGGCCATGTCAAGGCTCACTAGGTCGGAGCTGTATTTCCACTGCAGATACCTACAATGCAGCTGGACGGCCTTCTCACCACACATTTACAAAACAGTATTGCTTACATTTGAGAACTCGCCATGCTACAAAGCTTGTTTTCAAGACAGAAGGAAGCCAAATTCTCCCATCTTTGAAAGACGTTTATTTCAGGGTGCTCCTCATTTTAAAGTTAATTAATCACTGCATTAAGTGTTGGTTATTCATCTCCTTGTGCATACTTGAACTTCGTGGTCAACTTCAATGTTTAAGAGATATCTTTGTCCTCTTTATATATTAAAAAATACTTGGCATTGACCTTGTTATGATTGCCTATTGCAGCCTCACCAACTTTTTCTTGTGGGAGATTCCTCTTCCATGACTCAGTATTTTTTATATCAAGAATCTACAATAGTGAAATACAAGGTTTGGTGTTTAACTGACAAACATGGATCTAAAATCATCTCATTTGTAATCAAATACAATCAACGCTGTTTTCTAGTTATTTATTGAAGAGGATTTCTGATATTTGCAGAGCAGCTCTTGAGTTTGTTAGCTATGAAAAGGGTCAAATTCAGTAGTTAGGTCTTCCTAACTCTGTCCCTTCTCCCATCCCCGCAGACTTGATTTTTCTGCCCAATGAATTTTAAAGGAATATCAGAGCCTCAAAGAGACTAGAAGAGAAGTTTAAAGTATGAGGTTACAATCCTTGTTAGGAAGCGTTCAGTAAAGTTTTCAAAAAACTTTCTGTGGTGAGCTTGCAGATCATGCCTACCTCACAAAAGGTATGAGGATTAATGTTTGTAAAATTTGCTAAAGATGGCACACCCTATCAGCAAGAAATTTATTTTTGTACATGCTCTTGCGCAGAAATATTTTGAAATCCAGGTTTTCCCCCGTAAAATCCTAACAATTTCACTACAGAGTGAAAACATAGAACCCGACAACCTGAACTGATTGAACTGTGAATTAGAAATGTCGTGTGTGTTTAAGATACAGGTTGTGGCTGCAATAACAGCAGTTAATTTGATTAATTTAAAGAAAAAAAATGTTCAAGCTTATTAGGAACTTTCAAGTAGTAATAAGGGCCTTTAAAGCATATAGAAAAGAGTAAAAAAACCTAAAAACCAAAAAACCCAAACACCTCTTTTTCCTCCAAAATGGAGGTGCCAAAGGCTAGAGTTTTCTTAACTCTAGAAGTATTCAATGCTTCACACTTAAATGAACTCAAGCTTACAAAACAATGAACTGGTAACTCCTCAGGAAGAGTTTTGAATAGACCAAAGTCAGACAAGATGGAGCTTGATGATCAAACTTGGAATTTAAGCCTGATGATAAAGCCTAGAATCAGGGCTCAACACCCTGGATCTCTTTCAGCACTATATTAAGGGCTGTCATGCAGCTCTTAACCACCTAAGTCTGCCGACTTGTGGGGAAGTCATGTCCTGTGTCAGCAGAATTGCCCACTTCCTAATACAAAGGCCTCGCTGGCAGCCAACATGAAGGCAACTGGACTGCAAAAAAGAGATGGTGTGCAATCCACAAGGATTAAAACTGATATATTTGCATTCTGCCTTCTCTTGCAGTTAATTTTGTCCACTGTATCTTCAGCACAAAGTACCAGCTGCTGTTACAAAACATGTCTCTCCTGCACCAAGGAAATACCACCTCTTGCCAAGGAAATACCAAGAACGTGAACAGAAGCAATGGCTTAGTGTTCCAAGCATAGCTAGGCTGCCTTCTAACTAGTGCCTCTTATTACGACACTATAGAATCAACCCTTCATTTTTATTAGGCAGATAAATGAACTCCTCTCACTGTATGTGGGTTCTTCTCAAACACTTGCTCTGATTGGATATTCAAGATGTTGTGGCACTTTTTATTTTAATTTATTTTTTTAAATAAGGAGCTTGCCCTGAGTTCTTGTCTAAAATTTATCGTCTGCATAAAAATTTGTCATGCACCATGGGTCGGTGCTATCCTCCACGGCTCTCTTTCAGAAGCATCCAATCTTTTAAAAAGGCCTTGGCATCCTTTGGAATAAAAGGTGCAATGTGAATTTAAGATAAATATAGATGGATCTGATCTCCAACAAGAAAGGGTAGGAGAAGGCACAAAGTGCTCTTGTGACTGGCTGTCTCTACTCCCTTTGTTACAGACAGAAAATAGCTTTGGTTTGAAAGAGTGTCATGGAAACAGGACTAGATGGGGAAGGGGAGGTGCATCATTGTAACTTAAAAATTAAACAGATTTGTTTGAATTTTTGAAGAGAACAATTTGCTCCCAGAGAAACACTACTAATGTGGAAAAAATTTGGACAGTTGTTAAATCCCTAGTATTTTTTTAAAAAGTATTGTATATACTCGTTCATAAGCCGAATTTTTTTAGTAAAAAAGAGAAGCACCAGAGAAGGTTGTTGGCTTATGAATGGGTATAGAGAGGGAGAGGTGGGACACAGCCCCTCCCCGCAACAGAGGCAGCAAGGAGAGGCAGCACAGCCAGCAGAGCCAGAAGGGAAGAGGCGGGGGCCAGAGTCTCTCCACTTCTGGCCATGCTGCTCTCCCCCCAGCCTCCAAAGCAGCTGCAGCTCCGGGGCTGGCAGGCTGCAGCCATGCCACTCGGCCCCGCCGCCCAGCAAAGGCTGTGGCCGCGCCGCCCGGCCCGCCAGAGCACGCTGCAGCCTTGCCACCCGGCCCAGCCCGCTGGAACATGCTGCAGCTGCGCCGCCCGGTCTGCTGGAGCAGCTCCAGCCAGGCCGGAGACATCCTCTCCAGATAAGGTGGGAAGGGATGGGATGGGGAGAGTGTGGGGGTCCCGGGCTAGGGGTACGGTCGTGTGTGTGTGGGGAGGGCAGGGGTGTCACAGGGGTTACTCCCCTGACTCCTAGCTTCTCCCCTCCAAAAAAATTTCCCCACCAGTTGCTGTCCCAGCCCGTCAGGGTAAGCAGCTGGTGCGCCGGGACACTTTGTTTACTTAGGTTTACCTCCTGCCTGCGGACCCTCGAGGTAAACAAATCATCTCAGCCCACCAGCGGCTTATCCTGATGGCCCGGGAGCCAAAGTTTGCTGACCCCTGAATTATAGGGTCGGCTTATGAATGGGTTATACAAATTTTCCATTTTTACTTATCCATCTTGGAGGGGTCGGCTTATAAACGAACTGGCTTATGATCGAGGATATACAGTAATACTCAATTGACAAGAGTAGTCAAGTATAGCAATACTACTAAGTACCTTCGTAAGTAACATTATTATTAAGAGCTTCCTACAATTGCCCCACATCCTAACAATTGATAAACTTGTCAATTTAAAAATTAGTACTGTTTTGCAAGAGGAGACAAATTTTAGTTTTATAAAGTAACTGAGGATGATAGATTGCCCTCGGTTTTCTACATCTCATTTACCTTCTGCTTCAAAACAACCTGGTTCTTATTTCTCCAGCTTTGCTACAAAGAGTTAAAAAGCGAAGAGCCATGCATATATGAGCATTTTGCTCAAGACCACCTTACTATATCTTCATGCTTATGCAGAATTCCTTACCTAAAATTGGTTCTAGGAGTATCAAAAATAATTTAACTTATTTGTCCGTGTACAATATACACAGAAGTTACAAACAGTATCATTTCTTTCAAAACCACTTACTTTCCATTTGGTTATTTTGCTGCAAGTTATAAAAAAAATAACATTTCTCAATTAATAAAAGCCTCCTTTTATGGCATACTGCACCTTTAAGCATAACACTTATTTCATGCACAAGCAACATTTCCAACCAGAATAATTTGAGACAAATTGCACAACTTTCTAACAGCTGGGAAAGGGCATATAAGCACCACTTTGTCACCCACTTTTCTTGTGTCCTTTGTACTGTTGTGACTTAGCCTTTTTCTTTTGCTTTGACGAACTTGACTGGCTATCTCTTGCTGCTGAAAAATATTAAGAATTAAAATTTTCAATTAATGATTTGGGAAAATACTGCACAATCTTTCATGCTAAGGAAAATTCACGAGAAAAATGTTTCCCTCAATGAATGAATGAATGAATGAATGAAGACAGAGCCTATGTCAAACAGAACACATTCAGAGAGGAAAAATCCTCTACTTGAACTGCACCCATTCCAGTAGCCCCTGGAACACAATTACCCATATCATATTCCCTGACCTAACAGGCTACAAATAGTCATCTCATCCATCATTATGGGACAACACACATCTGCTGCCAGGGCCATACCTCTGCTCCTTTGAGCAACTAGTTATTCATAGCAATTATTTTCCTGACTGGAGAAGTACAGCTGATGCATCATAAAACTGAGTCTTGCTGCCAATCGGATTTCACATAAGGCAAGAAGAAAGTTGGGAGGAAGAAAAAAAAAAAAAGATAGAAACAGAAAAAGATTAGAAAACCAGACACACGAAAAAGATTTACATATGAAAAATGGACACAGACACACAAATTAAGATACCAAAAAATTCGGACTACAAAGAGAGAAATTATTAAAAGAATGGAAAGAGGCAAGAACAAAGAATGAAACAAAAATAAGCACTGGTAAGGCAGACTAATAGGAAAATCATTTGAAGAGCAAACTAAAGTAAAACATTCCAAATCAGCCATAACCTGTAATATATATTGTTATATTACAATTAGTTTATACTCCTCCGATATGTCTGTTTAAACAAAGAAGAAGAAAAAAAAACACGAATGTCAGTTGACAGAACTGATTTCCTGTATTCCTGAAAGCCTGCCAACATTTAGAGTATTCAAATCATAAGCTGCCAGCTACACTAAAGACAGCATCTGGTGTTTACATATTCACTCTCCAAGCTCTGGACAAGTTTATGGGACTGAAAAGCCAGGTATGGACACACAAGCAGGCTGTCTGGGTTCTTTAAATTAAATCAGTGCATACTACAAGATCCCATATTGCAAACACTTGTGTATGTGAATAACTATGCATATGCATAGTACCACTGATTTAAATGCATAAAGTTATTAACACACGTTTGCAGGATCAGGGCCTCTTAATGTAAAGTGCCATGCAAATTGATTGTGCTATAAATGATGACTAATGTTATTTAGGCCTGATGCTTAGGCAGTCTGCTTCTTCTCTGGCCCAACAAACATCTGTTAGCCCCAGGATTAAAAATAAACAGAGCACAGCCATGCAAATTCTCTGAAGTGCTTTATCAGTTATACAGTGAAACAGATTAGAATAGTGTGCATCTGAGAATCAGCAAGAGTCTAGTCCATTTTTTGTTGCAGGTGGCTACCCAACCCCAAAAGGGTAAAGTTAAGAGAATGACCACACATGTATAAACACTGGAAGGCAACTGGTAAATTTTAGATTTAAAAAGATGCAAGAGGAATCATTTACAAATGCATAGCAACTTACTTTGTGGTGCAGGAGGCTGTAATTGATATCCAGTTAATTGGCACCACCCTACAGGATAGAGGTCAGGGGACTCGCAATCCACCCACTGGTCATATTCTTCTTCCCAGCCATCAAAATGTATCCTCAATAGACGATGGATGATGCGGGTTACTGTGGCCACACATACAAGGCGCGGTTCCATAAGATCTACAGCCTCCAGTTTCATTCGAATGTGAAACCCATGGTTTGGAACTTCCTGAAAAGGAGAATGAAGTAAGACAGCCAAATATCAGGAAACCAAGTCTAACATCTTACTCTACACGAAGTTTACATACTTCATGGGGGCTGCTGTTTCAGTCAAGTTTAATTTCAAGTGGCATTATTCAGATGGTGAAAGTAAATATGGTGGAATACCAAGGTATCATCTATGTAATTTAATGTGCTCCTATTTTCTTCCATAGTAAGATTTTTTCAGTCTCTGAAATATACAAGCTGAATGCACACAAATTTTTCTATTTCTAATAAACAATTTCCCAATTTCCATTTCTACTAGATATTTTTCAAAGCATACTCACATGGACTTTGAAAAAAATCACTGTCTGGTTTTGTGAACAATTAGCACATAAGTGAAGAAACATATTTAAGACAGCTGAAGAGACTGATTAACCTCATGGGACCAAGCAGGCAGGAATTTACAGCACAAAATCCACTGTAAATAGCACACATGCCGTACAGTTGGCTTTACCAATGATTTATCTTACCTTATTGAAGAGTTTTACAGGTGCTGCTATAGAGTCAGTTTCCCTGAGGTAGTCAAACCATTTGAAAGGGAGTTTTGCATAACCTGTGAATTTTAAATAGTACCTTCGTACATCAACTGCAAACTTTGTTCATTTAAAAACAACACTGTTCGTGCTACATTGTCACTAAAAAACACAAAGAAGCTAGACACAAATATCAAAATATTTTTCTCAATTTGAGTTTTTGCTCCATATTGGCTTCCACACAAATCAAACAGAGAAGAAAACCTCTTTAAATGTTATAACAGCCTTTTTATAATGATGTGACTAAAGACAAATCTGCAAAATCATCTACTCTTTCCTGTGGGAGAAAAATAATTTTATCCTTGAAAAGTTGGATTTGTTTGGAGAAGACCTGCCAAAACACAATCAGTGAAATAGTGTTTTTAAAACAGAGATCATAGGGTTAGAAAACGCAGCAATGGAAGTAATGAAGGGCTTCTCTCCACCTTATAAACTAGAGGAGACAACTGTTTCTCAATAATGTATTTAATTTTGGTTAGTCTATTGAACTTGCATGGGATAGAGAGGACTGTTTTGGGGCGACTTTTCCATTCTGACAGCTTCTTAGACCAGAAAATCTCAAATTTTGGCCCTTGAACCAACAATAGTTTGCAGATTTCTTTGTGGTGGTCTGTAGAATTAAACATTTTGAAAAACAAAGAGGTGATGGGGGCTTGGAATGATGGGATGGAAGATAGTCCCCATAGGATCTCACTAAAAGTGGTGTGCAGAATAATTTAAAGAGAGAGAGCGAGAAAGCCACTGTTTTAGTCCAAGCTGCCACTTTGGGTCACAGCTCAATATGACAGGGCTACAGTCCTCAGACATATAATTAAACTTTAAACAACAAACTCCGGTCCCAATCCTGAAAGGTGCCAAGTGTCCTCGACTTCCACTGATGTCACTGGGAGCCGAGAGTGCTCCGCGCCGTACAAGATTGAATCCTATGTTTCAAGGCCCCTTTTTTCACAGTGTAAAATTTCAAGCTAACAAGGTGAATATGGAAAGGGTGGCAGCAAGCCAAGTTCACACCACCCTTATGAACAGACATGTCTGATTGGCTGCAGATTCATCAAGATAGCACGGCAAGAGGTGCACATAAGAATTTTTTTTTTGTTAGCATTAGAGAGATCTTCTGACACACATGTTCAATAATTTTTTACAAACATTATCTAATTAATCCTCACAACAGGCCTACGGGAAAGATGGGAGCAGAGGAAGCCCATCCCAGAGCTAAGATTAGAACTCAGGACTTCCAATTCCCATAATTTAGCCACTAAAACACACCTCTCACAGGTATTAAGGGGGCTCTGATCATTATAATAATGCATTTGCTTCAGAAATAATGTAACCTACTAAGAAGGTTAAAGTTCTAGAACATTCTTACTGCTGTTTGTTAGTCATACACATGAAACTAAATTTTACAAAACTGAATATGATTTATAAGAATAGTCTAGCAATGGATGATACAGGATTGCTATCGAGAATTCTAAAGAGAGAAAGAGAAGAAACGCAGACAAAAGCAGAAAAGGAGGAGAGCTGCCCTGATGTAAGAAACACGGCAGTATATTAAATGATATTAACAGAAGTTCACCTTCTGTCGTAGGTTCAGTGATTAAATAATAAACATTTACTCAGGATTATTCAAAGACAGGCATCTATCATTTGTAGTGTATCGTCCATTTAAAAGTCTGGTTTTACCAGAATGTGTATAGACACACATTTTGTCATTATTAGATTTTCATTCTGTAAATGACTTCGAAATCTTATTTGTTTGGAGGCGGTAGAAAGTATTTTTTTTTTTTTAAAAAGGCACAGGATGGACTATATGTTTTTGGCAGGTCAGATTATCCCCATGATTGTTTACTTTAGTAACTGCACTGAATGTTACAGCTCCAGTAAACAAGGGTAAATATGCTCACCTACGGATTCGCCAAATGCTAAAAGCCAACAGATTCGTGTCAGCTAACGGGAATGCTATGGAATGTTTTTCTTTTTGTTGCAGGCACAACTGTCAGTACACTCAATATTCAGAAAATCTCTGCACTCAGTGCCAATAGAAGCTTGCATTTAACCAGTAATATAGGCTCCCCCCGTCTCCTTCCAATAATTTAGAGATTTTGAATGAATAGGGACAGAGACAAAATTCTTACAAAAAACCAAACAGTGAGCACCTATCATCTACTATGATGCAATTACCTCTCTCTCCCTTGATATGTTGCTAAAGTAATGTAATCAAGTTTAGCAATGAAGTCAAAAGAAAACCATCTGCAGACACGTATGATGGTGCTCAGACAGTTTTGCTCACAAAAATCATACCTTAGGCCTTGTTCAAAAAAAAAAAAAATGAACCCCTCCCACTCCGATGGATACGGATATGAAGGATACATTTATGTGCATTTTAGCAAGAGAGAATAATTCATCATGCCTGATTAATAAATCTGCAACACTTTACAATGCTTTTAATATGGACAATTGCTCTATCATAATTCCAGTCCTCTGCTGGACTCCCTAGCATTGATATTCTCGAGATGGTTCTGGAAGTGCTCTGCATCTCTTCCCCCATCCCCTCTCCATCCCCCCCAGCATTAATTGATGCTGAATATAACTAATTTTACTCAGTAAGAGTTTAGGTTATGTAATGACCATATTCTATCTTTAAATCTTTGTGTAGTCAAAACAAATCTCATTTTATTTGCCCATGAATTAAACAAGCATTCAATTTGGGCTCTTCTATACATTGAGTTTGACATCCCTGTTTCAGACCATTTTAAAGTAGTGCTGAAGTTTCTGTTTGAAATCAAGATGGTTCTGAAAATGAAATGAATGCTGTAAAATGATTTAAGAAACAAAGAATGTGATTATACAGAATACCACTGAAAAATAATCAAAATTGAAGTTGGTCAGAATAGTGTAAATACCTCTGGGTGGAGTTAGCTCAATCGCATTAATTTCACAGAAACCAACAGGGAAAATAGAAGGGGAGGTGGCATGGTAACAAAACCAGTCAGACCCATCTGCTGCTTCTGAGCCATCAATCCCGATCATTAGATATCCATCTGCTAACACCTTTGGAAATAAAAACAATATTGTACATTAAGCACCTTTATACTCTGTGAAGGCCAGGCTAGAAATTTAGTATGTCATGTTTCAAAGCAGAGTAAGAAATGAAACAAATATGTATAAGGAACACTGTCAACTTAAGAAAAGTCACTTCTCTCCAATATTTTTTGTTGTATATGCTATTGCGATCATTAACTGGCAACAATAATAGAAGAGCAAGATTAGAGACTATTTTAGTTTTCAGGTTTTTTCCTTTGAGTATTTGACGGCGCTTTGCGTAGTATCAGTTTCACTCTATCTTTGTATAGTTAGTTTCCTTTGTAGCTTGTGAGGGTCTTCCACACAGGAAAAAAATATATATATATATTAAAAAAAAAAAAAAACTAAAAAACCAAAAACATTGGCAGGAATATTTTTGGACAGATGTATTATCCAAAGCTTTTGTGAGGGATTAGATTGTCTGCAAAATAGCCAGATGAGAATTAACAGGTGGTTCCATTGCACATTAATTTTACAGGCATACTGTTTGTCAATCAAAGTTCTGGCTGGAATTTTGAACGTTCTTGAATGCCACATACAGATACTTTTCATCTGCCACTATAACAATCAACCATTCTTAATATTCCAGTAACAGGAAAGCAGCTCATAAATGGAAGCCATTGGTAAGCATTCACAAATTGCACACATTATCCTTTTATTGGA
The DNA here is from genome assembly GCF_002925995.2 of Terrapene triunguis. Classification (NCBI taxonomy): domain Eukaryota; kingdom Metazoa; phylum Chordata; order Testudines; family Emydidae; genus Terrapene; species Terrapene triunguis. The sequence goes on along the minus strand of NW_020664543.1, from coordinate 12,228,418 downwards.
AGGGGTGGATGTGGAAGGAGCAGATGAGAGTACATGCTGTTGACCAACACATTGATTGCTTTTTTTAAAATCTTGTTTTAAATAAAATATCAGCCTTTATTAAAAAGTGTTTTTAGCAGCAGTATTGATTACAGAAGACTGGAAATCAGATTAACAGGATTCACGTCCCATTCTTTTACAAAAGTATAAATTCAGTCTCTTACCTTCCTAATGGTTGCAACACATATTGCAGACAGGTTTAAGGGATCGATAGCTTCCAATTTCATTCCCTCCTTGAACCATTCTCCACTTGGATCTATTTCTTTTACCTAAAGATTCATACAACAGCATTACACAGCTAGCTGAGGTGACAAGAACAACTGATTTATAAGACAATATAACCACACCCATGAAACAAAGTTTGCAGCAAAAAGACCAAAATACCTCTCAAACTCCCTGTCAATTTTGCTTACATCAAAATGCCTAACAGCATTTTTTTTTTTTAAAAAGAAGGAGTAATTTCAAATAGCGACAGACCTTTGTACAGTAATTTGGTATAATTTCTCAGTTATGCTTTGTCTTCAAGTGATGAAAAATTCCTCTTCCAACTCTGAGTAAACAAACTTAGAGATCTCGTTAGCAATCTTACCTTTGCAAATAAATGTGGGGGTGCATCATAATGTCCGTCCTGTTTCTTTGTAATATCTACAAGGGACAGTTACATTATTAATCAGTAAATATTTATGAAGAGACTAATAATACCCACCCCAAAAACAAACAAGCACCTTTTTCCTGACATTGTACCATTTAAGGCAGTCATAACTTTACAAACATGTGGGCCCAAAGTGTATAAAGAGGCCACAGCAGTATGCCACCTAGACAATTTGGGAATGGAGCTCAAATCATGCAATTTATGTATTTTGAGGACAAGAGATATGACAGCATTCAGAAAACACTGATACCCAGAAGCCTTGATTATAGCACAAAAGTGTCAGTGAAATACCTCTAAGCTTTTGCAGAAGTTTGACAAGTCAAACTAGTTTGCATGCTTTAACTCTACTGAGAAGAGAACTGACAAATTGAGGACTTATACACATAAGTGACTTCAAGGCTTAATATAATTAAATTTTGATTTAACACATCCTGGTATTGTAGTCATGCTGTTTGTTACCTCATTTTTGTACTAGAAATGCTTGTTTTTGTGAAACATTTTTGTAGTGTGGTGGGATCCATAGCTCGGATAGGATCCTATAGCAGAGGAGCCGCCTGATCTTTGCAGGAGTTTGCAGCTAGTGGTTGGATCCTCTTCTCTGAAATGAATTCCAGCAGCTTTGTGAAAAGCTCCTATGTCCATTTCCAGGAAGCAGTCCTGAGCATGACTTCTTTTAACTGTTTCCCTTTTATTTTTATATTGATTTCAATGAAGGTTTCCAATCATTAAAAATATTGATATTTTAGTGTCCAAAGCTGGTGCAACATGGAACTTTTTTATTCCTGTTCTATGTTACAGAGGAGTGGCTTATGTGCAAAGGAGCAAAGAGAGTCTTAGCAACAGACAATGTTAATTTATCATTAAGAAGATGATATAAAATATTTAAAAAATAGAAATGTTTTGATTTTAGGTGATCAAAACTCCACTACACATCTGTCAGCCTCTACTTTTCTGTCCCTCTTCTGACAACTTCTGCAATGCAGTTACATGTTGCCATACAAAAATAGGAAGCATGCCCAAAGGTTGAGGTCAGAACAAAATAAACTGAATTAAATCAATAACACAAGCAATACTTGTGCTGACTTAACCGTACCACCTAGGTGGTGGCAGCAGGTGGGGCAGTGCTGTGTAATTCCAGGGTGCCAGCAGCAAGACATGCTAAATACATAGAACATTGGGCTTTGTCTACAGAAACCATTGTTTACTCTAGCTTATATTGTAAACATTCCTAGATACAGTTTCATGGATGGTGCCTCATTGAAGTTTACCCGAGCTCTTCCAAACCCTGAAGGAAACACTGATAATAGTTTTTAAACTAAGCCATACAGAGCGGAGACCTAGTGGCTGAAAAAAAGTCTCGATTAGCACCAGTGCATACGTTTTTGAAGATATAATTACTTGAATTAGAAGCTTTTTCAGCCAGCTTGCTCCTTTTAGCCAAATCATTGCATGAAGTATCTTTCAAGTAAGCCTGTACTGCTGACAAAGGTATCTTTGCAACACAACTTGCTTACCAGATCTTTTGAAGCGATGTCCTATACTTCGGGACCAACCAATGTGATGAATGAGTGGGCTGTACATATGGCACCAGAAATCATCCGTTTTGTCTTCACTTTCTTCATATACCAATCTTAATCGTCCTCCAATTACACTGTCTACAACTGCTACCCGTGTTCGACAGAGATGCGTTTTGTCAACAACTTCTACTCTCATGGAAGGTTTGAAAGGATACTGCATACTTTCTGACACCTTAAAATAATAGGGAAAATGTTTAGTCACCTGTCATCTGCTATTAAAGCACCTTCCACTAAATTCAGTCTCCAGTTTCTTTGCTGCAAAAACCACCATGAACATTTTCTCCTGCCTATATCAGGATTATGTAATAATGGTAAGATCCATAAAGTGAACTTCTCACAAAAAATAACCTGGAATGGTACAGCTATATTATGTAAGGAAGGCCCTGATCCAACTCCCACTGAAGTTAATGGAGTGTTTCCATCGACTTTAATGCGAGTTGGCTAGGTCATCAGTGATTGATAATCAGATGATACCTTGCAGAACAACAGTTAATTTGTAATGTGAGATGAAGACAAACCAGTTTTGTTTATTTTCCTACATACACAAAGTGCAAGATTTTTTAAAAATTATGAGGAGTCTGGTGGCACATTAAAGACTTAACAGATTTATTTGGGCATAAGCTTTTGTGGGTAAAAAACCCACTTCTTCAGATGCATCGAGTGAAAATTACAGATGCAGGCATAAATATACTGGCACGTAAGGTAACTCCCTTCTCTTCATGTGTCAGTATATTTATGCCTATTTCTGTAATTTTCACTCCATGCATCTGATGAAGTGGGTTTTTACCCACTAAAGCTTATGCCCAAATAAATCTGTTAGTCTTTAAGGTGCCACCGGACTCCACGTTGTTTTTGTGGATACAGACTAAATACGGCTACCCCTCTGATATTTAAAAATTATACATCACAGATGGACACAGATGTTCTCTATCTAACACAGTGATTCTCAACCTATTTATCATCGTGGGCCACATGCAGCCCAAAGTGTTACCTGGGCCACAGGTTGAGAACCAGTGCCCTCCACTTAACCCCTCCCACACACAAACCCCTATGCTCATCGCCCTCTGCCCAGAGACCCCTTCACAGAGTGGGGCCAGGAGTGGGGCAGGGACCCTGACCCAGGACCCTGCTGCGTGGGGACCCTGACTTCCGCCATGCAGGGTTTGGAGGCAGCCAGGACCCCAACCCCACCGGGTGGCTGGGAGCCCAGAGCCCCGCTGGACGGCAGAGAGCCCACGGCTTTAGCACATAGCTGAGCCCATGGGCCGCTGATGTAGCCACTGAAGAGGTAAGGCAAAGGGAGTAGCTGCAGTTCTATCTTCCTCCACAAGAGGGGCCAAAGTGCCATTGCAAAACAGTTCAATTCCTCACACAGTAATGAGGTTGTGTTTATATTACATTATTTATATCACATCAACTTACCTTCTGAGAAAAGTCAGGAGGAAGAGTTTTGGCACCAGTAAGTCGCTTCACGAGAAAAGCTTTCCAGTTTGTGTATTTGTGTTGGATTGCTGTTGCAAATAAAGGGGGGAAGTCAATGATTACTAATTAAGTTAATCTATTAGAGATACAAAGTTAAAGACAGTCTTTGTAAAACAATATAAAATGATTGTTAAAATACTGAATGAAAATATCAGAATAATTAAAATGTATCAAAAGCCTTAAAGGCTGAATTCTGCTCCAGTTTCACAACTGTATGTGTGTATATTTTGGGGCAGAAGCTGACCTAAGATTTTAATGAAGAATAGATTAAATAAAACAGAGTATGCTTTAGCAACTGATGAATTTAATTACTTAGGATCTGATCTTAATGACCCTTATTCACACGAGTAAGGGGTATTTCCTGTGAAGATCCGCAGGATCAGGTCCTCATTGACCCATAGGCAACAAGATTTATTCACAACTTTACATACGATTCATAAATGAGAGCCACATCAATTTGACATCTGAATCACAATGAATTCAGTTAAATGTAGAAGATTACAATCTCTACTACTGAATCAGGAGTGCTAATATTTACATACTTCTAGGTGGGACTAGAGGCTTCCCACTAGTTGCACACCAACCAACTGGGTGGATGTCAGACCCACACACGTTGCACCAGAAGTCAACACTTGAATCGTTTTCAAACCCTTCATATCTCAGCAAAGCATTGTAGCCTGAAAGAGAGCAATCCCATGTTTAAAAGCTATAGCTGAGTGAGGATATAAAAAGGTTAATACTATTCCACCCAGCATAATGCATGTTCACTGAATTTTTTAGTCTATATGATTCAGAAGGCATCTTGCCTGACTTGAAGGTAATTTAGTATCAATGCAAAAAAATAAAAAAAACGTTCTGCGGTACTATGTATGTGTATCTTATATAGTAGGAAAATGTGTATATCGCATTTGAGATATAGTATATGACCTTATAATTAAAGATTGTTGTATTGAATATACAGAGGAAGTGTGTTTAATTATAATGTATGCAGTCCTTGACTTTTGAGTGTTTAACTATGTAACCTTTAACTTTGTAAGAAAGAAGATCAGTAGTGGAGTTTACGAGTTCACTGATCTGGAGCTATTTGATTTCATATTTCCTGATCCTGAATCATCCATAATGTGAGGAAGCTGTTCCCTGAAAACTGGGCCAACGCAAAACAGGCCCAACCAGCAGAGTTTAACACCTGAGCAGGAGAAAAACTGAGAAGTTTGGAAGCTCTGCAGGTGGGAGTTTCTCTCCCTTATTACCTCTGCAAGGATAAAGATTCATACATAATCTGTGTGTGGTGAAAAGCATCTTCAAAGAAACTGTTGAGAGTGGAAGCTTTTATGTAGACATTTGCTAAATGATTACCATATATACTCGTTCATAAGCTGAATTTTTTAGTAAAGCATCAGAAAAGGGGGTCGGCTTATGAACGAGTATAGAGAGGGGGAGAGGTGGGACAAAGCCCTCTCCCCCCCACCCCAACAGAGGGGGCAGCACAGCCAGCAGACCCAGAAGGGAAGAGGCGGGGCCAGAGTTTCTCCTCTTCTGGCCATGCTGCTCTCCCCCCAGCCTCTGAAGCAGCTGCAGCTCCAGGGCTGGCAGGCTGCGGCTGCACTGCCCAGCCTGCTGGAGCAGCTCCGGCCAGGCCAGAGACATTTTCCACTGGCCCACCCCAGGTAAGGTGGGAAGGGAAGGGAAGAGGAGAGTGTGGGGGTCCCAGGCTAGGGGTGGGGCAGGGAGGAATCATGTGGGGAGGTCCCAGATTAGGGGTGGGGTCATGTGGGGGGTGGTCACAGGGGTTACTCCCCGACCCTCAGCTTCTCCCCCCTCCCCAAAATTTCCCCACCAGTTGCTGTCCTGGGCCATCAGGGTAAGTCGCTGGTGGGCTGGGACATTTTGTTTACTTAGGTTTACCTCCGTGCCTGTGGACACTCGAGGTAAACAAACCGTCTCAGCCTGCCAGCGGCTTATCCTGATGGGCCGGGAGCCAAAGTTTCAGACCCCTGAATTATAGGGTCAGCTTATGAATGGTTCATAAAAATTTTCCATTTTTACTTAGCCATCTGGGCGGGGGGGGGGGGGGGGGAAGTGTCAGCTAATAAATGAATCAGCTTTTGATTGAGTATATACGGTAATTTAGGATTCAGTGCAATGAAGTAATAAGTACCTTCAACTCTCACTGAAGCAAACTGGAGTTGAAGGCCCACAGCACATCAAAGGAGACAGTTGCAACATCTTACAACATTTATCTTAGTCTTATAGCTCTGAGTGGCAGCCCACTACTGCTCTCATTGACTTCAACTGGAGGAGTAGCAGGCTTTGTATTAGTTATTACTTCATATGCATGAATACATTTTCAGCTAAATCTTTTTCTCTTTTAAAACAACCCTTTCCCCCCAAACACAACTACAGATTATAGTACTCAGAGAGAACACTGAATTACTTTCCAGATACTACTAGGATAGCTTCTTAAAGCCTATATTTATCTCTACAAATCCTTCTTGCTTTTAAAAGAAATTGCTCAGTTCCCTGAATTGAGACTTCCCCAATACAATTATCATTGCAATCATTTTAATACATATGATCCGAAAAAAAAGTTAACCTGCTAATTTCACAATTCCAGCTATCCAGAAGACTTTGGTAGGTAGGCTGCAGTCTGTGTTCGGAACTTCCACTCGCACTCCTTCCGAGATATCACCCCAGCATGTCCCCATGGGTGCCTGTCATTTAAGTTAGAGGGGAGGGGAAAAATCACATCTCTTTATTCCATTTGAAAGTGAAATATTCATTTTTGTTTTATTAAAGCTTTATCAATGACCTGCAAAAACTGGAAAAACTCAATACAAATGACACACAAACACATATTTAGAGAATGAGAACTCTGAAAAATCAAGTTTGGTTCTCTTCTCACAATTTATAAGGAATTTTGTTATATAATTACTACTGCTAGAATATTTCAGCAGTTCTGTGACTCTCAATTTAATAGTTGCAAAACACAAGCGCTAGTAAGTTATACATACTCTCAACCCAGCATCATTCCACAACATGTTTCAATCCAAAGCTAGGATCTGATCTCAGTGACACTGTTGTAAATCCACAGCAACTCTGACTTTAGTAAAATTTCTTTGGATTTATACATGTGCCACAGATATAACAATCTGACCTGTAGTCTCTACAGCAGTAATTTCTTTTCAGAACTCTCCTTGAATCTTTTCTGCAGATTTAATGGGATGGGGTTTATCTCCCACTGGTTAATGCAGTTCACATGCCTTTATAGGAATGGGTTTTCGCAAGGCCTTCAAGCGATCATCTCATCAGTTAAGAACAATGAGAGATGCAGTCTAAGTCAGCTGCACAATTCACATGAATATCAATGGAAATTGCACTGCTTTGAAAGTTTAGACTGATGTGTTAGCAGCAGCAACAACAAAAAGCTGAATGTACTTTAAGGGTTTTTGGAAAATTGTAGATAGAAGCCAAATGTCCTTTTACATTGAGTTCGTGAAGGGAAGTTTCATTAGGTTGGACATGAGGAAAAGATACTTGATCGATAACTAACTAGTCAAAGGAGGTGTTGTGGGAACAGTGAAAGTGTGTGATGCTGAACAGTGACTAGAACTTATAGTTCACTAAGCCAAGGTTATTAGCAGCAGAATTAGAATCTTCCATGTAAAAAGTTACAGCTTGCAACTATCACATAACGCAACTAGTAGCTATGTAGTTATTGAGAATAGTGTTATCACATCACATGAAAAACAGAATTGTCTTAAGTTTCTTCTTTAACATGGACTCACTGTCCTTTTTTAAAATAGAGACTACCCAGAAACAGGTATTCAGATTTTTGAAAATTCAGAATAGTAGCCAAATCCACACCAAAAGATGTACTGAGAGGAACAGATCCTGATCAGTGCAGACAGTATCTAAGCAGATTTTGTGTTACTAGTTTTGTACCACATCAGGCAGCAAACATCTTTCATTTAAGGCTCTATGCCTTTTTACTAGTCTCCTTGCAAACACAAAGGACTTGAACACAATTCACTGGAAAGACCACAGTATTCAGTCCCCAGCCTCTCAGAAGCCAAGCTGTGAAGGAGAGGGGAAGAAGAGTTGCCCTAGTTCTGAATGCTTAGAATCTGGAAGTCTGCTGGAGATCAGCTATGGCCACCTAGCAACAGTGAACGTCAAATTTATACTACAGGGGAACACAGGATACCCTTACTACTCAGAGTATTGGAGGACAGACTGCATGAACTGTTTTCCCCAGTAAGGGAAGGCATATCCATTACAAATATGACAAATTTCTTTTTCTTGAAGCCTGGTCTTTTCATGTTCTACTATATCTCCTACACCATTCTAGACTGTAGGGCTCTCCCTTTGACCATTTGACACAGAGAAATAACTTGAAGGAAGATAGTTTATTTATGTATAAACAAATGCAATTTTCTACAGTTGGATTTCTCCATCTAGGAGGATAACCCAATCAAGCTACTGTTTAGTCAGCTCTGACATATTGTTCTTTCACTTTGACATTTTAGGGAGCTCTTCCTCTATTTAGCTTTCAATGTGGTCCTACTACACATCTTCTATTAGATCTAAATTTACACCTGTGGCTTTTTAGAAAAGGAAGGGGAAAATAAGCTTTTTAAAACTTACATTTATGGACTGTCTGTAGCCTTGTATACAACGCTACAGATGGGTCCAAACAGCTAAGAGTGTTAATATCTGAAATGATCTGATACGGTACACAGCCTTTTGTTTAAAAATAAGTTATATTTTACTAATAGTTTACATTTTTTAGTTGATCCAGAGAACCCAAGAACTGAAACCGTCAGGGCTTTTTTTTCCTCCTCTCCGCAGGTCAACCAATATCTGAGTTGGCACAAAGATTTTATATTTCTAGATTGTGGATTGGTATAGGGGTAAATAGCAGAAAGTTAAATTTGTCCTTGTCTGTGAAAACAGTGGTTCTGCTAGTTTCTCCTACACCAATCCATATGGCTCACCCTTTAGAAGAGAGCCATCCTGGGTAATGATCACTTTATAAGAGCTAGGTATTATTATTGTATTCAATGATGGCATACAATATATCTAATATACTGTATATCTTTTTTTTCCTCACCTAATGAATGTTCTTAAGGGAGGAAGATTAGGTAACGCAGGGCTAAGATAGCCATCTTCCTTCATGTCTTCTCTCTCTTCATCTGACTAATCAATGTTTGTACAGTGCTTTGAAAAGAAACTTAAAGCACTATGTAAGTTCTAAATCTTATTCATCTGCTTACTGGATGGGGGGTAACTCTGAAGTCTGGATTGGCATAGTATGAACTAGCAGAACCATAAATTTACAGCTAAGAACAAATTTACCTTTCAGACTCATGACGAATAGATCCACCTCAGGTTCCTCCTCAATCAAGGAAGATCTGGTTCACCACTTCCTGATCCAGGGACCACTCGTGAGGGTTAATCTGAGAGTGACAGTCGCCTTCCCTGCAAGGTAAGTTGCAATCAGGAAGGTCCTGTTGGACACCATCCAAATTCAAACCTCTAGGGTTTCCTAAGATGAAAAGGCTGACCTTGTGACTCCCTACATGATAAGCATCTCAGCTTGGCTGTCTATTGGTACAGAAACCTTTTGGGGAACACCTGATTTCTCTAGGCCCAGGATGCCTTCAGGGTTGCCCTTCTAGGATTCTGATATGAAACTTGGACTCAGAGGGTTAAATGCAAAGAGATGCTGCGGATTCCTGAAATATATGAGGACAGTATCCTGATACCATGTGTGTAGATAGTATCTACACAGAAGGTAACAAGAGAAAGGATGGGAAAGGAAGATTAGAAGTACAGCAGTGCCACCTAGTGTACAAACTGAGAATGCCACTTTTTAATCAGAGAACTAACAATTGGACTTCTTTTTAATGGGAAAATGAAAATATTTCATTCTAAAATAATATTCATCTGAAAGGGATTTTGAAACATATACCACCAGATAAACCTGTGAGCTTTAGATTGGCAACAGGCTGGAAAAAACATGAATATTGATCTTGTACATTAAAGTTGCCTAATAGCAAGTATTGACTAGAGACTCAACGTTATCCTTGCTCTGCTCACTAGGAACAGTTGAGGTACTCTCCCTATTTTTTAATGACTATTGGAGAAAAGTAAGCTCTTTTTAGAAATCAAGGAAAATGAAACAAGAATTTAGGTTAGTTACAAAAATCACAAATGGGAAAAGAAATACCAAGCCTATCTAGTGATGATGGATTATACTAAATTACTATTGCTGTAGAGGTCCGATGGATTTAAATATCGGACTGGATTTTGCAGACTACCAAATACAAAGCAGAAATGTGAGAGATTGTGATTCAGTGACTAGAGGAAAAAAAGAGTCCAGATGCACAAATTCTATTCATGGCTCTGCCACCAACTCACTGTATCACATTAAATACATTACTTTTCACAACTTTACATCTAAGTTTATCCACCTGTAAAATGGGCATAATACAATGTGTCTGAGGCAGATAAGTGAAACACGGAAAAGCTTGGCTATAAAGCAATACAGAAATACACAGTAGAATTTCAAGCATCATCAAAATACACTAAAGATTACAGTTTCCTCTCCATGTGCAGGTAGAGCTTCCATTAAAGCAAACAGCACTGAAGGGAAATAGACTCTTACATTAGGCATTCAATATTGAGCACTGAGAAAGGCAAACGAACTGCTGAAAACTATTGAATCATTAGACAAAAGCATTTCCATTCAAAATTATCAAGACAAATGGGATCTAATAACTGCTTATCTGTTGTTTAACCCTGCCCCACCCAACCAGCTAGAGCCCATGTAGCCAGATATTTTCACCCAATAGCAAATTTAAGGACAGATACCGCAAAATCTTACTCTACTGAGTACTCTTTACTCATGTGGTTAGTCCTATTGACCTTAACTGGAACGGGATTAGGCCCTAGATGTATTTAGTTTGGTCTTGTGGATGTGGAATGTGCATTCATATCCATAACACATAAGTGGTAAGTAAACACCAGCAGATTAGGGTTATGGAGCTGTGTTAATGTACTTCAGGCATAGGAGACTACTAGAACCTAAAGGTCAAAATGTTCAAACTTGATTGCCTAAAGTCAGTCACCTAAATAAAAGAGGCCTGATTTTCAGATTTCAACTCACATTAAGTAGAGTGGCAGGTGTTTCAAACCTCTAAGAATCAGGCCTCTTATGTCTTGGGCAACACTAAGCACTTGAGAGTCCTCTGTTGCTTTTTACAGATCCAGGCTAACACGGCTACCCCTCTGATACTAAGCACTTGTTAATTCTAAAAGAAAATGTAAGCTCTTATTTTTTGGGTTAACAAACCTAAACAAGTATTAAGATACATACTTATACAGAAGTCCTACTATAAAAGATGAAATACAAAGAAAACAGTGCTCCATAACTTTTCAGATAGACAAAAACAAAAGTTTTATGTTTTTTGTTACAAATTCTTATTACTGATTAAAAGACTTCCTGATGTCAGGGAATATATATTAGACTCAGTAAAAAATAACTGGTGCTTAATTAGCAGGATAATATGAATAGTGTTTTGTTTTTTTTGTTTTTTGTTTTTAAAGGCAGATGTCCTTTGAAGCAACATGGGGACAGCTATCAGATTTTTTTTTTTTAGGGTATAGCCTTCAAATGTTTCAGTACAATTGTCCCCCAAAACCATGAAGGTTTTGAATTTAGCACCCTGAATAAATCATCCATTAAGAATCTATATAAAGACTTGGATGTGTCTAAGTATTGGGTTATTGGTTTCCCCTCAACAAACCATTTTCTATTCTAATTGAAAAACAAATGCTCTTATAACTTTGAATTCTTGATTTCTGAGCCAGTTGAATACAGCAGCTGTGGAAAGGTAGCTTAATGCCTTACCAAACCACAAGTCAAATCACTAATCTGAAGTCCAACTACCCTTACAGTACAACAACACTGGGAAAATTAGGCATTTTTCCACACTAGTACAGTTCCACTGGTGCTACCAATGGTGGAAGCTGTAGCATATGCAGAGTGCAGGTTCTGAGATATCATAAGTGACTCAGTGATAAAAATCCACACAGCTTCCAAAGCTGGAAGCACAAGTGGAGGTGCGCTGTTGCAGAAAAATTAATATAAAATGTCCCCTATACCTAGGGCCTGTCTTCACTACCAGGGTGTGTAGACCTAAGTTACATTATTCCAGCTATGTGAATAACATAGCTGGAGTTGACGTAGGTTAGGTCGACTTGCCCCAGTGTCTTCACTGCGCTGCGTCGACGGGAGACACTCTCCCGTCGACTTACCTTAATCTTCTCGGGGACCTGGAGTACCAGGGTCGACCGGAGAGCCCTCTGTGGTCAATTTAGCGGGTCTTCACTAGACCCGCTAAATCGACCCCCGCTGCATCGTTTGCAGCAGCATCGATCTCCCCGCACTGAAGACCAGCCCTATGAAAGACGCATGATTATTTTGTTTCTGTGTTTATGGAAAGAAAAATTCTATGATGCTGTCTGGGGGTGTTAAATAATAATTTTTAAGAGCAAACAAAACCAAAAACCAAGCAAATAAAAAACCCCCCACAAATCATAAGAGGACTATGTTCCAAAAAGGGAAGAGGAGCGATATGCCTACAGATTCTTTGATGAATAGTTTATACTACGTTCTTTGAAGAATGGTGTAGAGCAAAACTGAATACCAAACCAGACCTATAGTATGCTGAACAATGCCCAAGAACTCCACTAAGGAAGTGAGAACCTACAAGAGACCTTTCAGGAATGCTGTTGGACTCAAGGAACAGAGTACAAGAAACACTACAGGGCAGGAAGAAGAAATAGGTTTCAGGTACAAGTACGTATGTAGTAGTATGCCGATTGTTCTTCAGCACTGCCACCACACTACATAGCTGTGTAAAATTCAGGATAAAGTATAAGTATGAATATAGTGTGTATTTAAAGTTACTGATGTACTATATTCTAATTCATCTGTTCAGCAGTATGATACCAAAATGTAATTAAATCTTTAAAAATTAAGTAGCATAATACTGCGAACAGGCCATTCATTCAATTATTTCAGATTTTTCCTAAGTTAGTTACATTATCCTTGAGATGTTCCAGAGTATGGAACGAAGCAGTCAAAAACAACAACAGTGCACGGCTTACACCGTTTTACTTACACACACACACACACACACACACACACACACACACACACACACGAGATTTTTCCAATGGAAATGTTCTTCAGTTATATTTGAAAGCACAATTAATTATACTGCTTGTCATTTAGCATTTGCTGCTAAAAATCACACAGGCTCATCTTAACACTACCTTTCCCTATGCACTAATGAAATTACTTTTTATAGCATGTACAATATTGTGAAACCAGAATGAAGAAATGCTTGTTCAAGCATGTGGATTTTGGCACTGAATCACAAAGCTATACTACTCCAGGGCTTTGTTCTGTGCAACAATAAGGCCCTTAAGCATGAAGGGCTCAATTCAGCAAAGTGTGAGTGCCCTCAGTTCCCACTCACTTAAGAATTGACAGTGCACTGCACCTTGCAAGATCCAGCATAAATTTTAGATCTGGGTGGAAAATGTTTTTAGTTGAAATTTTCCATGGGAGAAAACTAACAATAACCTCCCCCTTTATCGCCTTAGCCCAGAGCCCACCAAAATAAATCCATTTTCATTAAAAATTTTGACAGAAAAATTTGACTTTTCATGAAAGAAACTAAAAGTTTTAGCTTTCAGCTAAAAAGTTTCAGTTTTCCCAATATACAAGTAAAATAAACCAGAAGCTATCTAGGAAAGCAGGTACTTTCCATGAAAATTTTCACTCTCTCAAAAACCCAATTTCCATTAAAAACCCCTTTTTGACTGAAAATTTGTGACCAGCCCTAATGAATTTATTTTGCAGACATGAAGAAAGAATTTTTTAAAATATGGATGTAACTTACACATAGAGCTCTTAAAGAATATCTTCTAAAATGTTTCTGAAACATACAGATGTGCTATCTAAAATATGAATTTAATATGGTCTGTTGTAGCCAAAAAAAACACATACTGCTGACAGAAGCTTATATCTAAGTTGTTTAATGCATAACTAAGCAATTTTTGTACTTCCATAATGCTATGTACAAAGAAAAAGAAAGTGAAGAATAGCTTTATCTTCACAACTACAGAAATTCTCTTTTTGCCCCTCAAGTAACACAGCTGACACTAAGAATCTGATTAAGAAATAAAGACAAAAAACAAACTTAGAGCCAAAAGACCAATTTTATACGTGCTGCAAGAGGTATGACTTGGTCTAATAGGTAGTTTCCATCGTTATCTATTACTGTGTCTCCAACTGGTTTGGTTTAAATTCTATAAATTTGGACTAATCTATGATTGTGCGTTGAATGTGGGGAAAATAAGTTCCCAAGGGCTTAAGATACCAGCCTTCTATTTTGTAACTTTGAACCTGAATCATATATAACAAGAGTGGCTGATGATATTCTACTTGAAACCATTCTGAAGAATAAGGCATGCGTATTTTCTTCTATAATTTTCATTTAAAAAGTGTTTAAATATTAATGTAGTGCTAAATGAATTAATTGATAAAGTACTAAGTAACTGATTTGGTTGCTGTTTCTTGATTAAAATAAATTTAAAATGTCTCAGAACAAAAAAAATAGTGGAGGATACTTACATGTTTAAAACAGGTAACAGGAGCTGCTGTTAAATTATTGCTAGTAATGTAGTTACCCCAACTGAAACCTTCCACAGGGACAGCTGCTAAAAGAAAGTTATTTTGTTTAGGAAGCTGCGCAAGGGGTGAACGGCAGATCTTACGTTTCCAAGAATTAGTTTCATTTCTATTATACACAGTTACCTGTTTTAGTCTTCACTTGGTTCTGCAATGTAGCTTGGTACTGAGCATATGCTGCTAGTTTAGCCACTAAAGGTTGTTTCTGCAGAACTTTAGCCTTTTTAGTTGGAGGTTTACCCTAGGACAATAAGAGTTAAGTAAATAAAGCCTTTCAAAACTCCCAACTGGAAATTTTCAAAAATGTACCTCACACTACTACACAAAATCAGTTCTAAAAGGTCCAAGAACATTACACAATTAATTTTGTAAACAAAATGCATCTCTCATGAGGCTATCCTGGTAGGCAAAAATTTTAACAAATAAAACAGAATACGGAAGTTGTCCATTCAAGTACCACATGAGCTACACTTAGCATTAGTATAGTTTAAACCCATAAAAGCAGACTCAAGGGAATGTCAGAAACATAATTTTTGCCTAGGTATGGAAACTTGAACAGCACACAGCATCAGCTGCTGTTCTACAGATAATGGGCAAAGGGACTAAACATCTGTAACTATCAAAAATATGACAAAGGCAGAATCTTAAATCTAATTCTGAGGGCCATATCATGGCAGTCATTAGGCAATACTCCCACAGACATTGGAGTTCCATGTGAGAGAAAATGGTAGAATATAACCTTGATCTCCTGCCAGCTGAGGTTTCAGTCTCTATTAATGTTATTTTTATAACACATCTATGCTAATTACCCTTTTAAATAAACTAATTTAACAAAGGGGAAAAAAGAAGGAGAATTAAAACACAACATGCCAAAGTTAATACAGCTCAATATGTCAATCTCTATACAAGGTCTTTTAAAAACCTTTTTGTGAATAAAGTGACAGCAATGGTTTCGCCACTGTGATCTGTGAAGCCAACAAGTACTTTGAGGCTAAATCTATGGATTATTCAGATGCCACACACTTACATTTAAAGGATTATCCCGCTCTTTCCACTGCAAGTGCAGTGGGCCCATGGCAGCAGTTTATTTAATTCCTCTGCACAAGAAAACTAAATACCCACAGGAAGAGTTCCTTGAACAGCAACAGACAAGGCACAAGTGGATCAGAGCATCAGCCACTGCACAGATCTTCCCTTCCTCCACCTGACCTTGCCTGTGGACCACAGAAACTGTTTTGGCTACTCAGTTGGCGAAGGGGCAGAAACTAGTTTCCCACAATCCCATTCAACGTATCTGCACAATCCACTCAGGTTAGGTGGATTAGGTCAAGATTTGCTCCTTGACCCTTATAGAAGTGTTGATCTCTATTTTTGTTAGGTGAACACATTGCTAATGTAACTTTTTAATTTTATTTTCCTGCAAGGGCTAAAAAGACCAGGTTTTAGGTTTAGAATTTACTCAACAGGAAATCTGCACTCAATGTAAACAGCAGATGAATAATATAAGTTTTGACTCACTAACACAGTTACGTTACTATGAGTTTACTAAAAAACAACCTAATTTTTTAAAAAACATGCATTAGCTCAGATAAGCATTTATCAGTCTGGTCTGGTTTATTTGTAAAACATGCAAGGATAAGTATATAAACAAGATGGTTTCTGTACCGTTACCTGAAGTCTGGCCAGAATGCTGGCCTTCTTGGAGTTTGATGAATAACTTCTGGAGCACGAAACACTACAGAAACGCTTTGTCTTAGAGTAAAAAGCATCTCGGACACCGACCATCCCACACATCTCACAGGTAGCTAATCAGAGGAGAGAAAAGGCTCAACTATAAAGCATGATAAAAATTTCAGATTAAATGAGAAGTAAAATCCAAACATAAGGATTCCATCATGAAGGTCTTATGGGTTGCAGCCTTGCTTAGCTTCATTTGCACTGTTTAGACACCGAACCATTTCTTAGTCCTTGATCTTACAAAGACTTACATGTGCTTAACTTCACAAAATGACTAGTCCCACTGACTTCAGTAGAACTACACAAATGCCAAGGTCTTTGTTGATTCAAGGCTGTAATGGTCCCCCCAGTTTTCACTAACAGAAACTAATGACTCATCAAAAGCTGATCTTCATCCTTCATGCTACCCAGTTATAGGGTTAAAGAGACTTCAAGTGTGCGTCTGTGAATGCAGACTTCATCTGATGTTTACTACTCCCAACCCAAAATAAGACTCGTCTTTCTACTTTCCCTTGAATTACACATAAATCTCTCCCATATATCGTGGCCAGTCAACACCTTCATCCTGCTGGCATTACACACACTATGTGTTGCACTACCCAGTCAGCTCTAGGACACCCAGAGAAACAGAGGTTGCAGGTGACTTGTGCCACTGTGATGCCCAAAGTGGGTTTTACCACAAAAGATTCCACTGCTGGGCAATATATATGTCCTATTGTTTTTCTATAACGATGAAGGCTATCTTCCCTCTTTCTCAAAATAATGTGATTCCAATTATGTGGGGGCTGAACACTGTGTGCTGAAAGAGTGGACTTAATAGTGGTAAAGATATTTTACTAGAACATAAAGAAAACCATATATATAATAAATGCATTAATGCACTACAAAGTTATACAGTATAATGCAACTCTGGATTCACCTCCTAAAAATGTTGTTGTTAAAAGAGGGTTAACCCAAACTTTGAGAAGGAAGACTGGCGTAACACTTTAACAGAAGCCTAAGAACTAAAACATATTTGAATACATTTACTTGATGTAAAAATAAAAATATATAATCACATATATTTGCATAGTGTCTTTCTTGATAGGTGAATAGAAATTATTTCTTGTTTCTGGTTGTTAGGAGTAAAAGTCTTCAACGGATCTGCTTTGTTCTCACAAAGGAGGAGTCAACATGTGTTCTCAAACCCACACAAATGACACCTCAGGTTGAAATAAAACACAGAATATGGTGATACGAGAGCCCTGGGATCCAGCTGAAAACCCACAAACTCAATTCCAGAAAATCTTTGTACTCACCCATGCCAGATTTACCATCTGGATAAGTATAGACCTGGCCATTATTCTTGATAATGGGGAGACTGGATGGTAAGGGAGCAACTTCTTCTTCACTCTCATCAGAGCTTGAGCTGCTACTAGTGTCCTCACTACAACTATCATAACCGTCAAACATCCCGAATGAGTCACGTCTCTTCCTTTCTGACCGTGAAGAATGCTCAGTCTAAAAAGCAAAACATAAAAACACAAGACAAATTAGAATACCCTTAATTTAAAGATTTTGGAGATGCAGTAAATTGCAGTCTGAATTAAAGTATCTTCTCTATATACACAGAGATATCAGCCATGTATCTGCTAATAAAATTGTTCAGGACTGAAAACTTCTAGAGGCAGAATTAGCCAGTATTTGATAGTTATATACAAGAAAAAAATCCTGTCTCATAACAGGCTGAAGATTAATGTGACAAGTCAAATCTCTTCTTTTGTTGACATCTCTTCCGAGTTCAGTAATCCAGGTACCTAGAGTACTGATAGCCAGTCAGAGCACATAAGCAAATGAGTGCATCCTAAATGGCTGCAGCCAAGTTCACTGAAAATTTAATATGCCTGTGTTGAGCTAGTCACAGACCTTAAAAAGGTTTGTTTGATCAGAGAGAAAGGATAGTCTATTGGGTAGGACACTAGTTTAGGATTTGGGAAACCAGTGTCCAAATCCCAGCTCCACCACTGACTTTTTGTGTGATCCTGGACAAATCACTTAGCCTCCCTGTGGCTCAGTTCCTTCTGTTTAAAATGTGGTACTTAAGATTGTAAGATGCTCAGATACTATGGTAATGGGGGCCATATAAACGGCTTCAATAGAAAGGTGACTGACTAATTTGTTACTTTTACATACAAGAAGAAAATCCTGCCTGATGGTAGCTCTTTCCTTTAACCACGTTATGAGGAAACATACACATGAGAAATTCACCGCTAGAATGGGAGAGGTTTCAGAAATTTGCAATGAAGACATTCAAAATGTATATGACAATAAACATATTGATGTCCTATTTTGCTGAGCATCTAGAGTATATATTTTACATGCCATCTTTCACCTCAAAGGATCCCCAAATGCTTTTAAGAGACACTGAAATGTAACCACTGCCAGAATGGAGGGCAAGAAATTACTGGTTGGGCACAGTGCACAATAATCCAAACATGGAATTTTGGCCAAAGACACCAAGGCCCTATTCATATCCATTCCCCCTTAAAGTTCACACAACAGAAGATAGTGGGCCTCATTCTCCTCTCACTTACCACCATTTTTAAATTGACACAACTCCAATGAGCTGCATTAGTCCCAATCTACGATGGTGAGAAGATTCAGGCCCAGTGTCTGTTTAGTTATTGTTCTGTACTACTTTCCCTTTGTGTTAACTGCTGAATGTGATCAGATACTTCTGTGCATCCACTAACCTGCCTTCATTTCCCTCCCACATACCTGCAATCACCAAAGTGGGAGAATCCCAAAGACTAACCATTTGTCTAGTGGTCCTTCCCTTGCACCTGCCAGAGACAGAATCACAGTCACAAGTCCATGCCTTTGTTGTGCATGAAGACAATATTTTATGGTAAATGTGCATGTTAAAATGTCATAACAAGAGGACACCCCTTGCAGACCACAAAACTGACATGTTACACAAAATAGGTAGAAATAAGATGTAGGATTTACATAAACTATTTCACTACAAGATCTCAACACATTTACAAACATTAATTATGCTTCACAACACCCAGGGAGGTAGATATCCCCATTTTATAAAGGGGAAATTGAAGCACAAGGAGATTACTTCAGTTGTCTGAAGTTGGGCTGGAAGTCTGTGGCCAAACCAGGAACACCTCACCAAGTTGACTGCTCTCCACCCACTGGATATAAATTAATAAGAATTGGTAAGGAGACAGATCAGCAGAATAGGGTAAAGAAAGAAATTCAATTATTTAAGTGTGGGTGGGGGAAGGGAGTGTTGCAAGATAGCTGAAAGAAACTCAAAGCTAGGTTTTGTCCCTGATATTTTTGATGAGCCAACCCTGCCTTAAAGTTGACGTGTTCACTAAGAGACTGGAAGTGATATTAAAAGACTGGATTTCACTTTCCTTTTTTACACTGGACATGCTCTCTGTACTGCTAGTTTTAAGACTTCTCTACAATAATCCCCGAATCTTTTTCCTGATCAGCATGCTAGGTGACTGTTCCACTGAGAACATACTTATTTTACATTTGCCACCTGCTGGTCCAATCATCTAATCTGGTTGGATCGTCCCTACTCTGCGTGTTTTAGGACATTTGTTTCCCCCCCCCGCTCTTTTTTTTAAATGAAGATCCTCTACCCTTGCCTGGCAATATGCCTAAATCCTGGTATGGAGAGAACTTCTCTAATATTCAGAGAGGAATATAGTTTCCATTCCACCCAGTCCTAGCCTCCCCACCCCCTTAAAAGCTAACCAACCAATACGTAATGGGGTGAATACACATTTACCTCACTAACATCTCTCAAACTTCAAAAATTTCAACACACTGTAAACTACACAGAGAGTCCTCGGTTAGTAATTCAAAATTATATTTAAAAAAAAGGACAACCAGGTAAACCAAGGGAATTTTCTTACAGTCAGCAACTGGCTGAGGAGTGGAGCATTCTTGAACTAGACCCCAATTCGACCCAAACTGAAATCAATGGAAAAACTTGAATTGACTTCAAAAGACCAAGACCAGATCAGGTCCTCACTGTCAGGAAAAGCCTCACCTGCAGGCCGTTATTTATTGCTATTATAAGCCAAAGAGATGCAAGCTCAGTTATTACTTCCTATGTGTTAAAATTAAGTTAGCAATTGAACAGGTTGCCATGGATACAGTGTTCTAGTAACAATCCTGGTCAGTTACAGATCAGCACACTAACCAACAGGAAAGCAAGTCTTCATCCTCAACATTCCATTAGATTTGTAACTTCTTACAGTTAATGTTTAACACTGTATTGACCATAGCATCCAGTCTAGGCCAACCCCTCTTTGTCACATCAGTCACAGATGAAAGGAAACACACTAAGCAAAAATGTTTTAAATTAACAGGTTTCAAGAACACATGGAGCTATCAATCTATCCATCTTCAAAATGACCATACATATCAAATGTACTTACCAGTACATACTTGCTAAAGGTGGCATAACATTCCTCCTCCATAAATCTTGTACTTGGTCAAGCTGTCCCATTATATCTTAACCCATTGAAACATGGAAGTTTTGGTTTGGAGGGGAGTGGGCTGACTGTGTACCTTTAAAAAGAAGACTGCGGCCTCTATAAAATATTTGTATTCAGAGTTTTGCCAGAAGGTGAATGGCATCTGTGTTTAGGGGAGAATTTGCTTCTAACACTCTTGGGGTTGATTAATAGTTGCATTGGATGTGTACGCTCAGGGATTTAGATTAAATCTCAGGAAAAAAACTTCCTAACTGTAAGAACAGTAGGACAATGGCACAGACTGCCTCGGGAGGTTGTGGAACCTTCTTCACTGGAGGTTTTCAAAAGGAGGATGGATAGCCATCTGTCTTGGATGGTTTAGACACAACAAATCCTGCACCTTGGCAGGGGGTTAGACTGCTAGATGACCCTTGCAGTCCTTCTAGCCCTATGATTCTAGGATTTGTGCAGCATACATTTTATAAACTAACAAAACTATAGTTTTTCCAAAAGGAAAAATATATACACTTTCAAAATAGCAACTCTAATGAAGAGTCTTACAGGCAAAAACATTTATATGATGCATAGCCCCTAAATATTTCATAAACCCATTCTCACTTGGCCAAATAACTGCACTACATGTCAAGACTCCAGAATCAATGTAGTTATCCATGCATCAAGACCCAGATTTTAAGGATATCATCGGAGTGGAGAGGTGCATTAAAAAGTATACAATGAACAAATATTTATAATGTAAAACAAGCATCTGATCTATGCAGAGCTGCTGAACTACATAACAGATGTAGCCTATAAATAATGAGAAATGTGGCAACAAAGGAGTTAAGTCATGCCACAGGAATCTATAACTTACTCCTGCTGTACAGGCAGGGTGATATTTCTGGACGATGTGGTCTGAAATCTGAAAACACAAAAGGCTATAGCTAATAAAACAACAAAATCCATATTTCAATGGTTCAAACGAGAGATTAATTTGGCCTGGAATACGATTAATTAAAGAAAGATTTGTTTATGTTGACTTCATACTTATTTTTTGGTAGAAGGAACTTACCCACATCTTTCTGTTGGGAGAGAAGCGACAATACAAAAGAACAACTCGAGTGACCAGACCCAGGAGGAAGTGTTGGCACCCTTCTCTTTCCTAGTCTCTCCCTTTATTTTGAGGTTTCAATCTTTATTTTGAACCACTCCAAGATGCCTGCAGCTAGATAAGGAAGTGAACTTGCATCATGATTCCACTTCTGTGACTTCGATTCCCTCGTGGCATTCATGATGATCACTAGTCTATTTCATACTGTCTGGGGGGGAACCTGCTAAGATGCAGGAGCATAATCCTAATAAATTCTGTTGTTTTTCCCCATTCTATGAACTAGCCCAAGTATATTTCTTCTGTTGCCTTTTCAAAGCTAGTTACCACTACTAAAAGTAAACCTGACTGGATACAGCTGTGGGGATTCCCTCCCAAATCTACAAGGTGTCTTAGTGTCCAAGAATATTTTCCTTTCCTTAAGAAGTCATCTTGTATGCTCACTTTCAGAAATCTCAAAAGCTCTCAGAATTTTCAGGCTTTTGAAGAGCTACATACAACAGACATTTAATGCTAGGGTGACCAGACAGCAAGTGTGAAAAATCGGGACAGGGAGTGGAGGGTAATAGGAGCCTATATAAGAAAAAGACCCAGAAATCGGGACTGTCCCTATAAAATCGGAACATCTGGTCACCCTATTTAATGCTGAATAGCCTTAATATTTACTTATTAGAGTGTGATCTATGGATCTTGTCCAATAAGTATAGCAATAGGGGAAAGCATATATATTCAGGAGAAATTTAGGGAGACAGAATGCAATTTATTGAAACTGGAATTTTTCCAGATCACATCTAGCACCTCTACTCTTGCAAGGTGTGCCACAGAAGCCTCCTTTTAATATCTTGTTGAAAGACAGAATCTGCTGCAGCATAAGAGAAGAGTACTAGTTCTAGAACCACTGATATTGCTTCCCCCAGGACTTGGGTTTGCTTAGATTACAAGACCTGACATCACAAACCTAGGCGGAATAACTGTAAGCAGAAGGGGACCTTCTTTCAGATTTGCAGTCAAGTACCTTAGTAATAATCAAAAAGTGGAAAGGACAGGCTGAAAGCACTGAGGTTTGGATAACTTACTCTTTTTAAAAGTCTGCCTGAAACTAACAGCAGTTTTAATTTTCTCAAATAGAATTGTATCCCATTAAGTAATTGACCATTAGTACATAGATACACATGGTCTGAACTACACATGCAAAAAGGAAGGAAAAACCTAAGCATTTTCGATGCTGGATTTAGCAGGAAGCAAGAAAGTTTGCATCAATGTCAAAATTAGGATAGGATAAAGGCCAGCTAGCTTCACCTACTGACAGCATAACAGAAGGGAGCATGCTGAGAGTGGGAAGAGTCTGGGACCGTATAGAGGTTTTTTTAACCTCAGTCAGCGGGAAGAGTGGTAGCACTGCAGAAAGGTGTCTTACTAAAGGAGTGTTGGGGGAAACAGCACCAGAGACCGGTATGCTAGCACTGGGAAGTCACAGCTGCTGGAAAGAAGGTACTGGATCTGGAACTTTGGGCACATAGGCTGTGGCTTGCTTCCTTAAAGGGATTATGGTCTCCTCAGCAGGAAAAAGGCTTTTGGCACACTGAAAATTTATGGAGAAATGGGACTGAATGCAGCTGCTGGTGAAATAAATACCTATGTGGCTTTTTAAAGAACAGTTTAATCTGTGCCTTCTACGACAACCCTCTGACCCACCAGTGAATGCCTGGTAACATACAGCCTATCTGTATGAAATATCTGAAAACACATAACTATTCTAATAATCAAGTGCTATCACACCAAAAGTTAACATCTTCTCCCCTCCCCAAAGCTGGCCATGCAAATGTGTCTAAATTGGTATGTGCCAATCAGATAAGTGGAAATTATAGTCCCTACAATATGCAATTATCTGATCTGCATAATAGTAATAACTGCATGTAGAAACTAAGCATATTGACTGCATGTGTTCTTTGTACACAGTAGTGTGCTGCTTTTTCTTTTTTTTAAATTGGGACCATCTACAATGCTATTGAGAAAAGTACCTTACACAAGCCAGAACAGAACACAAAACTAAGCAAAATAAACAAATTACCACAACATCCAATACATAAATACTTCATCAAAAAACTTTCTAAACTGTGTCATTTTGGAGACTGAACTCAAGCCGTGGCAGACCATCATGGGCAGCAAATTTCAAAAGGTGAAGGTCTTCAACTGAGAAAGTCCTACTATTGAGCCTGAGTAGCTTGACAGCAAGAACATCATGGCTGCGCTTAACTGCCATGACAGGACAAGATGAAAGTGGAGGTGTGGGGGAAGGGTCTAGAGAATCCAGGTTCAAGACCATCCAGACTGTTCAAGAACTGCTTACAGAAGAAAACAAGGAACCTGCGCAGAACTCTAAACACAGTTTATGAGCTAATAAAGGCCTATCCAACATAGAGGTTGGCAGCTGCATCCTACTTCAGGCTCAGTCTGCAGGTGATGTTCAAAGCTAACCCTAAGTACATTACACAGAGAGGAGGTGAATGTGGCATGGATCAACATTTTTGTATTAAAGAATCGGCATAACCTCTAGGTTGGGGCACAGAAGGCCACCACTGCTACCCAGTATCCAGAAGCAGTGACTAGTTAAGCAAATATTCTCAACTATCAGACACTATCTCTATGCAACATTTCTCTTCATGTTAGAAGAATACTGCGATATACACATTCCTTCTAGTCAAGAGACTGTTGACATTATAAGCAATGATTTCAGTCCTAGCTCTGGGCTTGATCAAACTCTAAACCAGTGGTTCTCAACCAGGGGTACGGTACAGGGGGTATGTCAACTCATCTAAACACTTGCCTAGTTTTACAACAGGTTACATAAAAAGCACTAGCAAAGTCAGTATAAACTAAAATTTCATACAGACAATGACTTGTTTATACTGCTCTATACACTGAAATTTAAGTACAATATTTGTATTCCAATTGATTTTATAACTATATGATAAAAATGAGAAAATAAGCAATTTTTCAGTAATGTGCTGTGTAATTTTTGTATTTTTATGTCTGATTTTGTAAGCAAGTAGTTTTTAAGTGAGGTGAAACTTGGGGGTACACAAGACAAATCAGACTCCTGAAAGGGGTACAGTAATCTGGAAAGGTTGAGAGCCACTGCTCTAAACCACAAAAAAAATTGAACTGGTTATATTACAACAGTTTTTAAATCAAATCTGGTCAAAACAACTTTCCCTACAGCAACTTATTAACAGTAGGAAATGCAAACAATTAAGCAGCAATCTAAAGGTAACGTGACCAGCTTTAAACAAACAAACAAAAAAACCCACACCTCTCTATTTCGGATTCCCTGGAATCCCATAACTGACCTACAAGTTTTGGACAGGGGATTTTGAGACATTTACAAATATCATTCCTATCTGAATGTTTTACAACCTTTCAGGGTCCCTTCCAGTTCTATGAGATAGGTACATCTCCATAAAAGTAACATGTCGAATGACTAGCTGAAGAGCTATAGAAATACACTTTTCTCTTCAGTGTGTATATTTGACATCACTCTTTATAGTCTGTTTCCCGTGTCTGTTTGGCTTGCTGCCTCCATTTTATGGGCCTTTTGCAGAGCAACAGGGAGAGAAACTAACTTAGCTGCCATTTGACAGTGCTCAGCACCTTGCAAAATCAGGCCAAATTTTATGGATTAAGGAAAAATATGTAAGACCAGGAACACAAACCCTTGAACACTTTAACCTATGTTCCCCCATCCAGCCATTTATTTTGATAAAGTAATAACTAAGGAAATCTTGCCTCCATGCCCCATATCTAAGTATTTTCAGGACCAAAGCCTAAATTATTTGTTCCTTTGTATGTTAAATAACTTCCCAGCTAGGAAACTTATCCTCCCTATGTTTTCCAGTAGTGTGTGTTATCACTTGCTCAAAAAAGCTAGTTAAAACTGACTATATACCACTGAATTACAAAACTGCTATGTTATAGACCAAGTTACCTCCCCCCCCACTTGTAAGGCAAGTTTAACATACAGATTTAATTTTCTTCTAGGTTGGTTACTTAATACAACAACAACAAAAAATCTAAAGTATAATTGTGTTGTTTACCTCATCATGAAGCTTTGAGACCTGTGTGTGACTCCCTGACACTAAAAACATCAAATCACTAGGCTGCCTCTCAAACTTTAAATGACAACTTCCCCATAAAAGGAATGCAAACTTTTAAAGGGACACGATCAATTTAAATATGGCCCAACATGTACATTTTGTAAGAATAAGGTTTTATAAAGACCACCATCACAAACAGAACTGGTTGGTCAATTTTTTTTTTAAAAGAAGTCTACTATAACCAGCAGCTCTTTAAAACCAAGAAATTTCATGCAGTTCCTGGAAATCCAACTGCTACAAACCTGAAAGTGAAACTAGCTTCAGAGTCATATTGCTCAAGCTGAGAGAAATGCCAAAGGTAAACCAAACTATAAACTAACATACTGAATTTTTTAAAAGTAAAAACATTTTAAAAATCTAAAGTTGTCATTAGTAACATAGGTAAAGTGACTGCAACATTTGAAAAAATCTAGTGTCTCATTAAACCCTCATTGCAAAAGCCTTAATTCCAAAAGGGATAATACTATAATAAAAAAAAATATTATCCCCAACCGGCTCCCCCACCAGTGAATGGGAATCAGGAGAAGCCCGAATTGTTCAATTAGCGACAAAAACAAGAAAACCAACCCGTTGCTATTGTTTCTGGTTGTCAGGAGAGCCTGCAGAGACCTGCAACCTACTACAATCTTCTAGGGAGAAGGGATCACAACAAAAGGTAACCTGTCTGAGCAGGGTTGTGCTGTCCTCCCCCACATTACCAGTTTCTCTCCTGGTGATGACAGATATTGCAATGTATTTCAGCGAGATATCAAAAGTCTCTCTCATAACACCGCGGAACACTCCCCTCCACTACGCTCATACCGTCTGGTAATTATATAGCAAATGTATGCAACCGGCTCTGCATTTGCTGCCACCTACTCTGGGTGCATAGCGTGTTCCAGAGCTGCTATGCAGATTAAAGTTGCACGAATAAAACTCCTAGCGAGAGCTCTCACAGGAACTAAGGAAAGCCTGAAAATTACCGCAGGAGGAATCGCAACAAAAGAAAGCAGCGAAGCAGCCCCCGGGATCAGAGCTGCAGCCCTCCCTCCCCGCAGGCACACACGAGGGGGCCGGGAGGGGCGGAGAATCCGGGAAAGAGGAGAGCAAAGTAGCCTAAAGCACCAGAGCTTGTGACTGCTGCTGGTCTCTTTCCTTCCCACACAAAGCCCCAGTGCTGTCCCCGGACTCCCCCCCCCCCCCCCCCGCCCAAGAACCCTCGTGCGCCGGCGGCTCCCTCCCCTCCCACCTGCACACGGGGGGAATGCTGCAGCCGCGGGTCCCCTCCGCTCTGCCCCCTGCCTCCAGCAAATACATACAAACACAACAACAGAAGCTCCAGGGTGCTCCTGGCTGCTCCCCTCCCACACAAACGCTGCGGCCAGCACAGCTGCTCTGCTCCCGCCCCCAGACACAAGGCAAGCTCAGGCTCCCTCCCACACCGTTCCCACCGCCGCCCGCCCCCCCCCCCCCCCGATCCACTCCCCCCCCCCCCCCCCCCCCCCGCACTGCCCCCGCACCCCCTCCCCGCAGCCCCAGGGCTGCTCCCCACAAGCACTGCACACACACACACACACACCCCCGGTAAGCCAGGCGAACCCACCGCAGCGGCGGCCGCTGCCCTGCCTCCCCCCGGGGCTGTGCTACTCACCAGGTCCTTTGTGTTTTCCATCAGGCCCTCATGGGCAGGGGATGCCTGCTACTCTCCACCCCCCCCCCCCCCCCTGCCCAGCCCCTGCCTCCCCCCCCCCCCCCCCCCCCTCCCCTCTGCTCAGCCCCCTCCCTCTCTCCCCCCTCCCCTCCGAGGGGCCGGGCCCGGCTAGGACAGGAGGTGGCCTGGAAAGTTCAGCCTCTCACTTAGGCAGAGAAAGAAATTCAACTCCCTGCCCAGAATATCAACAACATTAGCATAACGGCAGCGCGCACGCGCCGCGCCCAGCCCACCGCGCGCTCTCATTGGGTCCCCAGGTCTTCAGAGCCTCCTCGCTCGCCGTATCCCTCTGGGCGGAACCATTTTGTGGCGAGGGGGTGGCGGGAAGGGGTGCGAAGCGGCATGCTAAAACCGCCTGGCAATTGTGTGGCTCACGTGATTTGCTGCTTCTGAGCCCGGTATTACCGTCCGGAAGATTAGTCGTTATAAGTGGGATTGGACCCTTCCGTATGGGCAATAGAATAGTCCGGCCTGGGAGCCTATCACGTGGAAGGGAGGGGGGGAGAAGGGGTCATGTGAGACTGTTTCACGTGAAGGGGAAGCGGACTGAATCACGTGAAAGAGGCGGGAGGGGGCTGGTGAGGTAAGTACTTGGTCACGTGGGAAACAGACCTTTCTGTTTCCGCTTCCGGTTCGCGAGCGACGCCGCCCGCTTCGGCCGTTGGTACGTTAGGCGCTGAGATGGAGCCGGCGGGTTCTGCGGCCGCGAGTCGGAGCCCCGCGCGGAAGCGTGTCCGGGCGCAGAAGAAGCGGCGGTGGACGGGAGACCCCGGCGATGGGGGCGAGGAGGCCCGACGCGCCCGGCACCTGGGGATGCTGGCCGGGAAGCCGGTGGTGGAGCGGTGCCTGGAGGAGCTGGTGTTCGGCGGCAGCCAGGACGCCGAGGAGGAGGAGCGGTTGCGGGGCCCGGGCAGGCAGGTGAGGCAAGCGGGAGGGGAGGTAGGTGCCCGTCCCTTCCCGTCAGGGAGGGCGCTTGGGGGAGGAGGCGGCGATGGAAAAGGGGCCGGGGGCTGATTTGCGGCGGAGGAAGGAACTACACTCGCCGTATCCCCGTTGCCTGCCCACCCAGCCCTCCGAGACCTGGCGCCCGCGTCCCGGCCGCTGCTGCGATGGGGCCTGAAGTGCCTCTCGCCGGCTGTTTGCCTTGCGAGGCTGGCACAGCACAGCGCGACTAGAATGGGATAGGGAACTGTCTAAAGCTCTTTACATTTATATATGGTTTTTATTCCTGAGTAGCTTTAAGTATAATGTAAAATTGCTTGAGTTTGCGCAGTGGTTCTCAGACTTGTACTGGTGACCCCTTTCACATAGCAAGCCTCTGAGTGTGACCCCCCCAATAAATTAAAAATATCTTTTTATATATTTAACACCATTATAAATGCTGGAGGCAAAGCAGGGTTGGGTGGAGGCTGACAGCTCACGACCCCCCATATAATAATCTCATGACCCCTGAGGGGTCCTGGTCCCTAGTTTGACTGCCCCTGTTGTAGTGGCTATTGCTACAGGCACTTGGGTGTAGTGAACATGGGTTTAGAGGCAGAAACAATTCCCAGATCTAGTGGGGAGTTATCCTTTATTCCCATGGTGCACAGGGCATTAAGAATAAAAGAAATATAGGAATACAGCTGAAACTTACTAAAAAGCTTGTTTAAAGGTGCATCTTATTATATTTCTGGAACCTGTGGGTTTAGGCTAGTCTGTCAGTAGCAAAAGCATTCTTTTAATGTGTATTTTCTAGTATAAATAAACTGTTCTCTAAACTTTCACCTTTTATGAGAAATAGTGGGGAATGGACTGTGGGAGGGGAGGTAGGTGTCCCTCCTGTTCCCATCAGGGAGGGCACTTGGGGGAGGTGATAGATAACTATCAGGAGGAGAGGGGGGCTGGTTTGGGGTGGAGGAAGGAACTACACTCTCCATATCCCCCTTGGCTGCCCACCCAGCCTTCCAACACTGGGAGAGTGGTGGTTTTACTGTTTTGTTCTTGATTTTTCTCCCCACGCAGAGAAATGTCTTAAAATTTCCACTGTTCAAAGTTGTAAAATTGTTATATTTGACCAATGTTTATGACCCAATTATATGGATTTTTTTTTTTAAGCTTGATGTAGTCACGGGAAATCTTCTAAAAGAGGACTCCAGTGACTCAGAAGTGGAGAATGAAGCAAAAGATAATTTTCCTCCATCTAAAAAACCAGCATGGGTGGATGATGAAGACGAAGCCGAGGAAATGTGAGTTAAGCTCCTAATGTTGTAATGATGGAAACGGGAAAATAGAGATATTGACTTTAAGACTTGGAAGAAATACCGAGTTTGCTATTTTAAATGGCTGCTTCTTGAAGACTTAAAGAAAATAAGGACTGTTAATACACTTTCTGCAATGCTTTAACATTGAGAATATGATTTTGTTTCCTAGAATTAACATGACCCACCGTTATCGGAAAGACATGATGAAAAGTGATGCAGAGAAGAAGCTTACCAAAGAAAAAGTTCAGAGGAGGCTTCAAGAACAGTAAGAATTGTTAATTATGTTAACAATTTTCTGCTAATTTTAGTAACATGAGATTAGATATGTTGTGGTCAAGTGAGTTTCCCCCTATTAGGAGCATTTAAGATGCTCTTTTCTCCTTTTGACCAAGGAATTTAGGCGAATAACTTAAATTCCTTAAAGCTAGTGTGCCCAACAGCGTCAACCATGTTGTTAGGGCTTAACAAATAACCAGTATAATGAAAAAAAAACTACATTCTTAGCTTGTAATTGTGTTTGCTTGTGTCCTTGGAGCAGACAGTCTTGTTTCTGTTTCCTTACCATTATTCAACATGGTAGAGCAGATAATATACAAATTTAGGCTTCATAAAATCTGTCCTATGTAACTAGATATGTTGCTTCGTCAATCAAATGCATCCAGCCCTAGAGGGGGGACATGTTAGCTGTCTTTATGTGCAACAGAACAATTGAGAATAAGAAAGAAAGAGACTAATAAATCAATTCACATTGCAGTTTAGGCAGGAAAAATTGCATTGTTTAATAAAGACTTGAATTGTGAACCAAACAGAAGTATTATGCAAATAGCATAATATTTGTGCCCTTATTGCAAATTTGTGTGTTACCTTACATTTAAGGACCCTTTTGTATGCCTGTGAACTTAGCTATGTAGGCAAGTCTGTGTATAAATTGAATTTTACATAAATGGCGAAGTATTTTGCTCAGGTTTAAAATCATCACTGCCCTACTCAAGCATTTGAAAACCTAACTTGTCATGTAATTAACAAAACTAGATTTCCCTCACTTTTTGAGGGAGAGAACATTTTATATATGTATATGTCATATGGTTTAGGTTGTTTACAGATTTTATGTACTGAATTCAGTTAATGGAAGCTGGAGTAGAAAAGATCTGTTAAAAACAGCAAAGGAAGATTCTGGCTGCTTTATCTGTGTGAGGTGATGTGATTGTTGGGAGGGTGTTTTAATGTCTCCCTATTACTGTGGGGAAAATTGCTGAAAAATAAATTTTTGGCAGTATGATGGTCATTAAGAAAGAATGGGCATATGAAAGTTCTCTTTCCTTTTAGATTTCAGCGAGCTATGGGAGGAGTGCCTTTCTGGGCCCAGAAAGACCAGAAGAAAGCCAGAAAAAGTGCAAATGATGGTAAGTATATTTAAACATTTTAGAAAAGTATTCAGTTCTTTCAACATGTTCCCTTATTTTGTGTGACCTCTTAGAGATTCATTCATTGCCTGGCATTTTTCCTATTCTAATTAGAAAACACTGACTGTATACTGGATATCTACTGCTTTGTGCTCTCTGTGCTTTTGCTTATGGTTTTGACTTGCAGCTGCGGAGAACACATAAAATAATGTTAAAGAACATGTATGTGGGGATGCAGGAACAAATTGTACATTCAATAAGCAGTTTTAAATCCGTTTTAATTAGATGACAGTGACGAAGATGATGAGCTGCTCCGCAAGACGGGCAATTTTGTGTGTCCGTCAGAGACTTTACCAAGAGGCATTTTACAGGTAAAAACTGCCCTCTCATTTCCTTCAAAGTGTTTAAATATAGTTACTGTTGATCTGTGTATACATATTTTATAACACAAGAAGTACCATTCTGCTTGGGCAGCAGTTTTTGCCAGTGGTCCTGTGGATGGCTTACTGCAGGGTTTCCCAAACTCTTGAAAGCTGAAATCCTCCCTCTCCAAGAAAATGAAGCCAGTTAGTCAGGGTTGTAAGTCTGTCATGTGGTGTTCAAGGCCTACTCATCTCAATTCTTCCATCTGTACCCCCTGGCTAGTCCTCAGTACTCTTCTCTTCCCTCCCACTACCTTGGGAGACACTGGTATAGGTCTTCATAATATCTCCCCTCCTTTCTTACATGCTTTGAGCAGTGGAGTACCCTAAAGTCAACGTTAATTATTACTGGCATCTGATATTTTTTTTTTTTTTTTTACACATTGAAATAAATGAGGCAGTCCACACCTCAGAGATGTTGTTTCAGGTTCTCTGCAAGCTCTTCAGTCAGTACTCTTGTTTCACACTTTGAAGGTTTTCTTTATAATTGTAATAACTAGAAACTTACTTTTTCATTGAAATTGAGCCTCTGCAGAACAATTCAGAGAGATTTCTGTACCCCCAGGTGGTCCTCTGAGGCCCCCCGTGTGGTCCACTCCATGTTGAGAAACACCCTCTTACTGAAACAAGTAGTCTGCTTCAGGTGGTTATATTGTTCCAGATTAGCTGACTGCCAATTTTTAAATTGTAGAAATTGGGTAAACTATTTCCTGATTATTTAAAAAACAAACAAAAAAAAAAAGCTGCATTTTGCTATTGTATTAATATAAGAACTCACCTCTACCACTGAGGCTATTGTTCACTGTTGTTGCTGTGTTACATTTAAGATTGACATTCCTTTGTTTCTTTCAAAAGTTGAGGTGGAGGAAACGTAAAATTAGACTTAAAATGGAAGGTCAGCTGAAACCTTATTTACAGCTACTCCATAGTGTGCTGTGGATGACTCTTTAATGCACAGAGATCTGAAAACTAACTTCAGAATACCTTTATTCTAATGTGTGAACTAGGTGATATTCTACAGTTATGCAGAATGTTTACAAGGTTAACCCAAGGTCCCTCCTGCGCTTCTGTGCTCTACAAGATCAGTGAAGCTGAAATCCTATTAAGCCCTGTTTCCATGAGTGGAGTGGGGGAGGGACATGCAGTTGGATAGGGAACTGATGCCTGCGTTTCAACCACATTGGTCTGGTCTTTTTCTAGATGAAAAATTGCTTGGATGCTAATAATGAACGTCCTTCTGATGCTAAACTGAGAACAGTGCAGTTCCATCCTTCTGCACAAGTAGTTATGACTGCTGGACTAGATCAGTCTATATCACTGTTTCAGGTGAGCAGCTTGTGTTCAATTTATAAAATGTGAAATGAACAATGAGGTTGTGGATCACTTTTAATGTGCTTCTAAAATGTTGGCTATATTAAATATAAAATAAGTTATTATGCCAAAAATAGCTTTAGATAGGATTGTTGCTGGAATCACCTCTCCATATGTCACCATAGGAATTATGGTTGGCTGAGTTGCTTGGCTGGAGCTGGGGTGGAATATTCTTAATTGAGGGCCTCTATCTGGAAACTGTTCTCACCTGTGATCTATTGTACTTTGGCCACATCTGAAATATGTGAAATTTGTTTTCATCAGGCTGCTTAATCTGAAGGTTTCTTTGGGATTGAATGGAGCGATCTATTTTTTTTTAAGCTGGTATTGACTACACACTCTTGATTCTTGTACTTGCATACAGAAATATATCTGAAAGGCACATTACAAATGAATGTATGAGGAACAAAAACAACTTTTTTCTGTTTTCTTGAAGGTGGATGGTAAAACTAATCCAAAGATACAGAGCATACATCTGGAAAGCTTTCCGGTCTATAAGGCTCATTTCAGTGCTGATGGAGAACAAGTTATAGCTACTGGTACACGCAGTAAACTGTTCTATGTGTATGACATGATGAGTGGAAATATTATTCCTGTAAACCAAATAAGAGGTGAGGTTTTATTGCGATGTTCAATGCTTTTTAAGGTCTACAATTATAAATCTTTTGAAAGAAAAAGTAAAATGCTTAATGGCACCAATCCAGATTTACTATAGATCTCGGTCACTTCTGAAGATAGTATATAGTAAGTATATACACATGTTGCAATACTCTTAAAAATCTAATTGACACTCTGATATGTCAATATTCTAAGGAAGCTCTCTGCCAAAATCTTATTTTTAAGCCTGAACTCTTTTAGAGAATATTCTGTTAAAATAAAACTTGAACACAAATCCCTCTAGTCTCTAAAATAACCCAGTCTGAACTCTTACAAGGTTAGCTGTCAGCTGTGTCATGCTTAGGCCAGATACAATATGAAACTTGTCAAAATATTTAAAGCTTCTCTGCCAGCCGGATGATGTTAGTTGAAGAGACAGCTCATCCATATAAGAAAAGAGTGTTAAACAGGTGCCTTTATGAGATACAGACTTCTCACAGTGAATCTGTATCTTTTTCCTTCTAGTAATGTGATTGTTACGCTTGTGTTGAAATTTCTGGGTCCCCTCATGAAGGGAAAACTTTCAAAATGTATATTTAGCAAATGTCTTGAAATATATGTTGCATTGCATGTATTTTATAGCATTAACTCTGACACAAAACATAAATATTAGTGGTCTGAGTGGTCCCGCACCAGTTTATTGTACTCTGGTTTTCATTCTAGCAAAGTTGTAATCCACATTACCTCATGTTAAATTCTGCACTCAGGTGGTGAGTAAAGCATGTTCATTGGGGACAATTAACAGTGTCTACTGCTTGATACAGCTAGGTCTGAACAGTCACAGTAACTGTCTATATTTCCTTTTCCTCCGCCCAAATCAAATGTATGATACACAAAGTGGTGAACTCATTGGTGTAAATTACAGTTCTGAAAGTTTACCTTTTTTTTTTTTTTTTTTTTCTTCCGAGGAATGCGAGAGAAATTTATCAGAAAGTTTGAAGTATCTCCAGATGGATCGTTCCTGCTGCTTACTGGGACCTCAGGTTATCTTCATTTGTTGACCATGAAGGTAGCTGTCTTGTTTGTCATTAATAGTGGCTCTCAACCCCCGGGGTATGCTGTCACGGAACCATTAACTCTTCCATCTGCTGAATTTGAAAATACTTCTGTACTTTAAATGAAGGGGCTTTACCATGACACACACTAAATAAGGTGTACCATTTTTATGATATAACTTTTGCTTTAAAAAAAGGGTTGTATGTGGCAGAGGTTTTTTTTTTTTTTTTCTTAAAACAATTTTGTGCATGGTTGGTAGTGGAACTGGATAACACGTGACACTGGTGATGGATATGGAATTTTTCAGCTCTGTTTGAAGTCCCAGCCACCTGGTAGTGATAGACTGATTTGCAATTTCTTAGTGGAAAACAGTATTCACACCAAAAATTGCTACCCCAATGGCCCTAATTAGCACTACTTTTGGCAGAGGTACCTAAAAGTGAGCACGTAATGAAGACTGAACTATACTGTCCATTGCAGTGTAACCTGTACTATATGAGGCACATTAGTGGGGCTATGGATAAACTTGCACTGCTGTTTCGCTCTGTAGATTTCTAGAAGTTTTCATTCTCAGGCCAGCTCTTTCATTGACATTAAAAACACCAATGCACTCTTTTTGGAGAGAAGCACAAAAAATACCCACCTAAAACCTTGTAAATAACAATATGTTGGTGTCAGAAAAATGGGAGTGTGGATGAGCTATTTCAGCAGATCATGGATTTTAATGTCTTACTGTTGTGTTCATAATTGTCCTGATACATTTTCACTTCACTAAGTAAAAATGTATCTTGCATAGAATACTATATATTAAACTACAGACTTCATACTGTATTTGGAGCCAGCCAAAAACACACACAGGAGATGAAATACCCTGTCAAAAATGAGGGTGAAAAAATGAGTAGGCCGTACATTGGTTTGAATACTTAATATAAGTTAATGTATTCATGTTTTAAGAAATATTAATACTTTTTCTTTATGGTATCACAAAACTGAAGAAAAGAGATTGTCCTTTTCCTTTTTATAGGTATCCTCCCTGCCCTTGAATATCGGACAGTCCTTTCTCAAGAGTGATTACTTTGCCCTTTTGTGAGAGCAAGTTTTGGGAGAGAGAGCAGCAGAGAACAATTGTCTTGAACTTATCTAAAAGCATTTAAAGTTACCCATTTCAGGAGGGAATGTTTTCTAATGGATTGGAAGCTACCTTTTAAAATAAACTTACTTCTAATTCACAATATGCAGTAGACCCAGTTGTACTCCCCAGTTGACTACTTACAGTTTTGTTGTATTGTTCTATAATTGTATGTAGTGCATTATAATGGGAATCAGAAAAGGTCCTAAATATCATTCATATATTGCCTGTGAGGAAAAGATTTATAGAGATTTGCCTAAAAGAAAATCTGGAATCCTTGGTTAGATGCGATAGCATAAAATAAACTACTCTTATTAACATTCCCCGTGACCCTGATGTGCAACTGTTTCTGTGCAGAGGGACCCTTGTGCCTGTGATGAGCAAGAGCAGGATTGGAGCCTTAGTTTGTAAAACTGAAGTTCTGCTAGATGCAGCAGGAATCAGATATTCCTTGATATACTTATTCTGATAATTAAATATTAGGGTTGGTACATGGGAGTTCAGGCAATAAAACAGGGATGTATCTGACTTCCACAAGTGACAAAGATCTGATTTTTCTTGGTCTTCTGAATAATTGTTTTAATAAATGTTACTCTTTGTTCTCCTAGACAAAGGAGCTGATTGGCAGTATGAAAATAAATGGAAAGGCTGTTGCATCAGCATTCTCTCCAGATAGCAGCAAAATTTACACAAATTCTAGTAAGTCATTTGAGTTTTCTTAAAGAACATTAATTTCAGATTTATGGATTTTATTTGTAGTTGATTAGGCTATTAAAGAATGGCATTTGGAAATGATACCCTTAAACTTCAGACTCCACGTACCTCCCAAGTATGTATATAAACCCTAATTTACTTTCGGGCATATACTGTCATCTGCCACTGGTGTCCAGACAAGATTAAGGGATTGTTGAATACAGGGTAAAATAACAAGAAGGGAAATGAAAGGAAGTTTGTTTGATGGTGAGCAGAATAGAAGGATGACAAGAATTATGTCCAGATTGTTTGACAGTCGTGTACTGCTTATAGTTTATTGAAACTAGATTTTTCATATCCTGTTGAAGTTGCTTTTTAAAAAATTATAGATGGAAATGCTTTACTGGCCTGAATTGACACACTTGCTAATACAGTTTTGACCACCACGAAACTTCTTTGCTATTCCAAAGGTAGAAGTTATGGCACATAAGAGGGAGAGAGAGATACTACTGAAATTTACAATATTCAATAGTGTTTTCAATGTTCTTTACTCTTTTTTTTTGAAAGAAACCCTCTAACAAGAAGATGGTATATTCAACACTCTCCTCTCCTGCTTTGAATCAAACAGCTGCTCATTATTTCTGGTTGAGGATTTATATCTTCCCTCTTTACTTATCTGCTGCCTGATGTTATGCTGATGTTGGCTGTGTGGATTAGAACACAAAGCCAAGTGCACTGTACACTACAGATGGAAGACTGAATTCTGGTCAAGACACTGACATTCCTCAATTGTGGACAAACAGAGAGAAGCTGAAAGCAAAGTGGCACTAATAAGCAAAAATGGTGGTTCCTTGATGACTGATGATCAACTTTGTAGCTCTTTGTGAAAAAACACAAATTTTAGCGTTGTTGGATGTTAACTTACACATCCTAACTGTACCAAAGAATTCTGCGCAAAGTGATCTTTTAGTATTTCTGAACAACAGGCTGCATAGCATCCCAGGAAACTTGACCTTTATTGCCTCACTGTCATATTGGTTATGGTGCTGGATCAAAGACATATTTGAAGTATGAAAATTTCTTGGGCTCAGATCTGTCCCTGAAAATACTCCCTCCCAGTGTCTTACTAGAGTTCAATTCTGGACATGATGTTTATCCTGACTATACTATGGACCTCTATCCACTACCGCATAAATGCCCTTAACATGCAGTCTCATAAAACGGAAGAATAGGCTTTGAATTGCCTTCAGACCAGGGATTGGGGTAATTGGAACTCATAAATTCGTTTTATTATACGGAAAAAAATAAGTCTTTCTGTGCTGGTATGGCATGTTGGAGAAGCATCTGCCTATCCTTGCTTTTTGTACTCTTATCCCGTCAAGCTGGTCTTGCCTTTCCCTCAGAAGGAGGATTTCTGTTAGACTTAAGTTTATTCAGGCCACTGATGATGGGCAGTGGCAGGGTCTCTTGCTGTGTTTTGGGTGGAGAAGACACTCACATGGTTTAATGTTTTGGGGACTTGAATTTAATATTAGGTAAATCTAGTTCATACCAAATGGGAACGATAGTGTAATTCTCGCTAGATACTGTTTTACTGGTGTCTATGTAGAATCATGCCGCCTTTTGTACAAAAAGTAGTGTCAATAGAAGTGAATTGCCATATTAGGCTAAGTTAGTTTTATGTGTTAACTCCTTTATCTTTAACCTAAGAATGTTCAAACAATTGATTTGCAAGTATGAAATTTGAAAGTCAGCCCCAGTTGGTTTGTTTTTTCCCAGGGGGGTGGGTGGGTGTGTCTGTGTGTGTTTTTTTTGTTTGTTTTTTTTACCAAGCCTTTTCCTACTATTCTGACAAACTTGGAGACCATAGATATATCTGGACATGCATGGTTCAGATTTCTCCTAAAGTAGATCTTAAAAGTAAATTTTGATCTAGCCCAATTTTTTCATAGTTATTTAATTGCTACTAGGTTTTATACACTAGAATTCATTAACAGTTACTTTTCTTTTGCTCATAATTAGATGAGGGTGAAGTTTTCATTTGGGATGTGAAGAGTAGGCGCTGTCTAAACAGGTTCACTGATGAAGGATGTTTGCGTGGAACATGTCTTGCTGTATCAAAAAATGGCCAGTACGTGGCATGTGGGTAAGTGATGATAAACTAAGCATTTTAAAGTTTTTGAATGTCCTATTTTTTTCCCTCTGTCATCTTGGTACTCTTGGGTAAACTGTTCACAATGTGGTAAGTAAAAGAGTAGGAGGTAAGACTAGATTTAGACTGTGTACACTGCAGACCCCACTATAAGGTCTCCCGTGTAGCCACTCTACGCTTGCAGGAGAGAGCTCTCCCGCTGGCATAATTAAACCACCCCAACGAGCAGTGATAACTATGTCGGTGGGAGAGCATCTCTTGCCGACATAGCACTATCCACGTTGGTGTTTTTGTCTGTGAAACTTTTGTCAGTCAGGGGTGTGTGTTTTGGGTTTTTTTTTTGTTTTTTTTTCCCCACACCCCCGACCAACAAAAGTTTTACTGACAAAAGGGCCAGGGTAGACATAGCCTGAGTTTATTAGGTGGAGAGCTGCATGGATTTACAGTTCTTTCTCATGAACACCTAACCATTGTGTTCCATAGGTATCTATAGTACTGTAATATTACCAAATCTCTCAATTTTCCTTCCATTCAAGTCAGGTAGCTGTAGGTGAATTGTGATCTGTTAACAAAGATTCTAGTATAGGGATTTTTCCTAAATGCCAGGAACATTTGACTCTTTCCTGCATATGTTTACTAGTGCAGCCACTGTTAACGTGGTCTAACTACAGAACTGTTAAAATGCAAACTGGATTTCTGTGACCACTTCATGTTAATAAATGTCAGCTCAAGTGTTTGTTTTTTTTTCCTCCTCAATCTCTTCCCAGTTCTTCCCTTTCTCTAATAGTTAATTCATTGTTTGGACTCTTTTTTAAAATATAGCACTGATTTGTAAGGAGACACAATTTGAAAATGCACTAATAGCAAATACTCAATTTTTTAAGATAATTCAGTTGAAAAAAGCTGATGGAAAAATGTTTGCTTGCTTGGTGCATTTGCTGGCACTTCTTGTGCAGTCAGTTTCACTGCTTCCCTGATCAGTCTACCCTTGCTTTAAAAAGATCCTTAAGTAAAATTTCAAAAGGGGAGCGAAAAAAACATTATAAAATATTTTTAAAGGAATATGAAAAAGACATACATTTAAAGCCTGGTACATCAAACTGGAATCTTATTGAAATAATGATTTCAAAGTTTAAAGGTGTGGTTTTTTTTTTTTTGTTTTTTTTAATAAAAACGTTCCTGTATTCTCTTAATCCCCAACCCAGCAACTAGGGTCTTTCTTTGTGGTTGAGAACTTACTTTTCGTTTGGTTTTTAAAGAAATTGAAAGTTTCTGGCTCCCTATATTTAGTAAGGTGAAAATACCCTGCATCTTGTCTGTGCATAAGTTTCTGAAACTACAAATGATTCAATTTGTCTCCTTTATATACCATTTGAAATACTGAGTTTTTTTAATAGATGTAATTTGGGTTTTAATCATTTGTTCCTTACTATATCCATTTTAGGTGGAGTGCACTCTTTAACACAACTTCTATAAGTTTTTCTTGCATCTTTTTATAACTGTTCAGAGGGCTTAATTCTAATACCAGACAGAATCCAAAAATGGAATTTGTTTTGTTTTTTTAATTGATGTAACCTTCAGACTGTTTATGGCTTTGTTACATACAGCTGCAGTGTTAAAGACTCAGGATTGGGAAGCGTCAGCTGCATTTGAAGTACTGCATTTGAGCAAACATAATATTTGGCACTTACTAAAGCATCTGGAGCAGGATATGATTCTTTACCTAAAACCCTTTTTAAACCAGTTTATACTGTAGAAGTAATTACCAATTGATATTATTTGACCTTGGTTTGATTCATCTTGAAGAGACTCACTGGCTCAGTGATAAGATTATTTCAGTAAATGTAGGTTGAACAAGGTGAGTTTTCATGAGGTGGAAATCTATAGATGGGTTTCAGTAGCTGGAATACTGGTAACAGTTTTGTATTATGTATGGAACTATTGTGGGTTAGATCTGAATACAGTATTCACAGAAAGGGACCATTAGAATTGCAGGGTTAAAAAAAAACTAGATAAGTTCATGGAGGATAGATCCATCAATGGCTATTAGCCAGGATGGGCACGGATGGTGTCCCTAGCCTCTGTTTACCAGAAGCTGAGAATGGGCAAGAGGATGGATGACTTGATGATTACCTGTTCTGTTGATTCTCTTTGAAGCACCTGATATTGGCCACTTTTGGAAAACAGAGTACTTAGCTAGATGGACCTTTGGTCTGACTCAGTATGGCCATTCTTATTTAAGGGTACATTTTACTTCTCCTGATGTGATCTAAATCTCAACATACATCCTTTAAATGAGTAACTAGAAAATAATTTTTAATATTTGTCAGTTGTATGACACACCTTTGGTAGCCTGCTCCAGATGAGACTTTCTAAACAGAAGAAGTGTCCAGAATTGTGACATGTAAAGTGAGTAACCATTGGAAACTAGTAGTTCAGAATGTTTAGTTATTTAATATAGGCTTGAATTTAGAATACGTCATCTTTACTGGTATTACTTCTTGGTTACAATACTTAGCCTTTTTATAAAAGATATTACACACTGTGTGCAGCGTCTTCCGTAGATAACCAGGCCAGAAGGGACCATTATCATCATGTAGTCTGACCTCAGAACCTGGAATTGAACTAGGGACCTCCAGAGCTGAAAGCATTAGTCTCTTCAGCTTGAACTAAGGACCCAGGCTCACATTTGAGAGTTAATGCTTTGTTTAGCTATTACTGTGGATATTAGTAAATATTCGGTTAGGAGGAAAAATGGCTTAGGTTTACTTGAATGGTTTATGTAGATATGAAACTGCTTCTGATATAATCTCTAAAATTGTCACAAACTGAGAAAATGTTTCTTTTCCACGTGGTCTTTTTGAAGAGACTCTTAATTATTTTCCTCTCTAGCTCCTGTTCGGGAGTTGTGAATGTGTATACCCACGATGTTTGCCTCAGAGAAACCAATCCTAAACCAGTTAAAGCCATAATGAACTTGGTTACAGCTGCTACATCTTTGACCTTCAATCCCACCACAGAAATTTTGGCAGTGGCCTCCAGTGCAGCAGATGATGCAGTCAAGCTGGTAAGTCAAGCCTTTATTCTTTTCAGTAAAGGTTTGCTGTGATGCAAATACCCAAATTGAACAGGATAATGGCATAGGGAGGTGATTTTATTGTTAACGGCGGTATATACCTGTGCCAGCCTCATTCTGCTATCTGATACTAGGCCTATGGAACAAACACCCTAAACTTTTCATTTTTCTTTGTACTGTTGTAGTGCCATGGGGCCCTAACCCCAGTTTCCTTTGCACTGTGCAAATACATAACTTAAAGATGGTCTCTGCCTTGAAGAGCCTTACCTAACCTTGATATCTGGTTCACTCCAGTGCCTTCTGGAAACCCTTTTTCTTCCCACTTTGATCAGCTCTACTTGGTTGATGATCTGAACACTAAGGGTAACAGTCTGCTAAGTACATAGTAGTAGTTATTTAGACTTCGTTGTTGGCCTTTTAATGCAGCCTTTAGTTATAGCAGTCTCTTCATTATGGATTTTCTTCTCTAGCTCTTTGAGGATTTTGGTTCTTCCTGTGTCCTCTTTCTCTCTAGCCAGTAATAGAGCTGTCCATTGATAAATTGGATTAAAAATTACTTTTAAAAATAGGATTTCCCCACACTCAGAAAAAATAAAATGGAATTAAATTAAGCAGTATCCAGTGATTAAGTGGGAGATATAGTAACACACCCCTACATATAGTCCTCATGTTCTCGTAATTACTCACCAGCTGGGAAGGTTGAACTGAATTCTTGAGAACTTAGTGCAGCTCCTGACTGGCATGGAGATAAGGCTGGTAAAGCAAAGCTCAGCTACCTTCCTTTCTCCATGCTGCTATTATCTGTTTTAGGCAAATAGGGTAGTACTATTGTACATTTTCTTAACTGTAGTAGTTTGAGAGGCTACTGAAATTAGTGTACACTCAAAATATTGAAAAATGTAGTTTGGTCTATTGGTTTTGGTTCTGCATATCAGAGATCCTCAACAGTAAATCTGAGGCAAAATTACATGATTTGTATTCATTAGACTAGTACTGTGGTAGTAGTCAAATCACATTAATGCTTAATGATGCTAAACCTGTGATTTCTAATGAAAAGAAACCAGACATAGTGTCATTAGAATGCTTGACTGGAAGAAAATTAGAGGTGAGCTGACTGGTTTCAGTGTATAAAATGACTTAACAGAACAGTTTTATCACATCACAAAGCTATGAAAGATAAACCCAAGATAATGACATGCACTACACTGATGAGAGAACCAAGCAGTATAATTTCAATGCATGTATCTTGCAATGTTGAGGGGGAAATACTGCTGAAATATTGGTCCATTAAATCTATGAAGAAGTAAATTATTAGGGATAAGTGAACACCTAAAATATCTCTTGATCTGTTTCAAATACAGGACATTTGCTGTTGTGACAAGATGATACCTTGAATTAGTACCTGAGCTGTCAGGGTCTCTTTAGGATTAGTTCTAGAATAGATATAATTTAATCCTCAAAACAAGGAGAAGCTTCTGAAGTCGAGACAAACTGAAAACAAATGATTCTACTAAAACAAAAATATGAACTCCGATTGGGTGGGGTAAAAAGTGGGAGAAGATTTTCAGAAATTGATGCTAATACTTTGTTAACCAGGCTTTTTGTTTGGTACGATAGGCCTTAAAGATGGAAAGAAAGAGGAAATAATATATTGTGTCCTTATTTTCTGTCCATTTTATAAAGAGCTCTTAAAGACTTCAGCTGAGGCTCCTTACTTTGAGGCATTCCTGAGGCATGCCTGTCCTTATTTTGGTACCAGACCACCTTGCCACAGACTACATCCACAGAAAGGGCTGTTTTTCTATGGTTATGCAAGTGCTGGTGGGTCACCAGGGATGCTTCACTGATGTGTTGACTAGTCAGGAAGGGTGCATGATACTTGCTTCTTTAAGAACACAGGACTATTCAGAAAGGTACAAGTAGGGGCTTCCTTTCCCGACTGGCTGATTCAGGGGTGCTGGAACAATTTGTACAGTGGGGGTGCTGAGAGCCATTGAACCAAACTGTAAACACTGTATATTGTAGAAACCTCTTTAAGCCAGGGGGTGCACCAGTACCCCTAGTTCCAGCACCTGTGGGCGGATTACCTTTGGCAATGTTGAAATAGTGGACCCAGTCTACCCCTTGCATTCCTGGCTCATTAAGCTGTATACTGGCCACCTCAACAGCACCAAGGAAAGATTCAACTTCCACCTCAGCAGGTGCAGAATGACGATTGAATGAACTTTTGGTAGATTGAAGAGGCACTGGCATTTGTTCACTCACAAGATTGAATCTCTGAGAAAATATCCCAATGTTTATAACTGCTTGATGTGTCCTTCGTGATACCTGTGAAGCAGAGGCGTGGAGTGAGAGAGGAAATTGCTGCTGGTCGCCTCCAGGTTGAGTAACCATCCTGCGTAGTCTCAAGTAGATGTCTGATTAAATTTGAAGCCTTTCGTTCAGTTACTGGAAGGCAGGCAGAAGGATCACTTTTTTTTTTTTCTTCCTTCCTAATCCACAGCCTTGGCGTTGATGTTGGATCTCTGTTAATCTAACCTTTCCCAAGCCTCTTAAGTCCTCAAATGACTGACTCTATAGTGGCTCATCAATTTCCCAAGCTACAGCAGAATGAAATTGAGCTAATTTCTTGTTTGTTTTACTGCTGC
Source organism: Terrapene triunguis (assembly GCF_002925995.2). NCBI lineage: Eukaryota > Metazoa > Chordata > Testudines > Emydidae > Terrapene > Terrapene triunguis. The sequence goes on along the minus strand of NW_020664543.1, from coordinate 12,183,940 downwards.
CTCCTTGTTCCCATCAGCCAGCAGACTTGGGAGGACAATAGTATAGAATATCACTTAAGCTTCAAAATGTGATTCTCTCTGTGTTTCTTCCTGAGCATACAGGCTAGAAATGTAACTTCAATAATAAAAGCATAGGTTCTGTACAGGCTGATGGCACTTGCTAAGTAATACTTCCTATGGATTTTTTTCCAGCCCTATTGTGTACTTTTTAGTATTTAGTGTTACTGAACAGTAACAATTATCTGGCTTTCATTTCAACAGTGTTAAGGTTTCAACATTCAGCTTTTGTCAAAGAAATAAGTCTATATGAAACTCTTTTTAAAGAGCTACTTTCTTAAGGTTGAGTCAATTAAATATTGATGCTTTATTACGGGCTTTAAATGTACCTTAAGTGTTATGTTGTTTACATGTTGTAACATGAATAATGTTAAATTAGTTAATAGTAACAAACTCTCTACAATCTTCTCCAAAATATTAGTCCTTAGTCCTGGTGCTAGGAATCATTTTAAAGTAACGATTATTCATTTTTCTCAAAATAAACTCAACGTGCAATAAAAGGATGATGTCCTGGAAATTTAATGCTGGTATTAAAATGAAACATACTCCTGTGAAAATAGTGGTTTAAAGTGGATACATTGAGGCATCCTGTTAACTTCTTAAATTGTTTTCTAATTTTATTTTTATTTTTTTTGAAACTGCATGGATTGTGGAAACTTACAATAGTTAACTATATACTTCTCTTAATAGGTACACATTCCTTCACTTACTGTATTCTCAAACTTCCCAGTGTTCAGAAGAAAGCTCATTTATCTTGCTCAGTCTATGGATTTTTCTCCCAGAAGTGGTTTTTTTTCCATAGGAAACAACAAAGGCAAAGCTTTGTTGTATAGGTATGTATTAAATTAGCTTCCTTAACTTTTTTTGTTTAAGGACACCTTTTACTGTATTTAAGGAGGGGAATAGATGGCTGCAGAGACTGGTATGGTAAGGATAGTCTTTGTTCTCTAGGGCACTAGCTCAAATTGGAGACTCAAGTTAATTAGCTTTTATGCAATGTATGAAGTATATACAGTGCTTGACAAAACAAAGAGCAAATCTTGTGGTCATTTCAATAGAATATGAAATGGCTTTTAGTCCACATATTAATCAAATGTCCATACCAAAAAGCACAGTCATAGTTGTTTCAGTAGAGGCCAAGGACTGAACAAGGCACAGATTGAATTGCTCTAACCTTTATTTGAGGCACAAGTTTAAAAACTCCTCTCTATTTAAAGCTTACTAACTAGAGATTAACTATTTTTTTTGCAGTCTCACTGTTGTAAACCTTATCCTCATAACCGCCCCCAACACAACACTTGTCAACCTGTGTCAAGTCTAATTTACATAGTGAGATTTTTAATGTGTGCATCTTGTCACTTCCTCCTTTAATATGAATTTGGGAACAGCATATCTGTGTTGATTCTTCATGTGCATCTCTTCCCTGAGCTGTTAACATTTGAAAAATATACTTTGTACAGTCCTGCAAACTAACCTGATTTATGATGCAACAAGGATCTCTATTAATATATATTGTAGGGGGAAATGTTTGGGATTATACATGAGAATACCTAGTGTTTCCAGACACGGTAGTAACGAAAGTTGTCTGCCTCCTACAATAACACTTGTAAGCTTGTTTGGTTTAAGTGCTTAACTTTTTGTTTCAGGTTGAAACATTATTCGGATTTCTAAGAGAGACAGTACGAGGAAAGCTACTTTGAATCACAAAAGTGTAAGTAATTTTGGGTCAGCTGTCAATAGCATAATTCTGGGGAAACATAAGTTTCGATCTCGCTCCTCTTCCCTTGATTAAAACTTCACCTTGGTGTGTTGGGGGGAAATTTGGGAGGCATTTTATATTTCTGTGTAATGCAAGTCACCATGGTGTGTGTGTGTGTGTGTGTGTGTGTGTGTGTGTGTGTATACTTGATGGCAGGATTTAATGATGGTTCGAGGAACAAACTGTTGCCAAGCAGGCTCCAATCTCTGCTGCTCTGCTAATGGATCTCTAGTCAACATACTACCTCATCAGTCATTAATTTCTTGTCACCTTTCTTACAAATAAGACCCTAATCTAATGTAGTAAATAGCCTGGCCTCAATATTATCAAACAATAGAATAGTTACACTGCAGGCTTCAGTGGGGGAGACACATAAATCGGTTTATAGTTGACATATGTTGATTTGATTAACTTACTGATTTAGGTGTGTCCAAAAAAGGTTTAATTTAGACAGTCTGTGTGGTATTTATGCCATTTAACCTGTTTATATAAAAGATGTACAATACAATCTCATCACATTTTGTTACACATCAGCTGGGTGGCTTCCACCAGTAACCCAGTACTATATATCACTGAACCCAAATGTCTGGAACAGTGCAAACTGGGAACAATGGCACAGACTTCATATGTAAACGTCAAACCAATATTCACTTTCTGTGGTGTCTAACGTTTTGCAGATACTAATGTATTCCTCTGTACTGTTCTCTCCCCAGATGCTGTAATCTTCAGTTACAAGTATGCTGATTTCAAAAAAACACAAACTGCTGATTTTTAAAATACTTTTGTATTTTTTTTATGAAAGTTCATAAGGTCCAATGTTGTGCTTGTTTGGTGGCTTTTGTGAGTATTGTGTTGCTTAATAAAAGCACCTGATAACATGTTTCCGGACAAGTCTTTCAACTTTTTTTTGTAAATTAGTGTTCTTGGAAGCAAGTTGGATTTGAATGGCTGGTGTGCTAATCCCATTGTGTGATCTATCCCTCTTCAGCAAACACTTTTTAATTCTTTTTTTAGTTATTCTAGGAGTATCGAGTATTGCAGTGCCAGAGATGAGCTCAACACATTGAATTTTAGCCAGCTTAGTATATTAAGCATTTAAGATATTTTCCAAGCCATTGGAACCTAAGTTGGCCTTACGGTCCTAAAAATACATCTCTTATAAGAAACTAATTGTACATCTGAATTTTATCTTTTTTAAATTCTTGGCAGAAAAACCACTGGCTAATCATAACATACTTTCCTGCGGTGTCACCTATCAGTTTGTTGACTCTTAAACTTTCTAACTATGAAATTTTTCAGACGTGAGTCAACCAGCAGGGATAATGTATAGATGCTGATGCTTCATCACTGGAGGCCAAATATACAGCATCTCTAATTTCACTCCTTACCTGGTCTGAACTGGTTTCCTAGCTCCTTCCGTAGAGTCATAGACTAAAGGACAAAGGTGAACAGAAGTCTTTTTTACTGCATAATTGTAGTGATTTGGGATCACTAAGTATTAGCTAACAGTTTTTTAAAGTGGATCACGGAGGTCTTTTAAATACAATTGTCCACTTTACAGAAGGAAAAATTAACACCTAACTTCTTTTGAGCCAGTGCACATTAGAGATCAAGGACTCTACTTTACTTAGGTAACAAATCAGTTAGCCATAGAATAGCTCTAGTTACCAAAGTAATTGGTAACTATGGAATCACTGTTAAGCCTCCAGTGAAGGTGGAAGTACAAAAAAAGGTATTGAGTTCATTTTGAGCATTTTCATCCCTGAAGTAGGGGGAAAATGCAGATTTCAAGTCGTAATGCTCTCAACATCTTTTGAAGCTATAGCTATCAACCTTTTCTGTAAGCTATGGGAGTAAATGCTAGTGTGCTTCATAGCATATACCATGGTGCTGTAGCCATGTTGGTCCCAGGATGTTAGAGACTAGGTGGGTGAGGTAATATCTTTTATTGAACCAACTTCTGTTATCTCTCTCTCACCAACAGAAGTTGCTTCATATATACATATTTAAGGGATTTTTTTTTTAACATCTCACTGATACCCTCAAACCTACCTCTTAGTGGTTTTGTCTAAAACCCTATGACTGCACAAACCCAACAGTGATGGAAGAATGAGTTTGCTATCGATGTGTAAAATCAAGAATATCTGAAACATGTTTAATCTCTTATCAGTTTGACATTTGCAATAAATGTAAATTAAAACTGGTAGATTTAATTCTTCCTGTGGGACTGAAATATGCACTTAAATAAAATAAGATGTCTGCTCAGGGATTATTCTTCCTGTGGCTTTGAAGAAATCTAGCTAAATCTTACCTGACTGAAATTTTACTGAATCTTTCAAAGCCAGTCTCACTGAGGTAGATTTCTCTAATTATTCACTAGAGGGCAGTATTGTATCACACAAAGCAATGCAGGTCCAAATAAATGTGAGCTTATATTTCAAGCTTGTTCTGTGTGTGCCTGCATTCAGTACCAAAAAAGATAATATTAAGCAGCTCATTTGCATTCATCCAAGTATTACAACTGTAGGAAAGTTAAGTGTTAAAACGCACACAATTATATGAGAAATTGTTTTTGGAGGACGGGAGGCCTAAGCACTGGTAGGAATGAAACACTACTTCCAAGAAGGGCATAATAATTGGAGAAATTTAGTGGTGTGGGTCTTTTTGGTTGAAGAATGAAGCAACTTTATAAATGCTTTGCTTTTAGATTGAGGTCTATAAAATCATGACTGCTGTGGAGAAAGTAGATAAGGAAGTGTTGTTTACTACTCATAATACAAGAACTAGGGGTCACCAAATGAAATTAGTAGGCAGCAGGTTTAAAACAAAAGGAAGTATTTCTTCACAAAATGCACAGTCAACCTGTGGAACTCCTTATCAGAAGATGTGAAGGCCAAAGCAATAACAGGAATCAAATAAGAACTAGATAAATTCATGGAGGATAGGTCCATCAATGGCTATTAGCCAGGATGGGCAGGAATGGTGTCCCTAGCCTCTGTTTGCCAGAAATGGAATGAGCAACAGGGGATGGATCACTTGATTACTTATTCTGTTCATTCCCTTTGGGGCACCTGGCACTGGCTATTGTTGGAAGACAGGATACTGGGCTAGATGGACCTTTGGTTTGACCCAGTAGGGCCAGTCTTATGTTCTTAATGTTTAATCCTTCTAACATCAGTGTGTGGTAAGTAAGTTTCTCCACTTAGCTACCCTTGCTTTGCAGATGGAGAAATCTTAGTGATTCAAAGTCACACAGCAAGTCAGTTTAGCTGATCTGGGGTTGAAATGGGAGCTCCTAGGTCCTAGTATCATTTAGTTTACTAGACCACATTGCTTCTGACAGAGTTGTTCTGTCTTTCCCTAATGTCCTAACCTGAGATGGGGATAGTTAGTCAAATTAAGAACAAAACATTAAATGTAAACATTTTCTAGTAAGCTACAAATTAAAGTAAAAATAATTGAAGTGCAAAAGTTACAAATTTTTAGTTTTAAATTGTGTTGGGGAAAATATATACGTAAACCGTTTTAAGAGCTACCCCCTGCTAAAAGCAAGAATAATTTTTGCAAAATAAAATGCAAAGGACAAACTCTATAAATGGATAATGTGGGGTGGCCTGAGCCTGAACTGCATACCAAGAGATGTCTACCAAACTATATTTCTTATAAGTGATTCACAAACCCATGTATCCAAATATATATTGAAAAGCACTAGCAGTAATATTCTAAAGTTTGCTTATGTAAACAGTCCTCTTAGGGGTAATTGTTGCACAGAGCTCCTTTTGAAGTTTAGAGGAGTCAGATGCAAAAAAAATCAATAGCAGGACCCAGGGCCAGCTCCAGGTACCAGTGTAGCAAGCAGGTGCCTGGGGCGGCCAATGAAGAGGGGGGCGGCACGTCCGGCCATTCGTCGGCAATTTGGCGGCTGGGCCGTCACTCCCTCTCGGAGCGAAGGACCTGCCGCTGAATTGCCGCCGTAGAATGAAGCGGCGGTAGAGCTGCGGCCGATCGTGATCACAGCTTTTGCTTTTTGCTGCTTGGGGACCTGGCAGGACCCTGACCCATTGTTCATTAAATGGAAGCTAAATCTGTCTGTGATGGGATAGGTGGTTTTGCATTGTAGATGAGAATTGTCCATTTCTGCTAAAGTAATCACTACAGTGGTTTATTGGTATTGACTCAAAGGTGTAGCCAGTTGTTAGAATACACTTGTCATTCATTCGTTACAATGTTCAAGATTCCAAATAACCAAATTTAGCCCAATTTATTGTATAAAGGCAAAATAGTACTGTACAAAAAGGAGAGATGTAGTCTCCTTCCAGGAAGCAATTCTTATCTAGGAGTGTGTTTACCTTATTCAGAAGGTGTGCTTCAAAGACGCGCACTTGAGCTAGTGCATTTATAGTATGATTTTACAAGATACAAAATGCCTTGCACGTCATGTGAAGTTTAGCCCACTAGTTTGGTGCCAGCTTTGTCCCTGGTACCTACCTCTATTTTCCCATATTTCATATTACATTCCAAGTGTTGATGAGCCATGAAAGTACTCCCTAACTGTACTTAGTGAAAAGTATTCATGCATCTTTCTGTTGACAAATTTCCTATTTTCTAATGCCAAAGCTGACTTCAGCTTTACAGGGTTGTGAGATTCTTGATGGGTTGAACCAAAGTGGGGTAAGAGCATAATACATTGTTAACTTCCTAGCACCTATATATATATATATATATATAGTATTAATATACCATGCATATAATACATATATTGGCTAACACTGGAGAGGAGTTGGTGTGAGAGCAAGGAGGAGTATTTTCCACATCAGAATAACCTTTAAGCCCCAAAAGGTAGCTTCCAGGAAGCACAGGTCATTATTTTGACAAACAATACATTACAGTAAAACTACTAAAAATAACTAGAGCTGTCAAGTGATTAAAAAAAATGAATTGCATGATAAAAAAATTGTGATTAATAGCACTGTTAAACAATAATAGAATACCATTTAAATTTTGTTGGATGTTTTCTACATTTTTAAATATATTTCAATTATAGCAGAATACAAGGTGTACAGTGCTCACTTTATATTTACTTTTGATTACAAATATTTGCACTGTAAAAGTCTTTTTCAATTCACCTAATACAAATACTGTAGTGCAATCTCTATCATAAAAGTTGAACTTACAAATGTAAAATTATGTACAAAAAAAAACCATTAAAAAAGTAACATTTTAGAGCCTACAGGTCTACTCAATCCTACTTCTTGTTCAGCCAATCACTCAGACAAACAAGTTTGTTTACATTTGCAGGAGATAATGCTGCCTGCTTCTTGTTCACAATGTTGACTGAAAGTGAGAACAGGTTTTCTCATGGCATTGTTGTAGCTGGCATAGCAAGATATTTACATGCCAGATGCGCTAAAGATTCATATGTCCCTTCATGCTTCAACTACCATTCCAGAGGACATGCGTCCATGCTGATGATGGTTCAATATAGGTTCAGTCGATAACAATCCAAAGCAGTGCGAGCTGATGCATGTTCATTTTCATCATCTGAGTCAGATGCAACCAGCAGAAGGTTGATTTTCTTTTTTGGTTGTTCGGGTTCTGTAGTTTTCGCATCGAAATGTTGCTCTTTTAAGACTTCTGAAAGCATGCTCCACCCCTTGTCCCTCTCAGATTTTGGAAGGCACTTCAGATGCTTAAACCTTGGCTTGAGTGCTGTAGCTATCTTTAGAAATCTCACATTGGTACCTTCTTTGTGTTTTGTCAAATCTGCAGCGAAAGTGTTCTTAAAATGAACATGTGCTGAGTCATCATCCGAGACTACTATGACATAAAATATATGGCAGAATGCAGGTAAAATAGAGCCGGAGACATACAATTCTCCCTAAGGAGTTCAGTCACAAATTTAATTAACACTTTATTTTTTTTAATGAACGTCATGAGAATGGAAGCATGTCCCCTGGAATGGTGGCCGAAGCATGAAGGGGCATATGAATGTTTAGCATATCTGGCATGTAAATATCTTGTAATGCTGGCTATACAAATCCCATGTGGTAAAGGAGCATTAAAAGGAGAAAGAGAAGAGCAGTAGACATAAAATTGCTGATTTAAAAATAAATAAATAGGGGAATATGGAAAGGAAAGTCATGGCAGGAAGAGGTTAAACAGAGAACCCAGGCCACAATTATCTCTATTACAGTAGTACATCCGGATCTCCTCCAGGAGTGGGGCCCCATTGTACAGCTTGCCTATACATTGTATAGAGCTTACTTCCTTTCTCTGTATTGTCTCTTTAGCGTGTAGCACCCCTTTTTACCGACAAGGAACTGAGGCAGGAGAAATTCAGTGCCTTGCCCACATTTGTGCAGTAACTCAATGATTGAGCTGAGGCTTTAACCTGGACTTCTTGAGTGTTGGGTGTGTGCCTTCACCACACAGCTAGCCCTGCTCCCTTCATGAACATTTTCTCCTCTCCATAACCCTGCCTTGTTTCTACTGAAATATTTTTCTACCCTACATAACGGTCAGTAAATAGATGTCTTTATGCGTTATTGACAGCTAAAACATGAATACACCCAAACTAGAAATCCCTCATTTTTCTCCTCACCCACTCCAAATTCTAGACTGGGTCACCTTCATCGGTATAGCTTATACCTGTATGGGAAGTGAAAAAGCTATGCTGATATAAGCACTTTTATATCAGTCTAACTGGCCACATTAAGGGATGTACCACTATAAGTATTTTGATTTTAAAAAATGGCACCCTTTACCGAAATAGTTGTATGGGTATAAAATGTATGTGTGGACCAGACTGAAAAATTTAAGCAAAAATATGACAGGTGAATGAACAGACAAATGGGAGAAGGATGGGAGAACAAGGTAATAGCAGAGACAGATGAGTTTGTCTGAATCACTTGTGCCAGTGGTCTCAATAGTCATGTGTCATTTGCTGTATTCCACCTCTCTTAGACATTTTTAAAACACCTGTCACCTTGTTAACCAAGGGCTGAATGGGAAGCTTATGGATGCGACATTAAAAATCAGATCCTGGCTGCTTTGTGTGGACTTTAAAGATCCCATTTGACCTTTCCTAAGAGCAAGGATTTTACCTTGTGTCCTTGGACAAAATTTTCCTTCCCAACTGTGGTTGTGTAGTGTGCTATTATGCCTCAGCTGGCTGCTGTCCTCAGAAGCGGCTGCGTTTCACTGGTGGTGTAGCTGCAGTGTAGGGCTTGTAAAGCACTTTGGGACCTTCAGGTGGAAAGCTGCTATATAAATGTAAAATATAAAGTGCTTGCTAGCACTGGAGGAGGCTAAATTCCAGAGATGATATCTCTAGAAGAAAGTGCAATTGTAGGGAAAGTGAATGATACCCTGCCACAAATTCACAGTCTGGCCAGTTTGCAGCATTAGGAGTCCTTGCGGCAGCTGTCCCATTCATGGCTTTTTGATGCTTCATTCCAGTCAGCCTCTTTAAATGTCAATTTCTTTAAATGTCTGTGAATGAAGTCACAAAATTCACTCATGAAATTGTATTCATGCCTTTAAATGATTATTAAAAAGGTAAACCCCAAGGCCTTATTTGAATTCTATGATTAACTGTGAGCTTTTCTAAACCTCAATCACATAATGATGCATGTTGGCTTTTTTTAATCAAAAGGGAAAGGGGTTACTGCGGGTGCATGAATTAGTAATAGGCTGGTCTTGCATTTTAAAAAAGATAGTGTTGCAAAAGTGGTTGGGGTGTTTTGCATATTTTTTGTGACTAATTTGGAATCTAATTCATCATCTTCAGTATTCTGCACCTTGAGAATTAAGTATCTTTTATAGCTGGAATCATGCACCAAATCATATAAAATGATGGAAGTGGCCATTGCCTCTTTCCCCTCCACCTCTTCTAACATGAGAGGAATTCAGACTCCTATATGCTGTGCTGAAGGTTATGTAATGTCATTGCCGCTTAGAGAGAATCAGTCTGAGGAGTGGTAGTTGACTAGATAATCTCCTGGTAAAATATTCCAGTTGATGAAAATGGTTTACTAAAGTATCACATTGCAACTCTCTGACATGGTAAATGTAGAATTTTGGACAATTTAAAGGTTTGATCTAGATACAAAATTATACCTATATAACTTAAGGTGCAACTTTATGCCAATTTAATTAAACTGTGCAAATTTATTTGAATATTCATATATTGGTTTACCAATCTAAACTGAACTGTTTTACACTGATGTGCGTGAATCCATATACCAAAGTTGTACCAGTTTAACAAAACCAATTAAAGTTAAAACCCTGCACAGACAAACCCTAAGATATGTGTTAGCATCTGGCTCTATGCTATCCTGGACTAGTGTTTTACAAATTGTTCTTTAAGTCGTAGTAGCATGTCTGAAATTTACCTCATGTTCAGGCACATCACTCATTTTAATCCCAAAGTTCTCTATGTTCCATACAGATTTAGTGTCCCACTCTTTTAATGTTGAAAAATATCTACGTAAAAATAATTATGAAATGGAGGATATAAATATAATTATTTACACTAAAGGATTGAATCTTATGACCCTTTAATTTTCCTCCACAAATCATTTGCGGCGTCCATTATTTTGGTTCTTTGTCAAACATCACATCCCACATTTGGACCTCAGCAGGTAAAGCAGTTTGCCTGACAGGGCTGGGTAGCTACTTTCACAATTTTTGCCTGCAGAAGGATTTTGACATTGTTGCCATAATGGAAAATCTCTTACCATAATTAACATGCGAATGGAAAGTTGTCCAGTGGTTAGTTCAGAGGACTGGGCTCCGGAATTTCTGGACTCTATTTTCAATTCTTTTACTATGCAGTTTGGAGCCAGTTGCTTAAAATCACTGTCTCTCAGTTTGCCCCTCTAATAAATGGACATAATGCTGAGCTACTTCACACTGTTGTTGTGAGGCTTAATTAATATTTTTAAAACACTTTGAGATCATCTGATGAGACCTGCTAGAGAAGTGCAATATATTATTTTGATCTTGATAGATCTACAACCTTTTTTCCCCCCTAGGGCTGCTGCTTAAAGGGTTAAAAATGTAATTCTGATTAAGGCTGGAATTATTTCCCTGGTGAGAGAAATGTTATCAACATTCTATTTTTTTCTAATAGTCAGGTACTGAAATAAATCTGCCCTCATTTACAAAATTTGTTTGCATTCAAGTCAGGTGGAAAGATGTTTAAGTACTGCAAGCATCTGAAGCTATTGCTAATATAGTCAACACATTTGTTTGCAATGGAGACTCTTCAAAAGTACATATCATGGTGCAATCTCTTCTCATTTTGAAAGGCTCAGCTCTTTGTGACTGTCAGTTTAGCATGGGTTAAAAGTTCTTAAATTTCTGACCTATTTTCAAACCTTTGTGTTTAATTTTTTTTCTAGTATGGCTTATTTTTCTTGCTTTTCTATGCCTGAGTTCTTTTAATGAACTATTTCTCTCCTTTTTCCCTTTCTTCTGTTCCCATTCTTCTTGGCAAAATAAATTTTATTGATGTAATTCATTAAATATTAAGCCTTGCAGTCCTTCCACCTGAGGCTATGATCTTGTCTGATTGTACAAGCTAAACAGGGTTAGGTCTGGTTAGCACTTAGACAGGAGACCACCAAGTAAAAACCCAGATGCTGCAGAGAGTGGTATTGGAGACTCAGAAGATAATACTCTTTCTGTAGTTGCTACAGAACCAGTGCCTTAGAATTAAGAGGGAGGAGATGGTAGATCTGGAGATGTTGACACCGCTATTGATCGCTATAGCAATTTAATATATAGTTCAGGGCTGTCTTTACCAAAAGGGTGTGCTGTATCTCTCAAAGGACCCAGAACAAAGGTAGACAGTGAAGAATGGAAACAGACATGGTCAAGAGAAGCTAGTTACCTTGGTTTAATATGCTCTGGGGGCTGAGGACTACAGACTGAGCCTGCTCCATTTTGAAAGTCAGGTCTGTTTAGATTTTTTTTTTTAAAGGGCCAAAGGGTATCTCAGGTGTCCACGGTTAAATCCACAGCTGCTCTTTTCTGTCACAGGGAATGAAAGAATTTACACACTCAGAATCCAGGCTTGCTGCCTTAGAAAGGGTGCAGAAGCTTGTGGTTCTATAAACCTCACCCACACAGGAAGTGTTGACCCTACTACTTACCCTTTCCAAATCTGTTCACTGAATACATAGAGAGCTAATTACAATCCTCTCGTTGGAGGTGGTTCTGCAGCTTTCTAGCTGTCTGTGTACTCCTATAATTAGTAGCATGTGAACATACTGGAAAGAAACTGCCTCTTCTCAAAAAGAGTCTATCACCTATAGGCAGGCATCAGCCTGTTGCAGTTCCCATGAGCCTATTGTCACCTAGGGCATTCAGCTTGGAGTGGAGGAGAATACAGTTGCTATTCCACAGGCACAAGGGACTTATCTTTTAGGAGTAGGGTGTAGACTTTTGGTCCGTACAGGTCAGAAATCTTATGGAGTTCCCATTTTCCAGCATCTGGACCAGACCATCTACCACAACTATTCTTGACTCATTATATAGTTATCATTATCTGTCTTCAGTCTATTTGCAGGGTCAAAGGGTGGGACAAGAGTCGCAATATAAGAAACCCTTAATCATTGTTGGATGTTTGGCATTCAAAACATGCTCATAAAAGCTCAGTTACATTGGCCTTGGCATCTTATTCATATGACTACCTCAAGAATTCCCCAGGCTATATTTTATGGTCAGCTAAAGCAAGGCCCCTGTTCTCATGGTGGCCAGTAGAAATGATATAAAGATGCACTGAAGTCAAACTTGACAGCAAGGCAGCCTGACCCCAGCAACTGGGACACAACAGCCCATGATAAGGGAAGCGGGTGGCAGACTTATCATGTCACCATTAACTGCTTTGAAGCAAGGCACATTAACATCTTATGTGAAAAATGTGAACAGCGCAAAGCCAGGGTACACCTGCAATGGTCATAGATAATTTTGTCTGTCCTACACATAACCATATTTGCAGTTCTTACATTGGTCTGCCTCGCATAGCTGTGTTCACCTATAGTGTTTGCTGAATCCTCGTTTGTCAGCATCAATGTGAGACCCCATCATCATGATGATGATTTATTGCTTGTATAGTGACAGTAATGTGCTGGACAATTTACACAGAGCTATGTAGATGATGCATTCTAATCATCCTTTGTATCTTCTAGTCAAACCACATGAAACATAACATTATTTGGTCCCAGAACAAAACATTAACTGTACACTCAGAACAAAATATGTGTCCCATGATTGGGTCACAATGATGAAACAGGAATGCACAGTCTGACCTATTCTGAGTCAGTTTCATTAATGATGTCTTCCATCTGTATTTTATCTTCTGGTTATTGCATTCTAGCTGACAAATAATCTATAAAAGTTATCTATTTATTAGATTACTTTGAGATGCTCTAACTTGAAAGAAAGCCTGTTGATGCATTTTGGAGTTGCTGCAATATGACTTAATTCTCATAATAGGCCCAGTAAAATATGCTACTGAGAAGATTAATGCATTTGCACAGTGTTGCATTTTGCACATAGGATAATTTGCTATATAGGAGACATGTATTTCCTATGTATAATGCCTCTATGAATGTTTCTGTTAAATGAAGGGGTTTGGCAACCCACTCCTGGAACCTTTTCTCATGTAGCTACGGTAATCACCTTTTCTACTCTTACAGTAAATGTTACAGAGTTGCATTTCTCTCTAATACGAGTGCAGTTGATACTCTACTCTTCTTTTATTCCATTACCACTAGAGTTTGAATTACTTACTGAAATTAGATTTAATGACACATTTTTTATTCAATTATTCCATTAGGTCTTCTCCTCCCCCCTCCACCCCTGTTTTGACTATTTCTAATTCAGAATCTTTGGCGAAAGTTAAAAAAATGATTGAGGCTTGTTTGAATAAATTCTCATAATCTTGATTTTGTTGCCTGCATACTGTGATGTGGAGAAATATTACCTAAGGGGCTGCACTACACACTGACATAAACACAATCCAACACAGATGGGTTGTTTTACTGCGCTTTAATTTTTTCTTTTGTCAGTTATCTAAGTGGATGCATATTTCTGGGTTGTTGGAGAAGAAAAGATGAGAGCTTTGAATATTTTAGGAATAAGAAAATTCAGTTTTTCATTCAAAGGCATCTCTCTGGAACTCATCACCACAAACATTGATAAGACAAGCCTTACAAAGGTCCAGTGGCTCTTCGCCCCCATTCTACAGATGGGGAAACTGAGACAAAACAATTAAGTGACTGGCCTGTGGTTGCCTTGGACATGAATAGAAGAACATTCTAGTGAGACTGATAAGGAGTGGTTTCTGTACTAAAGAGGACTTTGCTGTTTATTTGCACAAATTGTGCAAATGAAGATCCAGACCCTCCAGGGGATTAGAATACATTTTTGGAGTACAGTGGGGCTATCAAAGTGCTGCGTCAAGTGTCTCAGCACTAAACAAGTGCCATGGGTCTTCACCTACTTCTCAATAGCACTGATATGGGATCTTACAGGCTTCATCAGATCTGAAAGGCCAGACAGGCTTAGGGCCCTAATTCCACATGCAGCAAGACTCCCCTTGATATCAGTGGGACTTCTGCTCAAATAAGGGGACAACATAGCATTTATTCATTTTAATTGCCATTGAGTTGTGATGGCTTTGCTTCTGCGAGTGCTACCAGCTACTGTAGATTCTCTTTTACCTCAAGTGACAGAGCAAAGGTTTTGCATCCCGGGACTGAAGGTTCAAATCCCTGCAGAAACAGATTTTTGGCAGACTGAGGGACATTAACTCAATTACAGGACTGATTTTATGTTGCTAGTTGGACCATTAACAGGTTGCATGAGGACTCCTAAATGGTTTCTGGAGGACTGCTATTTGTGCTGCTATGGGTCATGTAAAAGCCCAGGAAAGTGCAACACTAGGTGTTTAAATAAAAGAAAAGATTTTTTTAACTATAGAATCCCCTTCTATCACCATGGATATCTCTAGACCAGGATTAGTTTAATGGCATGCAAGATTTCAGAAGGGTTGATTCACTGCTGTTTTCTTAAGAGCACTCTTTCAATCTGGCATTGCCAGGGAGGCATAACTCTTACATGCTCAAGTACTAATTCTCAGTAGGTTTGGGATGATCATTTATTGAGGGAGAAGTCTGTGTAGTGCTCAGATTCTCTGGACACCTATAGATTCTATGGCCACATGTGGTCCAGCATTAGTTTAAGCAGCATTTAAAATATATGTACATGGAACATTCTTATGGAGAGAGCAAAGTTTGCCAATGGGCCCCATGTAACTTTGACCCATCCCTGCTCTTACCTGTGATTCACCATGCAAAGAAATGAAGCAGTCCTGTAGTTCTTAAAGATGACACTTCACTACAAAATAAATGTACTTTCATTTTAATGAAAAACAATCTCTCTCTCTCTCTCTTTGTATCAGTCTGTGGGATGACTGCTGCAGCTTGGACATAGCTGATGGACACAGAAAGCACAGCCTAGTTTTAACAGGGATAAACAATAATAAAATATTGCTATACAGTATGAGACAAGGGAGTTGTATTTTAGAACTGAATGGAAAGCTCTTGGGTAATAGGAAATTCAAGGTTACATTTAATTGAAAATAGACTGAAGTGGTAAGGTAAATACAACATGTAGATGACATGGATAGAATAGTAAAGGAGAAATCTGCTTATGTTGTTTTGGCAAATTACAGAAAGCCCGTAATTGCTGAGAGATATTTGTCCATGTTAACAAATTAGGGGTCACATACATTATTTAGCAGGGTCAGGGACCAAGGTTACAAAAAGAATTACCAAAAAAATTCACTGGCTGATCCTTATTTCTCAACCCACCCTCTTGTGCCTAGGTATTTTAGCATACTTGGTACTTTATGTCACATCACATACTGATCTGAGGCTGTAGAATAAGGTGTTGTATAGTAATTAATATCAGGAATTGGGCATTAAGACAAATTGGGTATTGATTTAAGACTAGAGCCTGTAAAAACTTGGAATTTCCATTTCACAGGAATTTTCAATATTTTGGACATTTGTTTTCATTCCAAATTATAACAAAACCAAATATGTTCAAAATTTTCTGTAATACAGACTTTCTGAAAAATTTCAGAAATTTCAAATTTGGAAATTTTTTTTTCAGAATTTCAAAATATAATGTTGACATTTATTTTTATATTATTATAGTCACAGAGTAGCAAGACAATAGTTAAGGTTGTGTCAGAATTTTCTGTTTTAGAGGATCTGTACCTCATAAGAATGGCCATACTGGGTCAGACCGATGGTCCATCTAGACCAGGGGTGGGCAAACTTTTTGAGCCGAGGGCCACATTGGGGTTGCAAAACTGGATGGAGGGCCGGGTAGGGAAGGCTGTGCCTCCCCAAACAGCCTGGCCCCGCCCCTCCCACCTCCTGCCCCCTGACTGCCCCCCTCAGAACCTCCGACCCATCCAACCCCCCTGCTCCTAACTGCCCCCTCCTGAGACCCCCCACCCCTAACCACCCCCAAGGACTCCACCCCCCTATCCAACCCCCCTGCTTCCAGTCCCCTGACTGCCCCGACCCCATCCACACCCCCACCTCCTGACAGGGTCCCTGATATCCCGCGCCTATCCAACCCCCCCGTTCCCCATCCCCTGACACCCCCCCAGAACCTCCTCCCCATTCAACCGCCCCCTGCTCCCTGTCCCCTGATTGCCCCTCAGGGTCCCCTCGCACCTTATACAATCCCCCAGCCCCGGCCCAGGCCCACTTACCACGCTGAGCAGAGCATGCAGAGCAGCATGTCTGGCTGCCGCGCCGGCCAGAGCCAGACACGCTGCTGCTCTGCTCAGCAGGAGTGCGCAGCTCCGCCACCCAGAGCACTGCCCGCGCGGCGGTGTGGCTCTGCGGGGGAAGGGGGGACAGCGGGGGAGGGGCCAGGGGCTAGCCTCCCCGGCCGGGAGCTCAGGGGCCGGACAGGATGGTCCCACGGGCTGGATGTGGCCCACAGGCCATAGTTTGTCCATCTCTGATCTAGACCAGTCCTGTCTTCCAACAGTGGCTGGTACCAGATATTTCAGAGTGAATGAACAGAACAGGGCAACTTATCAAGTGATCCATCCCATCATCCAGTCCCAGCTTCTAGCAGTCAGAGGTTTAGGGACACCCTGAGCCTGGGGTTGCATTCCTGACCATCTTGGCTAACAGCCAGGTCAGTGTCTCACCTTTGTTCTGAACCTTTTTTGTAAATATGCAATGGGGAATTTGAACCAAATATCAGCCACTAACTAATGTGTGTGTGGAATGGTCTCCAGATGTGTATGTTGTATTTATGTTGTTGGGTTTTTTAGGAAACTTGAGAAAACAGGAGCACTACAAAAGCCTGTTTATCCACACACAATGCATGTTTGCTGCCTCTCCTGCTGCCTGATCAGTGACATTGTGACATCAGAGATAATCAACCACTCAGCAACACTCCCTCCCTCCAATTCATTTGCATACTTGGGCTTCTCTATTTATGTTGTCATGGCAATGGCTACTTTAGATACCAGATTTACCTCAGATTACCATAACATTATTACAAACAAGGGTCCTAGAGAGAATTGTAATGAAAGCAAACTGGGTTTGGATAAACCTGGGTTTGTACTGGGGTGAGTTACACAGTTTCTTTCCAAAGGGTTACTGTTTGTTACTTTCCTCAAGGAAAAAAAAAAGTTTCATGAATATAAGATACAAAATTCCAGCTCCTTTTCATGCATATTGTTTATCTGCTTCTTACAAATTGGGGGCCCATGACTTTCTAAATATTTACCTTTTGAAAAAAAGCACAAAATTATAGCTACAAGTCCCCCCTCAGTTTTCTGTTACACAATTATATATATAAAAAGTCACTTAGAGACTGCAGTAAAACTGAAGAAGTTAAAAACAAACAAACATTAAAAACAAACATGTTTTGTTTGAAGACAGTTTAATTTAATTATTTTCAGTATATTGGCCAACATGAGACCGAATGGTGAAATATTCACAAAGGTAACAGTGGCAACAAAACACACTGAACACTACAAATGCTTTATTATTTAAATAACATTTCTATTAAAAACTCAGGCATTTCACATGCAAAAAACTTCATTTAACATTAGTTAAGGTTACTCTCATCAATAAATTAAACTATGAGGCATTACAAAGTTAAGGATTAAAAGGTTGCAAAGTCAAACACTAAAGGTAGGAAATGCCAGCATGACTGTTGCCCATGGATGCAATTTCATAAAATCAGCCAGAATTCCTAAATATCACATAGACAAATTTCCAGACTGTCATGCTGGCCCTTTACATTGGGAAAGACAAGCAGTTGTAGCTTTGTGAAGGCCATTTTGATTCTGAGTATTTCTCTTTTTTAGGTAGGGGAAGTATTTTTAGTTTCTTTGTTCTCCCTGTCTCTCATTCTCGAGGCTGTACTACAGACTCACATTTATCCCTAGGCATGTTGTGAAGCAAAATTAATGTTTATAAAATCCTTTGAAATCCCTGGATGACAAATGTTACAGAAGTGCAAAGAATAGTAAAGGTGCTGGCTCTACTGTATTTTGTATTTACCTACCTTGTCTCTCTCATATCCTGGGACCAACCTGGCTACAACAACACTGCAAACAGAGAACAGATTTGTATTTAGCTCAAAAATCGTCCTATTATGCTGTTACCATATTCTTTGGTTGCAATCATGTGCACTTCCAGCCTCTTTTATCTGAGAATCTACAAGGTGTCATTGAGTAAGTGCAGTAGAAATATTCGCTTAAAGAGGAAAAGGAGGTCCAGAGCACTTAGGTGAGTTACACAGGGTGTCAGAACTTGGAATACAAGCTGCGTCTCTTGACTTCCAATCTCTCGTTAAAAACACTAGCCCATGCTGCCTTAACTTTTGTTAGGATTGGGTCACCAAAAACTCTGTGTGGGTGAATGCTGTGTTTCCTTTTTTAATTCTGCGGTTCCTTGAATGGCATTTGTGATCTTCCATTCATTCTCTTCCAATCTATTCCCTTCCCTAAGGAACTTACAGTAATTACTCTGAAGATGAGTATTTAGACTTTGTAAAGAACAGCGCTCTATTGGAAACTGACACTTCTGTCAAGAGAGGATTTCCAGCTAAACGGGAAGCACTGGCAATGTTCTGCTAAAATGGATAGAGATCTTGCAGATCATCAGATTCTTGTGGAAAATTCAGCCCTGTGTCTAAACTGGTAAGTTTCTTCGGCCCTGCTGGAAAGAGGTAAGGGAGAGGACATGCAACTCTAAAGTGTGGAGGCACATGGAAAAAGCAGATGCTGTAACAGTAGACTGTGGTCATGGGCACATAAGAACCAATCACCTATAAATCATAATAATCCTACCTGAATCTAGAATAGGATCTGATGTTTCTTGGTGAGTTACATTTGCCCAAGTCAGATCATAAGCTCTCTAGGACCTTCTATCTTCACATGTTATTTAAATCACAAGTGATGGTGTTTGGAGAGCTCATGTACCAACCCTGGTAATCTGTTCCACCATGTCAGAGACAGTAACTTGTTACATTCTGCTATCTCTATATATGATGCCTTGGATACCTCTGTTTATATTAGGTGTCTGGTTTGACCTAGTGGATAATAAAGCAAGCCTGGACAATTCCACCTAAAGTGAAGTGAGAATAAGATGTTATGAGTGGAAATAAAGACACTGGGCTTCCATTTATTATTAAGTATAGTGATTACAGCCATCTGTGTGAATTCTCCTTAGCAATACTGCAAAGAGCAGAAAGTTCTCCCAGGATGTGCATGCCAGTATGTACTGTGCATTAGATTTCTATAGGGTTACCAGATAGCAACTGTGAAAAAACGGGAAAGGGGGTGGGGGGGGCAAAAAGTCCCCAAAAATGGGACTGTCCCTTTAAACACGGGACATCTGGTCACCCTAGATTTCTAGGATGCAATAAACCTGCTGTCTTCCAGTTTTGAAGTTGTCACGATGACCTGGTCCTTCCATGGCAAACAATGTCCCAGAGTGCTGTGTTAAAACCAGTCCTCTGACCACTAAACAACAGCAGTTGAAGTTACAAATACAGTCATGGCACAGTGTTTAATGTCACCAGTAGGTGACTTATCAATGTACTGAATACATGTTTGGTAAATTCATTCACCTGAATGTATCATGCACAAAAGCTGAGCCTCATCATCTAGTGTTTAATATGAAATTATTGACGTTGCCATTGGATGGTTTCAATAGTTTCAAATAGGCTTAATGGATAATACATGCTTTTTGTATAACTGCATGTACTGTGGCCTGGGCTATCGGGGCTAACAGTAAAGTGAATAAGTCTCCAAAGCCTGTCTGAACTGTTTTACTTTGTGAAAGAAATCCTCCAAATAACTAATAAAGCCAACCATCCTGCTTTCTCCCACTGCTTATGGAAAGCAATAGAAACAGCTAACTATGGGGTTTTTGTTTTGTTTTAGTTTTATAAAAGAGGGCTGATATATTTTCAGCATGCAAGCACAATACTTTTTCTACGGCAAACAATGAAATACCAGTGTCAGCAGGGAATAAAATACCAACACCCAGATTGAGAGAGCTTTCCATACGTTCTGCATTGAGGTATCACAAAAATTATATTTTGGTTGTGAGAGAGAAGAAAAGCTCACCTCCCTATAAAATATGAGTGTTCTAAAGTAAAATAGAGCTGCTCTCAAATAGTCCTTTAATTTACAAGTCTCTCTTGTGTGAATGCTATCTTAGTTTAAATGACAAAACATGATATCAGGAAGGGGTTTCTAATTAAAATTCTCTTTTCTTCTAAGCTTTAGAACTGTGGACTGCTATTAGTTTTGGGTAACATCCTAAGATTCTGATCATATCACTCTTCCAAAGCTGTCATTCTGTATGTGACTTTATTTCCTTCAAGTGGTTGAACCACAGAGTATAAAAGTTGTGCTTCTAGTGCCACCTATGTAGAATTTCCTTTAACTCTTGTGGCAGAAATCTTGTGTTATTTGAAGCCAGAGGTTGTGAGTTCTATTTTGGCTGATGCCTATAAAGTCTGCTGTCTGGCAGCTGTAATCATTTTTGAATCTTGGGCCTATCTTCCATGGTAGTAAAGGGCACTTGCTATGTCTGGACTTGACTGCAGGAGATGAGGTGAGATGGGGTAGCTGTATAGGTGCTATACAGCTGCCACTTGTGAGGGAGGTTTCTGCCCTCGAGATTTGCAGGGGCATTCACATATATGGAGCCTAGACAGCTGTTGGGGACTCCATGCTATATATGCAGTGAGAGTACAAATCTGGACCCAAAGCCATTCCACATGTAATATGCATATAAATAAATCCTCAGTTTTGATGGGCATATTGAACATTGAAAATATAAGCTATGCTAATACCTTGGATTCACCAATACATACAGTACATAACTAAGGATAAGTAATATTAATTATAAAGTGAAATAGACCAGTTAAGTAATTTATTCCACCACCCCAATCAAGGACTTGTTCCTTATAATTTGTTATGATAATTAAAGTTACAGATGGAAAAGTACTGTTGTATCCCATGCTCAGCAGATGCAGAATATAGTTCCCCAGTTAGAGGATAGCTTTAGAGCCCTGCAAATACGCAGATATCCGCGGATCATTTTTGCAGATCACATGTGGATACAAATTTTGTATCCGCACAGGGCTCTAGATCGCTTGGATATTATCCAACAGTCACAGCTGAGTTTAGCCAAAAGGCCAAAGAGTGATCTTAGAGTGTTTTTACATGAGAATGACTTCAAAAGATACCTACATACTATACCAATATACTGAATAAGTATATCAATAACTATCAACTAAGGGCAGTGCTGACATTCAATCATGATTATACCCATCTCCATGACATGTTTACTTTATTATTGCTTTGGTGATCTATATTCATTGTATTTCAATAAACATATCCAAAATCCAGTTGCATGCACAAAACATCCCCACCTCCACCCAAGGAAAAAAAAAAAGCTAACTGCAATACATGTAAAAACTGCATTTCTAGAGCATAACTTTTAATTTAAAACAGCTGCAACAACTCACCAACCATTTGAATAAATCCTCAAGCAATTGATTTCATCACCTCTGTACAATTAAAATAATTGAACCAAATTTCACTTCAGTGCATTTCAAGCTTGCCTCTTGGTTCTTACCATATGTTGATCCCTCCTAGAGGGAGAGATTCTCTGGAATGTTTAATTTATAGAGTAGCATATATTTTCCAAATAAAACTATGAACAAATGAGTTCTTGAACAATGAGAGGATGTGTATTATGAGTGGGGGCATTTAGGCCCAAGATATTTAGGTGCCTAACTCCTGTTGAAAACAGTGGACCTTACTATTTTAGTTGCTTAGAATAATCCCAACATTAGCAGATTCCTATCATCAGCTGAATTACTGGAATAAGCTCTCAGAAAGGATCCCAGAACAAATGACTATAACACACACACTACAATGGATAAACAAACAAACCAGGGCTCTAGTTCCCCATGTTCCAGAGCATATTCAAGCCCAGCTCTGGAGAATTTTACTGGAGCCCAAATTCCTGCCTGAAGTGAAAAGGCAGGTTTTAACTGCAGGTCTCTGCTTCAGTCCTTACTGCTGCAAATTACTGCACCAGTGGCTGTCTGAAATTAGGCACCTGTGGGGCTGACTAGAGCCTAATAGCATCTAATTAACAGAAAGTAGCTGTAAGGAGATTCAATGTTTGTTTGTAGAGTCAAGTAGGTAGGAATAACAAGTAACTTTTCTTCAGGTAGGAGCTTCTACTTTTATTGAAGAAATACCAGTGTTCCAGTGCAGTGGGAGGTAAGCTGTATTTTTTGGATAATTCATTATGTAGGAAAGTAACACAAAGTTAATGTTTTCCTCTGCTCTGGAAGAAGCTAGCCCAAACTGGCAGCTTAAAGGAAAGTTAGATATTTTTCATCCACCATCTGAATCCATTTCTCACTCTTAAACCTCAAGAGAAGAAATTCTCAGTGCAAGGAAGACATTCAAAAGTCAAAAGGAACATCCTTCCTTTTCTGTAATTTTTATTTGTACTAACAAAATAACTGAAATAATTTAGGAAAGAAATAGACGATTTCAGGTAGGGTGTATATCTTGGTAAGCAAAGGATACAAAGCTGCTACTCCAGGTGCATGCAGGGCTGGCGCAACCCATTAGGTGACCTAGGCGATCGCCTAGGGCGCTACAATTTGGGGGGCGGCGACCGCAGCGGTATTTTGGCGGCGGGACCTTCCGCCGCCTCTGTGGGGGGCGGCATTTCAGGGCGGGACCTTCCGCCGCCTAGGGCCGCAGAAAAGCTGGCGGCGCTCCTGGGTGTATGGAAGCCTTTTTGTGACTCTAGTTGTGGCTGTTGTCTTTAATATGCCTACTATTAAAGAAGATCAGTATTTCCCTCTTGCTTGGCACTTTCAGAGGTCCCCAACACAGTAGATTGTCAGATTCCCCACTCCCTGGCATGCTGTCCCCTGGGAGTCTTTCCTCCCTAGCACTTGTCAAACATGGGGTGGGGAAGACCTAAGCACACTTAACCTACAAATATGAGGAGAATAATTGCTGCTAACACTTTCTGCTGCTGTAAGTCTAAGCAAAGTTATCTAGCATTTCCAATGGGGCTGGTTCACAGTTAAATTACATTCTGCTTGATGAGTATATTGTTGCTTCATTAGTTTTCTCCCTGATAGTTTGCCCACATCTTAATAGCAAATGATCCCTTGATCTCAAGGACATAGCCAGAGTTCACATTTCTGTAAAACATATTGAGTTATTATAATAGCTGAAGTGAGAACTGAATGGAGATGCTATCCCCACAAGGCAATATCAATCTCTGATATGTTTTGGTATTTGGCTACTAAACATGCAAAGATTAGGTATAATAAGAGGACGGTGAGAGGGAAACCTGTGGAAAAAGTATATTTAGTAAATTCTGATGGTAATTGTTAAAAATTGTTTGTGATCCAAGTGATGAAGATGAAAAGATGGATTTACTCCAGCTATTAACATCTACTTTATTGTTAACTCTTTTGTTAGGCATAATTAATTACTTAAGACTTCATGAACATCAAATGCAATTCTCTGCACTCCGGGAGATACCATAGGATTTCTAAGCATCATTAAGTATTGTAGCAGAAGCAAGACCAGTCTAATGATGTCCATTGTATATGTTTAATTTTCCCCCCAAATTAATGCTATGGGTGGATGGGAATTTTAAATGGAACTTAAGTAGTTTGAGTTTACTAATTCCTTTGACTTTCTGACTTGGAGCCTGATTCTGCAGCCTTTACTCAGGCAAAACATTGAGTGAAGGTTTGTAGGAGCAGGCCTTTACTTAGGTTATATAGGGCTTGACTTTTACCCATCACTCCAACAAAAGTCAATGGGAGCTACAGGTGCTCAGCTCATAACGTGTTAAGACAAACGTGGAATTCGTTCCTTCTATTTCGAGAGCTATTGAACAATATAGTCTGGGAAGTAACACATATGACAACCTCACCTGCAGCTATTCACCCCCTGCCAAGTCTCTCAAATATGGATCAGGTGAAAACAGGAATTCAGTACAATACTGTTTTTTAAAAAAGCTTTCTGTAGGTGCACTGGTCATAGGGTCAAACCTTGATCCTACTAAACTCTATAGGAGAGAGTACAGATTTTTCCATTTTAGACTACAACCTGGTTACATCTCAGGTCTTTCATCATGCTATCTGAAAAGTTGCCTATTAGCTACTGAGAACCATTACAAAATACCTTGGATGTGTTAAGTCTAAGAGCCTTTTTAGATAGTGAAATTGCACTCGTGTAATGGAGGGTAGAGTTTGGCCGTAAACAGTTACGCGTGCCAGTAATTTAATAGCGAGACTAGGTCATCACATTTGTTGGTAACTTTGCTTCTGATAAGAGTTTTCCAGAGAACTTGAAAAGGTTGTCTGGAAGTTCCAGGGATGTTTCAGTCAATCTAAAATTGGTCACTTATTTGGGAAATGTTACCTCTGTCATGGGGTTGACTAGGCCAAAGTTTAACTGAAGCATGATCCAGTCTCCCAGCTGATGAGATGCCATTGATACCCACAACATTTGGATCCCAGGATCCATTAGGGGGTCATTGACCAGAAAGTAGTCTACTGTCAGGTTGGAAAGCAGGAGCAACATTGGTAGGACAGGTACAGCCTGCAAATCCACAGATATCTGCTTTATAGCCGCAGACTATTTTTGCAGATGGGATGTAGATACAAATTTTGTATCCATACAGGGCTCCAGGGACAGGAAACTGGGGTGTTATTGCCCAATGGCTGCTTGGTCTTGTCCCTGCCTCCCAGCTTCTTCCTGTCAACTGTCTCTGCCTGCTCTCAGTCAACTAGCAACAGCTGCACTGTTAGGATGAGAGCTAATTACAGACTGCCAGCATGCAGAAGAGGGAGCTGCTATACTTCACCTTCCTCCTCAGTGAGTTAAATTGAGCCTTCCATAACATGGTTGCATGAAATGAATGTTTGCTTGTTGTTAATTAGTGCTCACTAAAGTCAGAAATGTATGTATCAGAATCAGATAGGAAATGCACAGCTATGGTGGTGGAAGCTTTTTTGATAAGCACCCCATTTAATTGTTAGTGTGTCTGCCATACAAAGTTTTAGCAAGTTTAACTGTGTTATCACCTGGCTGCTCCACCCCCAGCTGGGTTCCATCTTCCTATAAAAATCAACTTTGCTGGAAAATCTGCTGTCCCCAAACATGCTTAAAAGGTGGTCATGTCTATAGTAGGCTTAGGAATGTAACCTTTTTGCCTTGTTTTCCATGTACTACAACTTTAAATTTCTAAAAACAGTGAGAGACAGGCAGCCATGTTGTGAGGCAGAGTCGTTGCAGCAGCCAGGGCCGGCTCCAGCATTTCTGCCGCTCCAAGCAAAAAAAAAAAAAAAAAAAGCCGCAATCGCGACCGGCGGTGGCAGTTCGGCGGCAGGTCCTTCGCTCCTAGAGGGAGTGAGGGACCTGCCGCCCCCGAATTGCCGCAGATGCCACACCTCTCCCTTGGCCACCCCAAGCACCTGCTTGTTAAGCTGGTGCCTGGAGC
Source organism: Terrapene triunguis (assembly GCF_002925995.2). Lineage (NCBI taxonomy): Eukaryota > Metazoa > Chordata > Testudines > Emydidae > Terrapene > Terrapene triunguis. The sequence continues at coordinate 12,157,987 of NW_020664543.1, read as the reverse complement.
CGGCCCTGGCAGCAGCATATTGTAGAGAAGAGCTGCGGGGGGAGGGATAGCTCAGTGGTTTGAGCATTGGCCTGCTAAACCCAGGGTTGTGAGTTCAATCCTTGAGGGGGCCACTTAGGGATCTAGGGCAAAATCAGTACTTGGTCCTGCTAGTTGAGGCAGGGGGCTGGACTCAATGACCTTTCAAGGTCCTTTCCAGTTCTAGGAGATAGGATGTCTCCATTAATTTATTTTTATTCGTTTGTGTGCACTCTCTCGCCCTTGAAGACTGTTTTTTGTTCTTTCTTGTTTAGTTTGTTTCCTATAAAGAAAAGTCATTCAGATTGCTCTTTGTGTATGGAAAAACATAACAAGGTCTTACTGTGTAGATGGCACTTAACCATGTTCTAAACATATCCCTGAATAATGCCCCCATATATTTTGTTTTTTGGGACACAGTTTCAGCATAAATTAGGATATGTCTCTCATGTATGTGATCATTCATCCCTCATAGCAGAATTACCGTTGGTACTTAGGCTCTGTGAGGATATTTGTTCTGTGGTATCTTTACCCACATGGTTCTTTTCAGGTTAAAAGAAAGATGTGTGATTTGTATAAAAAGAGGACTTCCTTTTCTGAACAGGGAAAAATTTACTGGAATTTGCAAAAATGTTTCATATTTTTGAGTAAATTTCATGGAAACGTTTTCCGCCCCCGCCCCCAAAGTGCATTAACTTTTTATAAAATGAGCCTTCTGCACTTAAAGGAAGCATGTGTTAACATGATTAACATGGATAAATGTTCTCGCCCACAGGCACCGCCCCCTCAGCTCCAATTGGCCGGGAACTTGCCAATGGGAGTGCAGAGCCACTGCTTAGGGTGGGGGCAGTGTGCGGAGCCCTGTGGGGCCCCCCCCCCCGCCTAGGAGCAGGACCTGCTGCTGGCCACTTCCAGGGCACAGTGCGGTGTCAGGCAGGCTAGTTCCTACCTTTTCTTAGCCGGGCAGCATCGCCGATGGGACTTTTAACAGCCCAGTCGGCGGTGTTGACCAGAGCCGCCACAACCCAGTTACTTCCAGTACTGGATTGTGACCCACAGTTTGAAAACCACTGGTCTAGGGGACATTTACAATGTTTGAAAAGCTTCCAAGCTCCAGGTTGTTAATCCCTAACGTGGGCATGTCGCTTCAAGGAGCAGGGCTGTAACCTAGCCTCACATGCTGCTACTAGCTAGAGACAATGGACTGAACACAGTTAGCCACTGAAAGCTTTAAAATAACATGCTCGTAACCCTGTTGTTGTGATAGGCCAAAACCAAGGCTTTTTAAAATCAAAATATAGTTTCACTCTCGCACACTAATGAATGTTGAGTTTGGATCAAACAAGACCTGAATCCACGCCCTTTTTTTGTTGTGTATTGCACTAGCGCCTAAGAATCCCAGTCATGGACCAAGACCCTATTGTGCCAGGTGCTGTACAAACATAGATCCTGACCTAAAGAGTTTTAATTTTGCAAAATCATAAGAGATTTAATCTAGCTCCAGTTTTACTAATTTTTTTTTCTCATTTACAGGTGACAAATGCATTGCTTCTAGCATTTACTCATGAAAGCCTCTAGTATTTCAAGAGTGTGTGGGGGGGGGATTTTTAAAAAAAAGATGCAATCTTCCTAAAATTTAAAATGAGCAGGTTTCATAACCCAGCAGATTAATTCAGAAAAAAATCAAGTGATACAAGAGAGTTTTATGCACAGCTACAGTATGTCAGGACAAATGATGTCAGCTTCATTTGAAAGTAATTGTTTTTGAACATGAGTAGCATATAAATCACAATAACCTGGCTCTCCAAAGTGCCCCTCGGTGCAAACGGGCAGCGAAAGCAGATGTTTTATTTAATATTCAGATGGCAGCACTTCAGCAGCACTTAATTCGTTTAAAAAATATATTTCCAAAGACTAAACCATCGTAAAGCAGAAACGTCGTTTCAAATGCTGATCTGCAACTTGTCCTTGAGAGTTCAGAGCATGCTGTGATGAGCTAGTTGGTGGATTAAATGTGATGGGGAGCACAGGTGGTCTATCTAAATGCTGCACTACAGTTAGGTGTGGACTAATTCTCCTGGGAATGTTTTAGTCCTCCCCTTCAAATCCAGACTGGTAGATGGAACATAATGACTGATGGCTCATTGTTCTAGTGGATGTGAAATAAGTTGGTGGTTTCATTTCATTCCCTAGTAGACTGGTGTCCTTCTAAAATGATCGCCAGATTTAGCACTGATTAGCAGCCTGATTGGCGATATCTGCAGAGAAACTAAAAAGTGAGAGACAGATGTTAAAATACCCTTGTATACCCTTAAATTGATGCTCCTAGACCTTGTCATTTATACATGTGCAAGTTGACATTGGTGTAAATGGCTACCCTTATTCAACCTTTGACATAGAGGTAAAGAGTGGCCCAACGAGTAAGGCAATGGACAGAATTGGACCCAGCCTCTAATGGTTGGCAATGTGAGATTTGCATTGATGCTGCCTGTGATGTGGGTAAACCAAAGGCTTCTGTATCCTTTGCTTCCAGTAAGATAACTTTACAAGCACTAAATATACAAAAATATGTGATAGCCCTAGGAATGGTTAGTAGTTGGTCAAAATGATATCAAGCTCAGAGTGTGCAGGAAAAGCTTAGGAGAAAATGATGGGTGAGTAGAGGGGTGGGGGAAATCCACGAGAGAGTTGGGATTTTTTTGAAGATTGTCCAACAGACCATTGAGAGGAGGTCAGTATAGCATATCACTAGTTTTCTGGGGAGTTGTATATAACTAAAAATCATGATCTGTGCATGAATGGAGCATCTTCCATTCAAGGGGTTGGCAACCACATAGGTAAAACAGGTGATAAGAGTTGGAATCTGTCATCCAGATTCAACAACAGAGTCTTGCCCAGGGGTCGGCAACGTTTGGCATGCGGCTCGCCAGGGTAAGCACCCTGACGGGCCGGGCCAGTTTATTTACCTGCTGACGCGGCAGGTTCGGCCGATCGCGGCCCCCACTGGCTGCGGTTCGCTGTCCCAGGCCAATGGGGGCGGCGGGAAGCCGCGGCCAGCACATCCCTCGCCCGCGCCGCTTCTCGCCGCCCCCATTGGCCCAGGACGGCGAACCGCGGCGAGTGGGGGCCGCGATCGGCCGAACCTGCCGCGTCAGCAGATAAATAAACTGGCCCGGCCCGCCAGGGTGCTTACCCTGGCGAGCCGCGTGCCAAACATTGCCGACCCCTGGTCTTGCCCCTAAACAGTTGAAGATAAATATCTAGTTTCCCCTGTTTGCAGTGTTTGTTGTAGCAGCTGTGTTGATCCCAGAATATTGGAGACATAAGGTGAGGGAGGTAATATCTTTTATTGGACCAACTTCTGCTGGTGAAAGAGAAGGAAAGCTTGTGTAGCTCTCAGGCTTGTCAAGTTCTCCCTTTAACGTAAATTAGTGAGCATTCTACTTTGAAAAATAAAGTTGCACTTCTCCCTGTGTTACTGCAAATCTTTTTGTTTAACCTTCTTTTATGTAATCTCTGCTATTCTGAATTGACTAAATCCACTTAAAAAAGCTTTTAAGGAATTTGAAAATCCTCTCCATTTAGGAGGTTTCTTACCTTTACTATTTCAGTTTTGTTTGGATCAAAGAGCACTGTTACAAAAAACAAAAAAACAAAAAACAACCAGCGATGTTATATGTTTTCATGTATAGAAGATGAGTTGCCAAAAACCTCAGTCACATGCTAATTAAAATCTAGGGAGGGAAACCTGCCTTCATGAAATGTGGCCGAGCAGGAAAAGGCATGAGCAGAATGCTGCTGGCTGTGTTTGGCACTTGACATCCAATCAGGGCAGTATAGGATTGGAAAGTGTAGAGTGAGTCAGGTGCACTTCAATGCCTCTCTGAAACAGAGCTGTATGCATTCCTTGCTTACGTGCGCTGCCAATCACAGCTTGTGCTCTTGGCCATAGCCCTATCCAGCAACCCATTCCCTTTTGTGTCAAAGTGTATCAGCGGTTGTGATAGCTGGGTGCCCCGCCCCCTCTTGTTCTCTTGAGTGCTTCGTGTAGACAAGAATCCCCCCCTGCAAATGTGTTGGGGAAGCAAATAATCTTTCTGTGCCTGTTGCAATAATATCATGCCCATGCAATGCAGGGAAGGAGTAGCTTTAAGTATGTTGGAAAATGTGACTAATTTCGTCTCATATTTATGATCTGCTGATGGCTTCAGATTCTGTGGGCTCAACACACTTTCAAAAGGAAAAATTGTTTTTTGTTTTTTATTTTTATTTTTTTGTATAAAAGATTAAAACTCAGCTAAATGAGGCCACTTCTAAAATCTCAGCAGTTCAAACTTCTCTCTGTCCTTTTCAAAGAGTATTTATTTGGGAGCAAATTTAGTATGGAGGTAAGGTATTAAATTCTTTTTATTTCCTTCTGTGACCTCTACTATCTGAGCTCCTCACACAATAAACTTACCCCTTCATCTCCTCTCTGGGATAGGGAAATATTAGACTCTGATTCAGCTGAGCACCCTCAGCTTCTAGTGACCTCAGAGATATGGGTTCTCAGAAACCTTTGAAAATTTAGGCCATAATTTCCCCATTTGTAAACTGAGGCACAGAGGGACTAAATATATGGCAGAACCAGGAATTGCACCAAATTTTTCTGAGTCTCAGTCTAGTGTCTTAACCAAAAGTCCATCCTTCGAGAACTGAGGACCAAAATAGTCTATTTGTCTATGGAACAGGTGCCATGCAAGCAATGGCAATTGATTTTTTTTCCCCAACAACCTATTGGGAGTAGTACTCCGATGGTCTTGTCTAGACTAGCGATTTTGGTTTAGGATGCACACATTTTTCCCCCAGTCATGGTTCTCCCTAGTGCCAGCTATGTGATGGGTTTTGTGATGTGATTATCTTTCTGCCAGGGACAGTACTGAAACCACCATTTCACTTAATAAAGGCCACCAGAGAGCCATAAGACAGAAATGAGTTGCACACTGATGACCTTGGTGGGGTTTGAACTGATAATGTAAAATTGAACAACTTTTCCTCCATAATTGCCAGTCTCCTGAGGTATGTATTCTCCATATGTACCTTTAAAAAAACAAAATAGAATTAAGGCATCTTCTGGCATGATATGGATCTGTTTTTTGTTTTCTGTGTAGTGGCTTTGGTTGGGTAGTCATGTGTTACTCTGCTACTATTTGGAAAGAATCATATTTTTACAGCAACATAACCCATTTTCTCTTCATTGTAATTGTTTTGGAATAAGAAGTAATCATCCAGGACTGACCAACTTGCTTTACTAAGCGTTCTGTTCTCACTTCTGGTAAATTGCTTTGAGAATTGAACAAAGCTCTGTTCAATCATGCAAGATATCCATTCCAAAGAACACCAGGAAAGTAAATCTACTTTAGCCCACTACAGTCATGCCTTTAATTCTTAAGGATAAAGCTGTGTAAGAGCTTGATTCAAATGCACAGTACTTATGAGTCTTCACTCATTAAATAAGGGAATTAAGTTGATCAAATAACTTCATCTGTCTCCCTTAAATCCCCATGTTTGATAAGCATTTAATTCATAATTTATTAGCAATAACATCCTACTTTCATCCTTCTATAGAACCTTCCAACTGAGCATCTCAATGTGCTTTGCCAACATGAATTAATCTATCTAACTCTCCTGTGAAGTATAGTAAGTTTTATCATACCTAGGGCTTGCACTGGGGTGGTATGTGGTGGTAAAGTGTACTGGCACCCCTCTAAAGCTGCTATCTTTTGCTCTGGAATCTCAGCTTTTCTTTTAAAAACAAGTCAGTCCTTGTCCACACACATGATCACTCTGGTTTAGCTAGAGGAGTGACGTTAAACCAGTGCCATTTTGTGTGTGGACACTGATATTGATTTAAACTTTTTATTGGTTTAGCTTGCACTTGTAGTTTAGGGCTTGTCAACACACAAACTTAAACCAGTTTAATTAAACTGGGCATATGTGGATACAATGGTTTAGCTTGCCCCTGTAAATGGAGGGGTTTGCACTGGTACAAGTAAGTTTGTGTGTAGGTCATTTTTTCAGTAATAGTGTGCTGTCACATTTGTATTTTTATATCTGATTTTGTAAGCAAGTAGTTTCTAAGTACTGTGACAGTGGCGGATTTAGAGTTAGTGGGGCCCTGGGCGCAGCTTCATTTTTGGGAGCCCCTCTTCCCCCCCCCCCCTCGAGACCCAGACAAGAAAAAGAACATTCTCTCTCATCTCCCCCCGGTTTTCATTCTTTTTTTCTTCCTCCTCCTCCTATATTATAAGTGATGGGAAGTAAATGAAAATAAAGTGAGGTACCTTGACTGGGGCAGGGGGTTGGGGTGCAGGAAGGAATGTGGGGGACAAGCTCTGGGAAGAAGTTTGGGTGCAGGCTCTAGGCTGGGGCAGGGGGTTGGGGTGCAGGAAGGGGTCAGGGGAGTGAAGCGGTGTGGAGGGAGGGAGACAGAGCGGGCAGGGAGCTGCCTTAGCCCTGTTGCGCGGCTGCTGGCATGTCTCTGCACGCCCCTTCGGGGGTGAGGGGCAGGGGTCTCCATGCGCTGCCCGGGACAGGGGCAGTGTGCAGAGCTGCCACCTCTCCCACCCCCTACCAGGGGCATGCAGAGACGTGCCAGCAGCCGGCCGCTTCCGGGAGCGGTGTGGGGCTACGGCATGCAGGCAGCCTGCCTGCCTGAGCCGTGCTGCCATCGTCCGGGACTTGGGGGCAGCTTGTCAGATATTGTGCATTTTGGGGGGCTCCCCTGTCATTGGGGGTCCCATGCCATCGCACAGTTTGTTTCATAATAAATCTGCTCCTGACTGTGTAATGTGAGGGTACACAAGACAAATCAGACTGTTGAAAGGGGCAAGGTGGAGAGCTGCTATTCTAGACTGACACCAGGAGCTGAACCGGGGACTTCCATAGCTAAAAGAATGTCAGGATGTCCAGCTGAGAGCTGTAACAAGCTTTCATTCTCAGTGGATTGATCATTGAAGGAGTAGAGAGGGGGAAAGAGACACACAACCTCCTGGTCGCCGTGTGTGTTACCCGTGCAATTCCTGAACCCAGCAGAGCCCATGGACGTTTTCAGATGCCACCTATGGGGAGTCTAGCTCAAAGAGCCAGGACAGAACACAGTCATATTTTGAATATCTGAGCAATCTATTGGGAGTGGCACTTCATTTTGGCAACGTGCCTGGGTGGAGTTCATTTTGTGGGTGGAATTGGGAAGTCTCTTTGCCAATGTCTCATCCATCATGCAGACGATAAAACTGAGATACGGAGAGGCTATATGCCTTGCCCAAGATTACCCTGGGTCAAAGCTGGGCCCAGTGAACCTGAACTTATTGTCTCACATCAAAATCATGCAAAATGTGATTTGTGACTGAATTTTAGTGTCTTGGATTCACAATGATTCCTAGTGTGTACGAATGACATAAATAGAAAATGGTTGCATCAATTTTCTTCCGAAGAGAAATGCTGAGTTCTACATAGCTCTTCGTTAAATACTGATGCGGGTGCCTGTACACTGGGACAGTTAACCAGCCAGTGAATCCAAGAACACTCTTAGCCGCCACAGGATTTCAGTCTCTTCAGGGCTAGAGTTCTATTTTTCCTAATAAAAACGTAGTATAAGTTCAACATATAAATCATGTCCTTTCCCCTAAGTTGAGCATAATGACAACTATGAAGCCCTAGAGGGCCATGGATTTGTTAACTGTGGATACGAAAGAGCATCGGCCCTCAGAAGCAAAAGCCTAGCATCCTTCATCTGAATGCAGGAAGTTTTCCTGGGCTTCATTGAGTTTATAAGGTTGATTGAGGCTGCTAGCCATTGCATACAATATTCACCTAAAGTGGTTTCCTACTCCCACTAGTTCATCAAGCTCTCTGGGCCAAGTCTTGTCCTTGGTGTAAACACCCATGTAAGAGCAGTAAGTAGACACTGGACTGACGTTTCAGACATGTTAATGAAGGGCAAAACGTCCTATGGCAGGTCCAGCACAATGTGTTGCAAGGAGGAGCATGCTATGAACTCCTCATGACAGAATTATTTTGCCTGCACCTTTTATTGGTGGCATATGCTGGCACACTAACTGCACTCCCTAAGATCCAGATTAATCCCTTGAGGAAAATGGTGTATGGGTGGTATCGTAGCAATTCATTGCTTCAAACAGTAGGCGCTAAATAGACATCTACCTCTGTTTGTATTAGTGGGGGAGAGAACTCCCCATAGCCTTCCCCATCCTTTGTGTGTGCACTAGTACAGTTACGGTGACCAGATGTCCCGATTTTATAGGGACAGTCCTGATTTTTGGGTCTCTTTTTATATAGGCTCCTATTACCCCCCACCCCGATTTTTCACACTTGCTGTCTGGTCACCCTAAGCACAGCAGGGGACAAGACTGGGCCCTGTATCTCCTTCTAACTTTCCTTTCCTCTTTTCCTTATATTACTGTTGGTTAAGCCTGAAATTAAATGTAAGGGCTTTACTCCAATATTGTATGTTCGTGCAGATCCACAGTCTGGCCCCTGTACCATTCTCTCCCTTATGTACTTAGGCAATAAAAACCTCTTTGGAGAAGAAAAGCAACACTGGAAATTGCTTTGGAGAAGCCGATGCTTCTCACAAGCTGTTTTGTAAGGCTTTCCATTACACACCAGCATCAGTATTTATGTGGTAGGTAAGATGGTAACTGCTCCACAGAAACTCCCCGCCTCTCTCATAAATAATATTGTATAGCCTCCCATCATAAACTGTTTCTTTCCTTTTTAAAAAGAGTGTAAAATATTAAATGCAACAGAAATGAAAAGTCGGGGCCTTGCCGTCACTTGTGTGTAGCCGGTTAATGGCACATGCATTGCAGAGGGCAGAGCACTTGGGAGGATGTGGGTTCTCATTGTCCGTGTAAATACAGCCTACTAAGCCCATTGAGTAATTCTATTAATCTCAACATTATAGTCACCTCCCACCACTGGGATGGGAGCCACTATGTCCTCGGTCTTTGGATTTTTCTAGTGTGACCCCCTGGTTTCTGACAATGGATTGTTCATGTGCAGAAGTCCATTTAGGGACAAATCCTGCAGTCTTTACTTAAGCAAAACTCCCTTTGAAATTCTTTTTGCTTTTTCCCGCTGGGTCATAGTCATAGAGTTTAAGGCTAGAAGGGAGCACCAGATCAAGTCTGACCTCCTGTATATCACAGGGCACCTACACCACCCAGCACCCGCACACTACACTCAACAATTGAAATTAGACCAAAGTATTACTGTCCGCAGGAGACTAGACTATTATGTGCCACAGGCAGAGAATAGATGGCACTGGCAGGGAAATGACTGTGAAAATGAAAGCTCTGGCTTTATTAACTTTTGTAAGATGCTTTGAAGATAAATACAAAATACGTTTATTGTGAGATCTCTTAGGAGGTTTTTCATGTGTCTCTCATAATGAAGAGCAGGGAAATACAGGAGGGACAGTATCAAATCTGGCCCAAGCCTGACTGACTTAGAGATCCAGAAACAAACATGTTTTCAAGAAAGCTTTCCCCAGGAACACAGAGTGAGTGTGTGTGTGTGTTTAGTCTTGCAAAATTGTCATGAAAACTCAGCAACCAATTTTAAAAAAAAATCTACTTACTCCATGCTTAAAAGGAGGATGATTTTATTACCCAGCAAAAGAAATTTCTTACACAGGAGGAGGGGGTATAATTTTTATTAAGGGACTGCATGGGAGAAGGAAGAAATGAGGCTTTTGTATATATTATCAAAATTTTGTTTGGCGCATTAATTCCACAGTATTCAATGTCTTAAACAAAATATAGGTAGAATTCCCTCTAAAAACAATGGTTTCCAAAGCTTTCTATTTATACACCAGCAGGATTCATGTTGCTGGAAGTCAAATGGCAAATATAACTGTGTGCTAAGAGTGGTATTATCCATTTTGTGAGCTGGGATTGAGGACTGAGCTGGAAATCAGCAGCATGACAGAGGAAAAAGTAGAAATTATAGACCATAGACAAACTGTCTATAATGATGTCAATATCAATAAATTGGAAACTGTAAATGGAAGTTCATTAGTTTCCCTCAAGATAATAGAAAAACAGAGTAATAAAATAAACATTTGAACACTTATGCATATCTCAATATTTTCATTTTCAATTAACAGAATTCTTTTTTGCAATGAAAATGAATTGCTGTAATTTTTCATCTGTAGAGCAGAGCGACGAATCATTATGTACTAGTTATTGTCTCAGACTCCTACTTCAGCCACCTCCAGTAGTGTGTCCATTTAGCACTCACTCATATGAGACAACCTTACCCTCAAAGGATCACCTAATATTTCATTCTTACAGGATGGTCTCCCCAGCTAGTCTTGGACTGATGAAAGGATTCCTCTATGCTTTGGTCTCTGTTATCAAACAATCCCTTTTCTGCCCATCTAGGGAGGGAAGAATGACTCTCCAAAACTAACTTTTTGGTAGGTGCTCTCAGAAGAGGACATTGTGGTGGGTGTGCTACCCCTTTAAGAGACAGACTGGAGCTTACAGCCAATTGCAGCCTGGGCACAGTCAAGGAGCATCCTGCCCTCAGGTTGAGGCTACATATAAACAGGAAAAGGAAGTTGAGCAAAAGAGAGATGGGACCAGCAGCCATGTTGACTGCTATGGGTTTTGGGCCCCAGGATACTAGCTTTGGAGACTTGTTCTGTCTAGAAGTTCGGTTGCTCTGACTCAAGGCTCTGAGGTATGGGCCTTATGAACTTTGTTAAATCGTTCCTTCCTCAACCTGCTATCTAAGGGAAAGGGAGAATGCCTTCCTGCCTCTTAGAACAATAAGAGCATTAGAAACTCTGATGGCCAAGGTTGGTTTGGAGGCATTCTTAAAGGGGACACTTTTTGTCATTAGTCTGGTTTTGGCCTCCCCCTTCTTGGGAGACCTAATACAGACATAAATATGATGCAGTCAAAGAGAACTACAGCATTTATTAATATGCTTTTCAGGTCAAAATCATACATAGGGAACATGAAAGCAATATGGAAATCTATCTACTAGGTTTCCTCGTGCTGTTGGAAGGCTTTGTGTTGTGTTCCAGGTTACTCCGAGCTTTGTCAGTCAAGGCACTGACATTTGATAGTGAGTAACCAGAGTGGTGGTGGTCATGGCGGTACTGCATGAGTACTTTACAAATACTGTACATAAATGTACTGGACTTTCAGACATTAGCAATATTTTTTTTGCGTTAAATGCTAATCCTAGAGGGACTGAGTTGAACTTTCTTAAACTTTCATGCACATGAAAATATTTTTGGACAGGTTCAGAGGCAAAGGATGGAAAAATTCATCCCAAAATAAACTTGAGAAAGATATGAGCACTAAGGACTTGTCCACCCGCACCAATTATACTGCTCAAACTATTCCAATATAGTTAAAGTGACGCATTGCAATTATATCACAATAAGATTACTTTACATGGGTATAGCTATTCTTCTCAGGAAAGGGAAATAAACTATGCTGGTATAAGGCACTTTTATACTGCTATAAATGTGTCCGCACTGGGGTGTGTACCACTGCAGCCATTTTGATTAAGAAAATCACATCCCTATCCAAATGAGTTATACTGGTTCAAAAAAATGTGTGGATGAGGCTTAAGTCCCAATTTCCATTCTAACCCCTCTTTGTTATCCACTATAATGCTCACTAGTGCAACTGTTATCGGCCTTTAGTAACTTTTTTATCTAATAGATTTGTTAGTCTTATAACCAACCCACTCCACCACCTGCTATCTGGATGAACCCGATATCATGTAAGGCTGATCCTGTGGCTAAAGCGCTGTCTTCGGGTTTAGGAAGTCTGGGTTCGATTTCTGGTCGTGACAACTATGCCTTGGGGAAAACCACTTAATTCTTTTGTGCTGCAGTTCTCCATCTGATAATAGCACTTTTACATCAGATTGACCTTGAAGGGAGCTGTGGATAAATTCATCTAATATGGTAATAGCAGCATATTAGTACTTAAGTAGAAAATGTATATTCACTAAATCATGAAAGCTGCTTAGGTGGCTTGACCCCCTGGGAACTGTTTAGCTTATTTATAGGAGCTTCCATTGACTGCTGTTTGACTGGGATAGTCTGAGTAAAAAAATTAAAAAATAAAATAATGGAAACTGTTGGCTGGTGTTAATTGATGTTTAACCAGCTATTAAATCAGTGTGAATTTCAGAGCTTTGGGTTTTTTTTTTTTAATACAGAAATTGCCAAATAAAGATGAAAAGTGGATGAAATGCACTGTCTCTTGTATGCTTGTTTTTATTCAGCGCTGTATTTTATTTCATTATAAGTATTTTCAAAGTTAAATCATTCATAGCTGTGCACATAATAGACTTAAAGGCTACCTAGTTTCCAAAGAGTCATCTACTCAGAATAGTTTTTGGATTAAATTCTCTTTGGATTAGAAAGTTTAAAAAACATCACACACTATGCCTTTCAAGGATGATGAAGTGCTCTGAATCCTGTGATAGATGGGCACTGTATTATATTTTATAATAATATTTTGCACTCTGAGCCCCTTTCATTATAGGCTCACTGAAGCTCTTCATACACGTAACACTTCTTTGAGGTGAGTAGGGTGAAATGAAGGAAGGGGAGGTTAGGAGACTTGTTTAAAGTAATTCTTTAGCAGTCAGGATTAGAACCCTAGAACTGGGAGTCAGGATTTCTTGCTCTATGCAAGACTTCCTCTGTTTTATGTGGTACGGGTTTCCTTGCAAATTCCAGAGTCTGACTACAAAAGCAGTTGGAGATTCATTCCCAATCTAGTTCCATGTATTTTAAAGTGCTGTATGCAGGTCTTCTAGGTTCATCTTTAGTTGAAGCAAATTAGGGTTGTTGATTAATCGCAGTTAACTCACATGACTAACTCAAAAAATTAATCGCGATTATAAAAATTAATCGTGATTAATTGCACTGTTAAACAGAATACCAATTGAAATTTATTAAATATTTTTGGTGTTTTTCTACATTTTCAAATGAATCTATTTCAATTACAACACAGAATACAAAATGTACAGTGCTCACTTTATATTTTTATTACAAATATTTGCACTGTAAAAATGATAAAAGAAATAGTATTTTTCAAGTCACCTCATACAAATACTGTAGTGCGATCTCTTTATCGTGAAAGTGCAACTTACAAAGGTAGACTGTTGTTGTTGTTGTTGTTGTTGTTACATAACTGCACTCAAAAATAAAACAATGTCAAACTTGAGAGCCTACAAGTACACTCAGTCCTACTTCTTGTTCAGCCAATCACTAAGACAAACAAGTTTGTTTACATTTACGGGAGATAATGCTGCCCACTTCTTAATTACAATGTCACCTGAAAGTGAGAACAGGCATTCACATGGCACTGTTGCAGCCAGTGTCAGAAGATATTTATGCGCCAGATGTGCTAAAGATTCATGTGCCTCTTCATGCTTTGGCCACAGTTCCAGAGGACATGCTTCCATACTGATGACGCTCGTTTAAAAAAATGTTTATTAAATGAACTCCTTGAGGGAGAATTGTATGTCTTCTGCTCTGTTTTACCCACATTCTGCCATATGTTTCATGTTGTAGCAACCTTGGATGATGACGCAGCACAAGTTCATTTTAAGAACACTTTCACTGCAAATTTGACAAAATGCAAAGAAGGTACCAATGTGAAATTTCTAAAGATAGCTATAGCACTCAACCCAGGGTTTAAGAATCTGAAGTGCCTTCTAAAACCTGAGAGGGTTCAGATATGGAGCATGCTTTCAGAAGTCTGAAAAGAGCATCACTCCGATGCAGAAACTACGGAACCCGAACTACCAAAAAAGAAAATCAGCCTTCTGCTGATGGCAACTGACTCAGATGATGGAAAATAAACATGCGTCGGCTCGCACTGCTTTGGATCGTTATTGAGGAGAACCCATCACCAGCATGGATGCATGTTCTCTGGAATTGTGGTTGAAGCATCAAGGGACATCTGAATCCTTAGTGCATCTGGCATGTGAATATCTTGCAGTGCCAGTTATAACAGTGCCATGCAAATTTCTGTTCTCACTTTCAGGTGACATTGTAAACAAGAAGTAGGCAGCATTATTTTCTGTAAATATAAACAAACTTGTTTGTGCAATTGGCTGAACAAGAAGTAGGACTGATTGGACTTGTAGGCTCTCAAGTTTGACATTGTTTTATTTTTGAATGCAGTTTTTTTGTACATAATTCTACATTTGTAAGTTGCACTTTCATGATAAAGAGATCGCACTATCGTACTTGTATGAGGTGAATTGAAAAATACTATTTTTAGTGCAAATAATTGTAATAAAAATTAAATATAAAGTGAGCACTGTACACTTTGTATTCTGTGTTGTAATTGAAATCAATATATTTGAAAATGTAGAAAACAGCATGATTAATTTTTTTAATCGCTTGACAGCCACAAAACAAATATTTTGTGCATATACTGTAGTGCACCCACCCTTATAAAAGCAGGAAGAGATACATTTCAGAGCTGGGAAAAACCTTCACATGTGGATGGGTGTGTCCCTCCCTACCCAGTGCATTGGTGATGTTCGGTTGACTATGATATAGGGGACATACAAGAGAAAATGAATGAAATTTCACATTGTCACGGTGTAATGGTCTCCTGCTGTTACATAAACACCTGAGTGGAATTGAAGGCGTTTATTGAAAATGAACGCAGAAGCAGAGTCAAGATGTTCAATTTTAAAGTGAGAGACATGCATCCCTTGACACTTTTTTCCCCTATGGACCCATTTCCATTATGCTGAATGATTAGTCATGAAGATGCTATCATTAGGCCTGTTGGCTAAAGTTGCTTATAATATCAATATTAGAAAGTAGCATTCAGAATGATTTGGGAATTGGGTTTGTTCTGCATTTAATCTAACTGATGACCAGTAATTACTAAAATTCACAGTGGCCAGCAATTTTGAAAGTGACTAATAATTTTGGATACTCAATCTGACACACCCAGATTTTCGAAGGACAAGGGGCTCAGCACTTGCTGAAAATCTGGTTCTCTTGAATGTGTTTCAAACTGAGCATCCAAAATCTCTAGTTACTCTTGACCCAGGGTCAATGTTTTATATTTATGACCATGCTCACTGATTTAGTTCTGCTTTGTGACTAAGAGATAATTGTAGCTGTAAACATATTTTCTTGCATGTAATAGTCACACAGGATCAACATTGCTGAATGTTTTTTTGGGGGGGGTGGTGGTTTTGGAACATGAATACCTATGTAAAACAGCTGTGTGTGTGTGTGTGTGTGTGTGTGTGTGTGTGTGTGTGTATATATATATAGGGTAGTTTTGTTCCTTTTGTGTGTGTATAGACAGCTATTTTATTTATATGTGTAGGCACTTCTATAGGACTCACCACGGTGGTATCTGAGTTAAAAAAATAAATAAAAATAAATTAACCTCATAGCACCACTCTGACATAGGTATTATCCCCATTTTACAGATAAGGAAACAGACACCAAGATTCAGTAGTGGCTTGACAAATGTCACACAAGAATCAGGAATGGAACTCTGATCACCTGATTCTGTCTTGTCTTCACAACAAGATCGTCCTGACTCCCATACAGATTCTCTTAGTAGTTCTAGGCAAGTTACCTCTCAATATACTCCTCTGTTAAATAGAGATGACAATGTGAATATGACTATCTTACGGGGGGGAGGGGGGTTGTATGAATTAGTTACTACAGGAAAAAGCCTATTAATGAGTCCTCTTGATATACTTTAACCCATGTTAACCAAGAGCGAGGCTAAAGTTTATTAACAACTTATTTATTGGACACCTAACACAAAGCACAATATAAAGCAAGTACAAAACTGCCAGGCTGAATTCTCATCTTGATCAAACAGACAGCTGGCATGGGGAAACCAACTCATCTCCAAGGCTAAGAAAAGGATCTGTTCCCAAATAAATATGACTGGCAACTAATAAAATAGTAGCCTCAATAAGGGCTTGTCTACACAAGAACTCGTGATAGCAGCCCCTGGATTTGTTAATCTAGGTCTTGAGCATCTACACTCTTTTGTAACCCAAGGTTAGGAATAGTTGAATCCTGAGTCCCAACCTGGGGCTTCAGGGTCTACACTGCATTATGTGGGCCTGAGTCCAAGCATCAATATCCCAGACTTCCTAGTGTCCTCCCAAAATGTGGTCGCTCTAGCCCTTTGGTCATGGGGCAGTGTGGGAAAACTTGACTGTCCACTGAACTTGACTATCCAAAGGACAAAGAAAGTCAGCCCATGGGATTTTGGGTTACTTTTGTTGGATTCCCAGAGCACTAGTCAAGTGGGGCTATGTCTACACTGCAGAACAATAGAGCTTGAACCCTTGGTCTAGGCTTGACTCAGGCTTGGACTTTCCACTCCTGAGGGGTTCTGAAATCCTGAGTCCTGTGTTAGCACAATTTGTGTGTAGACAGAAGGGGGTTTGGCTTGAGCCTGAGTTTGAACTCTGGCTTCCATTGCGGTGTAGACATATGTTATAAGGCCAAGAAAACAAGACTTGAAACAGATGGTCCTTGCAA
This sequence comes from Terrapene triunguis, assembly GCF_002925995.2. Classification (NCBI taxonomy): domain Eukaryota; kingdom Metazoa; phylum Chordata; order Testudines; family Emydidae; genus Terrapene; species Terrapene triunguis. Next base: position 12,141,381 of record NW_020664543.1, on the reverse strand, counting down.
CATGCCATAAGGGTAGCAAATGGAGGACTTCCTCCTCTGAAGAGTGTTCAGGAAAGAACCATCTATCAAGAAGGACTTGATCCTGACCAAACTAAGCCATGATGAGTACTCCTGGTTGCTACTATAATACGAATGATAAATAATAAGCCAGACCCATCCTGACTGGTTGTCACTGCTGGACAAGAACATACAGTGAGAGGTGATTGCTCAAATGTAAAATGCACACATGTTGAGGAGCAAGTGAGTGAATGTCGTGTGAAGTCTGAGATGTTAAAAACAGCTGGTCATCTAAACAATGGTCACTGTCACACTATTTGTAGTAGATGCCAATTTCTTCCAGTATTAACAGTGATAATGAGTGCATATAACCTGGCATGGTGGTGTGTGGGCTGGGATGACTGAATTCACCGTTTCTCCCAGGACCAACTCTAATGATGCTAAATGTCACAGTGCACATAGAGCCCTCATTGTGTTCAGATATTAGACAGCAGATAATCAGAACTAGGTTTCTCTTTAAGGTCGATCAGCCTTATTTTAGTAAGGTATTTTAGGGGCATCAGCTTTTTTATTGACATCTCCACTTAGGAAACATGAAGTCTTTTTGTGTGTGGCTTGGCTTTACATTGATTTGTGATACAGCTGATTTTTCTTTCACTGGATTACATTGGTGTTTTCTGGAGTATCATTTTCTTTTCTGTCTGGATCAATAACCTCCTGACGTATTGCTATTTCTGCCTATAAATTATCCCAAAATATTGGGCCTATTGCTTCCAATAATTAATAATTTTGGGGGGGAAATCATGCTTGGATCTCACAATCTATTTAAACAACTAATATTTTATGTAAAACAAACTCAAAGTAGCCTGGAATTTTCAGCTTGATCTCCTGTTCTTCTGTAAGGTATTAATCATTTAAAGAGGTTCAGGCTGAATACATTAAATGAGAGAAGTTGAGTTTTGGGCTCGGGTTTTTGGATCTAGTTTACTACACCTCTAATTCTAAGGACCTCCAGGACTTATTTTTAATAGCCATCTCTGTGTTTTTAAGAAATACATTCTGAATGTATTGCAATGTGTATTTTAATTACAGTTTAATTAATCAAAACAATTTCTGGGGATGTGTATAATACATAAAATACAGAGCTATAGGAAAAGCTACAGTGAATTTTATGAAATTTGTACATTCCTGCAAAGAGAGGGTAATAATCCCATTGTTCTGTTTGTGCCCATTTTACCAAGTTTCTTACAGATACAGGAAATTATTTGTATTACAGTACAAGTCCCAGCTGCCCCAATCAGGATCAGCCCCTACTCCCCAAACAATCCATAATCCAATTTTGCAAATCCTAGCAATCTGAATTTAGCATGGGATGAGTGTTTTCAGGACTTAATAATCTTTTTAAGACAACTCAGTCCACTTCAAATAGTGTTATGCTAATAAAAGTAATCTTGGGTCTTTCACAATGAGAAATCAATCTAGCTCTTCATGTGTCGACAACAATTTAATGGCAAATGTGTGAAGTGTTGCCAAATATAGTGCACATAACATGGTCATACTAAATATTAATCTCCCAGACAATGTATAACAAAAGGTTGAAACTGTAAATGGAGACTCATAATAGAGGCAGTTAATTTTCTTCTATTTTTTCACTTCTCCTTTCTTCCTCATTTGCAGTGGCATTTATGGTTCTGTTTGGTCTTTCTCATTTTGTCTGATGCATCATATTATCTGCTTTAATGGTTTTATATCCTAAATTGTTAACTGCTGTAGAATAATATATGCAATATTTTACTCACTACATTAGACATGGGTTCAGTGTTGTTTCTCAGTACACTTAATCTGTATCTTTTGTTAAAAATCAGCAAAATTCTGATGTTTACTCTGTGTAAAGAATTTATACCTAATATGAAAATTCTATTTTTTTTTAATTGCTGCTGAGCTAAGTAACTTGAGGTTGATAATTACATCTGCCTTTGGCATTACATTAATTTTTAATCTGTATTTTGTAATACCCAAAGATATTCAGTAACACACACTTTCAACCACAGTGCACGATATTCATGGTGTAGCTTCATGAAGTAAACAGAGTTACGAGGGATGAATGTGGTCTAATCTGAATACATTAGTTAATAAACTGATCAAAGGGGAGAGTGTCACCTTGACCTGAACAAGAATTCTGTGCAGCTTGAAAGCTCCTCTCTTTCAACAGAAGTTGGTCCAGTTAAAAATATTCCCTTATCCACCTTGTCTGTGTCATATATCCTGGGATCAACATGGCTACAACTAGGGTGACTAGATGTCCTGATTTTATAGGGACAGTCCCGATTTTGGGGTCTTTTTCTTATATAGGCTCCTATTGCCTCCCCCTCCCCCCACCTGTCCCGATTTTTTTTTCATATTTGCTGTCTGGTCACCCTACCTACAACAAAACTGCAAACTTGAATTACAGTCAGTCTAAAAAAAATGTTAAGTAGTTTCAGGCACTACATCTGCCCCTGAGTCTGCCTACCAACTCAGTTTTTGTGACTTTGCAGTCACAATTTCCTATATTTCAAGTTGTATGTGCTTTTTTTTTCTCTGCTGCTGTGTCATAGATCTACATAAACAGAGGGAAACTGACTAATTAGTCCAACAAGCAAAGAAAACAAATTTAAAAAATAGAGCATACTTTTCCCTCTAATCTCAGTTCTAGTGATACTTGTAGCAATAACAGATAAACTTCTGTGACAGTAGTATGATTTTTAAATTGACTGTGTTCCTTTTAAATTGGAATAGGACTGCTTTGATTCCTTGCCCCTCATCAAACCAATAATAAATAATCATATAGTGTGATTTTTTTTTTATAGCATCTAAATGACTTTTGAGTAGAGCTGAGCTAATAATAATAGTTTTTCAGTTGAGGGAAACTGAAAAATCAGGGAACAAAAATCTGGTTCGGTTCAAACTTTTTTTTTTCTTTCAAAACTGTCAAATCAAAGAACCAATAAAATTGTTTATGAGATGACTGAAATGTTCTGAGACAACTGAAAACAAATTTTCCAATTCTTTTCAAATCAATCAAAACATTTTGGCTGACTTGTAGCAATTTTTTGGGGCATCTTTCTTTTTAATTCAGGTGTGTCATGCATTTTTTGCCCTTTTTGTGGTAGTTCTTGTTGTTTGTTTTGTTTTTTTAATTAGCCAAATTTGAAATAAAAATGCTGTTTTGAAACTAAGTGGAATGAAAAGTTTTGAGACTTTTGATTTTTTTCCAGCTGAAGCTTTTCATTGAACTTGACCCAAATTCAGCAAATAATTTCAGGCCCCCAAAATGCATTTTTCAGGGTGGGGTGGGTCCATTTTTTTTTGTCCAGTTCAACTTAGGAGCACAAGTCCCATTGAAAGCCAACACACTTCTGTGATAAATAAAGGGGGGGGATAGCTCCCTTTGATGGACACCCAGCCAGCCAGTTAGCTGTAAAATCCCTCTTGGTAGCTATTCTTTTCTTTACTTTACCTGTAAAGAGTTAAAAAGTCCCCCAGGTAAAGGAAAAAAAAAAAAGTGGGCACCTGACCAAAAGAGCCAATGGGAAGGTAGAACTTTTTTAAAATTGGGAAAGAAACTTTCCCTTTGTCGGTTGTTCTCTGGCTTGGAGGGACAGAGCAGCCATGCTATAAGGAGCTTTAAGCCACGTATGATCATAAATCATCAGATCATGCCTAGACCTACTTATCTGACCTCCAAATGTGTAAGTAGATCAGAACGTTTAGCTAGACGCGATTAGGGTTAGTTCTTTTATTTCTTATTGGTTTGTGGATCTCCTCTGTTCTAACCCCTGATGCTTTTGTTTGCTTGTAACCTTTTAAGCTGAACCTCCAAGAAAGCTATTTTGGGTGCTTGATTTTTGGAATTGCTCTTTTAAAATCTAACAAAAGCCTAAGTTCAAAATGTTTTGGACTTTCTTTTTATTTTTAATAAAATTTACCTTTTTTAAGAACAGGATTGGATTTTTGGTGTTCTAAGAGGTTTGTGCATGTTAAATTTAACTGATAGCCACAGCTAATTTCCTTTGTTTTCTTTCTTAGCTGTTCCTGGGGGTGGGGGGGGGAGGCAGTGGTGAAAGGGCTTGAGGGTATCCCACAGGGAGAAATTCCCAAGTGCTCCTTCCTGGGTTCAAAGGGTGTTTTTTGCATTTGGGTGGTGGCAGTGTTTACCAAGCCAAGGTCAGAGAAAAGCTGTAACCTCGGGAGTTTAATACAAGCCTGGAGTGGCAAGTATAAATTTTTAAAATCCTTGCGGGACCCACTTCTGCACTTGGCGTGACAGAGTTGGGATTCAGCCTTGACAACTTCTATATCCCTATTTCATCTATGGGTCTCAACACTTTATGCAGGTGCATTTTGTTATCCCATTCTACAGATGGAGAAACTGAGGCACGGGGACATTAAATGACTTGCTTAAGGTCACAGAGAGAGTTGGTGTCAGGAGAGAGATTCTATTCCCTGCTGTAGCTCCCATTTTTGTGGCCCTATCTGTTGGACTATGCTGCCTCTTATGAGGTTGGAGAAGTTTGCTGAAGGGCACTTTCCCATCTTCTTACTAATGACAGAAAGTATTTTTGCTGCTATCCTACTCCAGCCCACTCTCATCACAGGGCAGCAAGTAGCTTGTTTCTCCAGTCTCTCAGTTGGCCTGTTCTTTAGGGGAAGCCTGTTCTGGTTCAGCAGAACCGAATAAAGTGCACATTGCTCTCATGAAATCCTTCCATTCCCACCAAAATAATTAGGAAATCAGAAAGGGGAGGATAATGAAGTAGTGCAGTATAAGGTAGCCAAGCTGCATCGTTAGAGTGAACCAGATTTACTTCTGGTGTGACTCCAACAAAGTCGGATGAATTTGGACTAAAATGTCCGTGTCCTGTGAAATCTCGTTAGCTCTAATGTATGAAAGCTCTCAATATATTTGCTGGAATGACTATTACACGAATGTGTCACTGACTTTCCACATCAGGCCATCTTGGTTGGTTTTGTTGATCCGTGTGATGGCCCCACCGGTAATGGAAACTGGCTGCCAGTCCCATACCATCTCATTCAGCAATCCTTTTCCTTAACCAGCTTTGCCCAGAATGCTGCCAACAGCTGAAGTCACAGGTCTCTCTGCTGGAGTGGAGGAATGACACTTTCTAAGAGATCTGTATATGAAATGTATATCAATAACCTCTCTTCTGATCTTCCACTGGGACCATACTTGAAAATGGGATGTATAGTAAAAACTTATTGGTTGAAATCCTGTCCACATTGAAGTTAATAGTAAAACTCCCACTGAGTTCAGTGAGGTAAAGATTCACGCGTTATTTCCACCTCCCATGTTCATTTTAGATCACGCAAAAACAACTGCAGGCATTAAACTATTGGATACTGCTAAACCTATTTGTGTGTTTTCTTTGATGGAAGTAGTATTACTATGTTTTGGAAGCCCTCAAGAAAGACCAGCTTGTAATTTGTGCAGTCCCCCAAAAGGAAACTTTACTGATAACTTGTTTAACAGTTCAAGCAATAAGCATTGTTTAATGTGTTTATAACTTCGTATAGAGGAACACTTTTCACACAGTATATTTTTGTAATTGTGCCATTCCTTCACCAGGTTGTCTTTGCACTCAGATGTTTTTCTTTTATCCCTGTATTGCTACATTGCTAGATGATTGGTATGCAATTGCAGGATATCTTTTCAGGTGGAATAAAGAGAATGTGAGTCTGAATAGTGTTGTTTACTCAAACTCCAGTTGTCTTCCAAGTTTAATTTCCATTTTAATTCTGGCTTCATCTCCCTACCCAAAACACCAGGGCTTTCCTGAATAGTGGGAACCTTCTTGTCAACTCAGGGGCTCGGTAGTGGCAATGTTATTTCACTGTAGTGGATTGACACTCTATAGGAAATGAATTTGGCTTGGTTCATTTCTTAGGGCTGGTCTACACTGGGGAGTGGGGGATTGATCTAAGATATGAAGAGTTAGCTGAAGTCGAATAGTTTAGCTGAAGTCGAAGTATCTTAGATCGATTTACCTTGGGTCCTCACGGCGCGGGATCGATGGCCGCGGTTCCCCCGTCAACTCCGCTACCGCCTCTCGCTCCGGTGGAGTTCCGGAGTTGACAGGGAGCGCGTTCGGGGATCGATATATCGCGTCTTAACGAGATGCGATATATCGATCCCCGTTAAATCGATCGCTACCCGCCGATACGGCCGGTAGTCTGGATGTACCCTTAGTGGACGTCGGGGAGTCAGTATTTGCAAAGCTACCATCTACTGCAGTTAGCATATTTGGCCACCAGCTCTTTTTGGGGCAATCAACTGTGTGTGTGCGTGCGTGCGCGCGTACATGGCCCTTAACATGATGGGACCCTGATCTTGACAGGTGCTACCAGAATGCAATAAGAACTGTTGGCAATTTCTGGAGGAGCCAATGATAGAGCCCTAGAGCTAGTCTCCTACTGATCAATGCAGAGGAGCTGTGGCCTGGAAGTGCAGTATTTCTTTTCTGAACCTGACACTCCAGTGCTGTTGATAAATGCATCTGTGCAATAAATCAATAAAAATCCAGTATTCTTCAGTATATTGTAGTTCACCTGGAATATTTCTTCTGGGTAACCGTAGACCGAAATGGTGAAGAATCACAATGAGTTTTGTGACTTTGACCTGCTTCTACTTGCCCTTCCTGGAGAGCGTGGAAACTTTCTTAGGAAGCTTTTCTGACCTCCCCCTCTTTCATACACTGAACTGCTTTTAAATAAGTTTTATAATAGATATTGCTTTACAATATGAGCCACATTCATGCCTGATGCAACTCTGCTGACTTCATACATTTAGTAAGGATATAAATGGATGAGTCTGTCTGCAGACTATGTACTTGGGCTGCATGAAGGAGACAAGACAGTCTTGAGGTGTTCCAGATGGGTTTTGCTGAGGCTGTAAGCTTCAGACCTTAGTACAAAGGATGGGTGAGAATCCTCTGGAGCTAAGTTTTTAATAGTTATTTCCACCCCCTTCCCAATATATAATTAATATAGCTATCTTGTGATTTGTATTTCACCTGTCAAAAAAGTCTCCAGCCACCACTGGAATCCAACTGGTTTTAAAATGGAGCTTGGTAAGTCTATGAACAGGATGATATGACATGGTTGCCTCTGACAGCAGGGGACTGGACTCAGTGACCCAAGAGGTCCTTCCCACTCATCTATCCTTAGGGTAGGAGGAGTTGGCCACTCTGCTCCACAGAACCATGACTGGTTAGAGAGTTGACAGCAAGTCCCACTGCATTTTCCTACTGCCTTCCTCTCATTGGAGGATGGGACTGCCACTTTGAAAGAGAAGTTGAGCCCTGGCCAGTAAAATTTTAGATACATAATTTTTTTATCCCATGAAAAATAACACAACCTAATCCATGGATCTATTGGTTCTTTTTGCAAGAACAAAAAATACAGCATTGAATGGATTTTTCAAAAGCTAAAACTTTAAGATGTTCAAGATCCAAATGTTGTGTTTGAACCCATTTTTTCTCTTAATGCTTAATCCAGTGCCCCCTGGAGTCAATGAAAAGACTCCTGTTGATTTCAGCAGTCTTTGAATCAGGCTTTTTATTAGGATACTACAAATCTATTAAGCAAAAGAATGTCTGAGTGGAGCATTCTTGGCAGAATAATTCTTTTTTTCACATTTGCATTAATTCTTGCCTTTTTCATTTAACCACATTACCAAACCAAACCAAATGTGTGATTTCTAAAATTCAAGTGTGAATTTATATTTGACAAGAAACTACTTGTACTTTTATCTGTTCCTTGAGGGGAACTGTAACTCACGGGTTGAAGGCTTCCCTCCAAACACTTTACAGTAGCTTATGTTAATCCTGGATACAGTTGCTGACACTTTGAGAGAGACTAAACATTTATGTATTATGTTTAATTAATTATTACAGGTGCCACAAGTACTCCTGTTCTTTTTGCGGATACAGACTAACACGGCTGCTACTCTGAAACCATGTATTATGTTATACTTGTTTGGAAGCTATTGCATTAGTCATCCAAATACTTCAATTTCAGATTTCTTTTGTAATTCTTTCTATAGTGACACTTACTACACAACACATATAAAGAGCTGGAAGAACAGTGTATTCATTAAAATAGATTTTGAGGGTTGATAGAGAAGACTTTCTATTTGGTGTTTTGGGTAATGAATTACTATTTTCAGTTGGTTATGGTAGACTTCCCTTTCTGTCCTAAAGTATTGTCTAATACTGTAATATTAAAGAACTGCTACATTCGATTCCAGCAGTATCTGAATTTCAGTAGAGGGGGAACTATTTCGTCAACATAGCGTGTAAAATGTTCCAGGATCCTTTTGGTAGAAAGACACTAAATAAATGTAATGTATTTAACATTGGATTAAGGGAAAACTCTATGAACTTTAAGAAACATTTTAGATAGAATTGGTTGGAAAATTTCCCCACCCTCTGTGGAAAATATTGACTTTTGCCCCCCCCCCCCCCAAAAAGTTGTTCAATCTGAAAATGTCTCATGTTTTAGATTAGGTGCCTCAGGCTCCCATTTTACTTCTTGGACAGGTTAGGTTTCCTATGAGGCACTGCAGAGACATATCTGAATCAAAATATTTCAGTTTTGGGTGTTTGTGGTTTTTTTTTGTTTTTGATAAAAATGATGATGATGATTATTATTATTATTATTATTTTTGCAGAAACATACCCTCTTTCACAAAAAGAACTTCATCCAGTCAAAAACCCAATTTGAGCATTTTCCATCAAAACATTTTTGATGGAAATTACCCTTCGTTTTAATACACACTTTTTTATCTTTGCATAATCCTTATAGCACTTGTCCTTTTCAAAGCACTGTGCAATCGACAACTCAATGAGATAATCAAATACTTTTGACTATACAGTGTGTTGAGAACTCTACCTTTTTAAACTGACCACCGCAAGATTGCCAAGTGTCTTACAATGTAATGTTTCTTGTATTAAGTGACTACTTCACCACTTAACTGGTAGCACCCAGATACAGTAACACCCTTCCTAGAAGGTTACTTGGACTGCTTTATACCTGATGCAGTGGATTCACATACAAGTTCTGATTCTGCAACACTTGTACACATGAGTGGGCCCACTGAGTTCAATGGAACAACTAGTCCTGCATAAAATTATTCATATCCATAAGTATTTGCAGGCTCTGGACCACAGGTTGTGCACAGGATACTTTGTCCTTTCCATATGTCTGTCTATTGCTCTTAGTTTTATACTGAAACACAAGACAGTTAAATATAATAAACGTCATATGTTTGTTTCACATACATTTAAGGCAGACTCATCTATGTGTTAAGTGCTTTTATGGAAAATACCATTTACACATGAAAACCTGTTTCTATTAAGTCCATCAAATATTTTATTAAAACTAAGCTGTCTGTATTTTAATAGGTATATTAAAAATAACTTTCAACATGACTTCCGAGTTTCTCGAGTAAAAATCTTAGCCTGTTGAGACAATTTGTTGAAGAAAGGTGGTTTTGTCAGTCCATTACTACAGGTTACACTGTAGTTTTTATGTGGAATACAACATTTAACGCAATGGGAAGATTTTTCCAAGGCACTCAAGTCACTTAGGAGCTGAAATCAATACAACATAGGTTCCTAAGAGCCTAAATCAGTGAGACTTCTGCTCCTAAGTGAGTTAGGTGCTGAGGGTAAAATTTTACCCTATACCATTAAGTAAAGGACTGCCAATAACTTTTGCTCAATAGAATGAGCATGAAAATTAGATATAAGGTGGAATTTACAAAAATGGACAGTGCTGGATTTACTATGCTCCTGTTGCAGTCAATGGAACAAAGTTTAAGGCTATATTGAGTGCCTTTACTGGTCCCACTTTACTGGGTGGGATTCTCAAAGTTACCATCCCTGTGTGAAGGCTTAGTTAACAGCTCTATGTAGACATGGTTCTGAGCAGAACAGGGGTGTCTCAAACTTAAAGCTACACTGTTTTCTCCAGCTTTGCATTTAAGATAACACTTCAGAAGGGTTGCCTCATTTGGAGAAGTATAAGTAACCACCCCCTTCTTGGTGTATGTGGAAGACTGTTGGCTGGATATTCTGAGTAAGGGCTATTTGGCTTTGGAATTTTTCCCTCTCACTTCCCCCCCCCGTCCCCTCCCTTGAGCTGTCAGAACCTCTGTTTGGTGGCCTTTGAAAGACAAATCTGTTTTTTGTAGTCCCTTCCTGGGAGGGAGGAAGAATAACTGAGGGTGACCAGAAGATACTCTGTGCGGGGGATGGGACTGGAAATAATGTTTGGAGTAGGGTAGATGCTGGCAAGGTTAAGTATGAATGTCTTCTAGATTATTCTAACAGATGGTGGATGTTGTCTATCTGTTGAGTTGTTCGTTTCTTTTTCTTTTCTTTTTTTTGTATGTCACCCAGAGGACTGGAGGGCACTTTGTAAATGTAAATTATTCTTTACAGGTGGAGGAGGAAGAGACCATTTTGGAAGAGGCTGGAGCAGGGAAGGAGAGAAGAGAGGTCCTTGGTAAGTCTATTGCTTGATACTACTGCAAATCTAGATGGAACTGCTAAGGTTCTAATTGCATTTAGCTTGAATGACTCTTTCAGAACTAGAACTTACATTTTTTAATACTTCCCAACATTTGCCTTTCAGTTCCTATATATGAAGCCTTAAGTCTACCTTTCTGTCAAAAACTGTTAATGAAATTTAAGACCTTGAATTACTTTTGTCCCTTTAATGAGCATTACAGAATTTGGCAATTTCTCTCCCTCACAGTTCACACTGGGAACCTTTCCAAGCTTCTGCCTCTGGGTTTTGTGGTTGTCAGAATTACAATGTATTCGTATTTCATGCTGGAGATATGCTAAACTACACAATAAGTCAGTGAGCAGGGATCAAAATGCTTAGTGGGTGGCATAGATATAATTGTTTTGCATGATAAATTTTTATACCCACAGTGGAAAAGTCTCATTTGGTTTCAAATTTGCGGCGCCTTATTATGTGAAATTCTATGGCAGTGACTTTAGTGAAAGATACTTGCTACTCTAGTAGCACAGCCCTGTATGAGGTCTAAAAAGTGTATTCTGAACCACAGGCATTCAATTTAGAAAAACGGAATTAAAAAAAATCAGCACCACTTTGTACCTTTTATTTTTAGCATAAAATACAAGAAGAGCTTTTTATGAACAGATGAGAAGCATTGCTCAGAACTGGAACCAAAACAGGGATGTGTGTATACCACTGAACTGCTCTGTCACCTTGGTTGAATCACTTCACTGTGCCTCAGTTTTCCCATCAGTAAAGTGGGATCGGGGAGCCTGCAGAAATTTTTCACGTGCTATACACGTGACGCCACACCATCCTGACCCTCCTGGGAGCCTCAGTCCAAGGAGCTCCTGCCTACCCTACCATGGTCCCTTGTTCCTGACCCTTCCCTGCTGGCAAATGTCAGATCCATCCTGCTTCCCAGCTCTGAGAGAAGCAGGAGACTGAGCTGCTGCGTCAGCATGTGGGGGTTGCCACGCCACTCAATTTTGGCCCTGCTGCCCCCCATCCTGACACATGGGTTGAGGGCCCAAAACTGAGTGGCGTTGTGACCTAGCACACAGGGGGTCCTCATGATGCAGGGTCTGTGGGGTTAACCCCTTATTATGCAAACTTTTGCTCCAAATAGCTCCAAATGTTTAGTGGCCATTAAATTATCCAGAACTTTTTTCTAAACTCAGCCTCAGTTCTTGCTAAATGCTATATAACTGGTTGTGATAGTCACATGATTCAGTTGTAGCCAATGACTAGTTACTAAATAGTTTAAAAAACTAACCCAAAACACACACTTTTTGACCGGCTAGCTATATTGGACCAATGTGTCTTGAGATGAAAGGATGTACGTAGATATGGTCCAATGATGTGGCAGTTGGATCTAGACTAGATGAAGGGTTTGAGGTAGAACAATGACACTGGTATTTTGCAATTTGTCCTTTATGAGTTTTTGACCTAAAATTATGAAAATAAGTTCCGGAATGCTGTCCTGTCTAATTGGTAATGTGATCCCATGTGGTGTTTGTTCCTTAGGATGGGGATGGGGGGTATGACCAGCTTGGTTGGGGGGTTGACTATCCAGTCTACGCTACACATCTGTTGGTGTCTAAAGGAAATACTTGAGGGTAACTCATGCTGCTCCTTGTTTGGACCAGCCATACGGTGCACTGCTCTGGGAGTCATTTTGCCTTTGACTGCCCTTTTATGGACAAAACGGTTTGGGGAACCTCTGCTCAGCTGCTCCAGCTCTGCTCCCAAGCATTACTCTGGCAGCAAAAGCCAGGATTTATCCTTCAAAGAACAGTAAAAGTACATAAGTTCCCAGAATGGTTTTGGAGCAGCGAATATTATGGAAGAGAGATTTCTGTAGCCACAAGATGGCAGTCACTGAGCAAATTTCAAACTGTGTCTCAGTCCCTCTGCAGGATTCATGACATAAATTAACACTCTGCTCCTTGAACGGCAAAGATGCTTATAAAATGGTTTAATAGCTGGGGAAGGGTACTCTGCAATACAGAATGAAAATATGCATGTATTTGCCTAGAAGTTATTTCTTTTCTAACAAAAGGGGGTGTGTGTGTGTACACAATATAGAATCTTAACTGATTGAATAATTCACCAACAGTAATTTTTTCCAGTTTATCTTCATTATACAAGTGTATGTATAATAATTCCAGCATTCTTCAGAACTGTTTAATAGTGTTTTTATTTTAGCACTCTCACTGAAGACTGCATAATCATTTCTGATTATAATCATGCTTCAGGCCTGGGGGTGGGGGGAAAATGACTGTAAAAATCAGTTTAGTGTGTTCTGTTAAACTATTTTCATGGGTCAGAGGCATAGTATGAAAATATTTTTACAGTGAAAATAACCACTTCTATAGGACTTCCTTGCCGTAGGCTCCATTTACACATGCAACAAAACAACCCCTTTCCCCCCCAATCTTTCTCCTTGTTTCCCTGCTCTGTGAATGGCTACAGAAGTGTTATCAAAGTCCACTGTGGTGGTGTGGACCAATTCTGAAGAAACTACCATATCTTCAACAATTTTTGTTTTAGCCCATTCTGCAGGGACACTCAGAGATCTAGGATAGGGGCTGTGTTCAAACAGATCTCTCCAGCATGTTTCTGCTTTCCCTTGATTTTTAACAAGGTCAAACTTCACTTTGTGTGGCTGCAGAAATGAATTAAGGTTAGAGCTGCATAACAGATGACAATATCCTCTTAAGCAGAACTGTGTCAGTTCTGAATGGACAGCTGCTTCAGTGTTCTTGGCTAGAAATCCTGCTTGTAGCACCAGACTTCATACACATACATGGACTGTTGGCAGCCTATGCTTATGCCTATATGTTAGGATGGAACAAGTTTGTTGGATTTAGTCTTTAAGAGCAGCAAATGCCATCTTTCCTTGAAACCGTCTCTTGTGATGCCAGTGAAGCTGTAGTACCTCATTCCCCTTTCAACTGAACACATCAGGCTTTATAGATTTTTAGACTTGTTTAATTCTGAAGATTTTTTTTTTTACAGGTGATTATATTGCTATAGAGTTGTATGTAAATATTTTGTGTGTAATGCTTGTCAGTACTATTGTTAAGCAGTCAAGTACTTTTCATTATTAAATATTTGAGGCCAGATTTTAATACATGCAAAAATGCATTTGTATAATTTGTGCCCACATTTGTAGGCACTCTAATTGCACATACAGATGTCTAGTTGGACATCTAATGGGTCATTTGCACATGCAATTATTATTCATGTCCACAAACTCATACTAATTCATTTCTGTGTGCACAGTTTCAAACTCTCTGAGACTTAATCTCTTTGACAGGGTTCTTCTGCATGTATCAACAAATATAGGAGTAAGGCCCTAATTTAGCATCGTGCTTTAAGCACATCTAGCTTTAAGTATTGCCATTGACTTCAAAAGGACTTGTGCCTAAATTTAGGCACATATTTACACACCTTGCTGAATCAGGGCCTAAAAGACTTGAAGGACCCAAGAGAAATAACTTTCTCATGGTAGAAATATGGCAGGTTCAGAAAGATTTAAGTTCTTAAGAATTTGTCTGTCTGTATTTTTGTAATTCCTTTTAACTAGGACCTCTCAATTAAAATGTGGCAAATTAGATTTGCCTTCAACCCACTGACTTGATTCCAGCTTCTAATCAGGTTAGGCAGTATGAAAAGCTGGAATCAAATGTGAACCCAGGGCCTGCTCTGTTTATATCCTTTCTCTGTAGTTGCTCCATCACAGCACATCTCTACTTTCTGTCTTATATTTTACATTGAGTGGAATGTGGCGTGTGCTCCCTAATACAGCTGGCACAAATTCAGGCTGGTATGGTTGTCCTGGCAGTGTCAAGTCTAGCTTAAGCCATCAAGGTGGTATTGCTTATTACATATTCATTTTTATCATTTCCTGATTTACACTACTGGAAGCTTATAGTAGAGGTTAAAAACATCATCTGTAGTGGGACTCTACTTCAGCTGCCAAGAGTTCATTTTATCCCTGACCCTTTAAGCTACACAAGCCAGCCAGCTTCATCTGTCACTAGCTTGAATTGAAGCCCTGTCCCTAGAGGTGATGCATCATTTATTCTTGATTTCCCTTCTGATTCAATGGACTTGGAGATCATTATTTTTCAAGTTAACAGATACAAATAAGTGGACTTGGCTGAAACCAAAGATATGAGCGACCTCTGCTGAAATCTTAAATTCTTCACATTCTGCAAAACCCTTTGATCATCATGGTTTGAAATGTGATTACTAAAATGGAAATATGGAATCAGAGTATATTATAAGGAAGAAATTTTCAATTAGTTATCCGGACATAATAGAAACAGCTGATTATTAGCTCCATTGGTTTTGACTTTGTAGGGGGCTGCTGAAGACTGGATTTTTGGGGGTGGGTTGGAGAGAGAAAGTATCATCAAATACTAATATGGTGGGCATCTGTATCTAGACATGTATGGGGCTAACATCACGCAGTGTGCTTTTGCATTCTGTTGGTTCAAGGCTCGGCTTATTCAGATCCTAAACCTTGTCGAAGAGGTCTGCAGGAGAACATTGCCTGGCTATAGTAGCAATTGTATAGTTACCCAAAGGACTTGGAGCTTATTTAATGAGAGAGGCTGGTCTAGATCATTTGGGCTCACTCTTGAGGTTGCACCTGTTCTTATTGTTCACCATACAAGCTGGATTCATGTGAGGCTGAAATGGGCAGAGATTTCTGAATTTAATCTGTGCTGTGCTTGCCAGAGCCAATGTTATACAGCCATGCATCAATTTTAGGAGTTCAAAAGTGTTTGAAAAATTTCTCTCTCCCTCTCCCTCCCACCCCCAGTTTCAGGTCTGAAAATATACAGTAAAGAGTCAAGCTGTACAAATAACTGATTTTTTCAGTTGGATTTCCAACCAAAAAAAAGTGGGGAGAAAAAAGATCACAGTTGAATTATAGTTGAATGAAATGTTTCGTTTGGGGTTTTAACCCTTTTCTAAAATTGAATTAATTTCAAATCTTTTTGGAAAATGCCAAAATGAAATGTTGCAATTTGTTTGGAATATTTTTCTTTTACATGAATTCATGAAATATTTTGGCTAATCCAAATCTGCATTTTTGTGTGTGTGTGTGGGGGTGGGTAGGGGGGGAGAAGCTTTTTATCCAAAATACTTCATGCACCCAAAGTGAGGAGCAAACCTGCACTGTCAGGGGCTGTACTAAATGCCAATTTTTGTGCAGGTGCGTGTACACACAATATCTAAGTCTGGAGAATTGCAGAGCTGTCCATGTGCTTATCTCCAGAAATGTTGTTCTCTATGATATGCAAAGTTTTCTTCAACTTTATTAAAGTTGCTGGAATAATATAATGAGAAACCTTTTAAATAGAATTTAAATTAATTTTGTCATCATCCCTTCTCTTCTCCATCCCTTTTATCGATCTGTTCTAAATATACATGCTATAAAGGTCATAGGGTATGAGATCTGATTTGATATGTAAGGTAGGGAGTGTCAAATCTTGCTCACTTCATCCCAGTAGCAGCACTATGGCTCCAATGGAGCTGCTCTGCCAGGGAACCTCCTCCAGGCTTCTACTGCCCCTGGAGCAGGCAGCACAGCAGGGGGAGGTATGCAAGTAAACGGCATGTATGTGACCATTGACATTATTAGGAACTTTGCTGCAGTCCTGCAGGGTTGATGGAGAACAATACACTTCTCTCTTGCCCCTGTTCTCTCTGGCCTTTGGCCCACTCCTCTCTACTCTCCTACTCTGAAGCCCTCAGAGGTGCTTCTGAGTTGGGCAAAAGGAGCAATGTTCCTCCCTTCTACTTGTCCTGACTGTGTCCCGCGGTGGTTTTGTTGCCTCTGCCCATGCACTCCGAAGGGATAGTTTGAACCGTCAATGTTTAATAACACCAGCGATGTGCATGGCAATTTACAAGCAAATTAATAGACACGGTCCCTGCACCGATGATCTCTCAATCTAAATTAGATCAGAAATATGACAGAAGTGATAGCAAACGAGCATAGTTAAGGAAGGGAGACTGAGAGGCAGGATTTTTTAATTGTTAATTACTGTATCTGGTGTCTAGACTTTCAGTAGCATTTGAATTAATAAAAGGAAATTTTTCATGGATTTTTGCTTTGGTGCTCTAAGATAATACAAATATTAGCTCTTTTACCAAGTCTGCCGCATTATGTTCTGTAATGGCAGTAGCTGCTCCATAGTTAAAGCTAGTTCCAACAAAAGCCTAAATTTCAATGCCCTCCCCTAACTTGACCTAAAATGAATGATCCTGAAATCATGCATGCCGTATCTCATGCCAAGACCAAATATTTCTGGAATGTCCGACAAACATCAGAAGAGGAGATTTAAAGAGTCTTCCAAATTCTTTTGGCTCCTCATAGCTTTAAAATGGTTTGGTCTATCAGCTTCAATTGTTTTATTTTATTCTCAATACAAAGTGATGTTTTCCGTTGGGGAGAGGGCAGGGATTGGAAGAATTACAAAAATATATAACTGTAATTTTGGATGGAAGTGTTCATCCCACACATTAAGGCAGGCAGGGGAAGGAATGACCAAGAAGCTTGTTGGAACGGAGAGATAAAGAAGCAGTTATGGAAGAATGAAGGAGGGGCCTTGAGGAGAAGACTAAGGCCTGGTCTACACTAGGACTTTAATTCGGATTTAGCTGCCTTAATCCGAATTAACCCTTCACCCGTCCACACTACAGAGCCAGTTAATTCGAATTAAAGGGCCCTTTAAATCGATTTCTGTACTCCACCTCGACGAACGGAGTAGAGCCTAAATCGATTTTGTTAATTCGAATTAGGGTTAGTGTGGACGCACACCACCGAATTACTGTGTTTAAGTTAATGGGGTAGTGTGGCCGCACACCACCGAATTAATGTGGTTTAAAACCGAATTAAGGTGCTTAGTGTGGCCGCGCACAATCGAATTTATACAACCTGTTTCCCAAATTCGAATTATCTAAATTCGGATTAATCCTGTAGTGTAGACATACCCTAAGAGCTTCCCCAGGCTAGCCATAGGGTGAGGCCAGAAGGATTAATGGGGAAACGGAAAGACTAGCTGCTTAAAGGAGACTGTTGGGAGAAATGCTCCATGCAGAGGTGTATATGCCTTAAAGTGACAAGTTATAGTATTGTATTTTTCCTTTTTATCTCACCTCTCTTGTTTCCTGTGGGTATGGCTCAGGCCACACTAATACAAAGTTGTTAGAAAGACTTTACCCTCGTCAGCAGACAGTATGGTGCTGCCACACATGGAAAGGAGCTCCCCAGAAGGCTGCAAAATAGGACATTACAACCTAGTTTTGCAGAAGTTTGGCACCATTGCAAAGACACTTCTGTCTCTTCCCTCGTGGAGCAGTAATCCTTTCACTGGACACGTTATCCCCCTTCAGCAGCTGTAGAAGATATTACTGAATTTTCCACATTAATCTACCTTTGAATCTGCATAGCACCCTTCCCCCCTCATCCCACAAACTATAAGTGCAGAAAGTGCAGGAGAGAAAGCTGTGCTGGCTTCCACTGCTTGGAATCCTTCCTATCCCAGAACGGATACACATGCATAATCAGTTGGCTGTGAACAATAAAGCTCTCATGTTAAAATGGCATTGAGCCGACTCACAAGGTGGTATGCCAGTTTCACTAGGGGACAGGTGCCAGGCAGAGATGGTTTAGGTTGGCAGGTTGCATATGGGTAGAGGTGTCAGCTTTTCTGCAGAATGTTTTCCCTTTTTGGTAGCGGTGCCACCTTGGTAGCACATATGTTGTTTCACTTGATCACAACTGTTTACAGAACGTACTGCAATATAATGCTTGATCTATTAATATGTGTGTGTGTGTTTGGGATCTTGAAGTTAAGGAATGGATACCTCGGTCTTGCAGTGCATTCCTGGCAAACCTTTGCAAACACACTGGGGGAGAAAACATATGTTGTTTGGGGACTAGTGTCTGCAGGGACTATGGTAAGCAAGTTAGATGATGTCAATGGTCTCTGTGAAGCAACTCCAGCTGGTAGAAGTTAGATGACTGAGCCCTAAATGCTGGTTCATCCTGAGAAGTGGCAAAAAGCCAAACTTTCGGATGGATATAACCCTCAATTATTCTGTTAAATGCCCCAGTCACACGGAGGCAAAGAAGAAGCCAGAAGCTCAGCATCATACTAGGCTTACTCCTTCAGTGATGCATAAAGGGCATAGATCAGAATAGAACCCTCTAATACGAAGAACACTAGGGTGTAGACATCACTTGTATAGCTTCATTGAAGTCAGAGAAGTGTCACCAGGGTCAAATTTAGGCACAGCATGTTTATAGTTACACCCACACATTTGATCAAGAAAATGGAATAATCCTGTGAAAGAGAGCATTTTTTCCTGTATAATCTTCTTATCCTACCTGTGTAAGATTAAATATCCTGTCCTTGTTCACTTAGTAAGTGGCACAGACATAAATTGTACCTAGAAACCCCACTCTCCTTCTTTTAATCCTAGATCATGTTCCCTCTTTGTTCTCCCACGCAAGCAAATGTTAAAGAACCACTTGGACTCTGATTAAGTGTTCAAGTTAGGAAATCAAATCCTTATGCACAATAGTCTTGGTATACATAATGTTCTGTAATGTATCTTGTATTTGCACAAAGTAAGAAGGGATAATGTTACTAATTTGTTCATTACTAATAACAGTTTTCATAATACACTTGCAACTTCACTGTGTGCTAATATATTACATATATTTCGAGTTTGCAAAGGCTTTTAAATGATTTTTGTTGAAACAAATGTCTTTAATACAATATTAGTGATGATTCTTTCACATTAGCAATTTCACCTCATTTCTATGCTACAGCATAATGATTTTGATCTTCTGGGTAGCTTGGTGGAAGATTCAGTAACTTGCAGAGATGACATGTATGTACAATACTGGGGTGTTACAAATACTCCCTTTTGCTTTTTGATGGACTCATCTTTTAAAAATGAACTTCAGGCCTTTTCATTTCATGGCCCAAGAAAATTTTGTTGTAATGAAATATTGTCTTGTTTTCTAACAAGCTCAGTAAGCTATCTTCTGCTGGACTCAAGTCCAAAATGAGGATGCAGAGATCAGTACCTATATGAATGCAGCACAGGTTCTGAGCATTGGCACCTGCTTTAATATTCATTATGCACATTGCTAAAAATGTAAATGAATCAAAATTAGTCATCTGTTCATTTGTTGCCATTACATATTCATGGCACTTTTACCAGAGAAGGATTGTTGACCCTACTACACTGCTGATCCTGTTTTAACTCAAGGATGACAAAATGTAATTTATTTTACTTGCCCTTGATATTTCAGTGGAACACAGCATTCTTCATATCCTGTCCTAAACTATTGTGCAGTGTTACTGTGCATGGTTGAACAGT
Source organism: Terrapene triunguis (assembly GCF_002925995.2). Lineage (NCBI taxonomy): Eukaryota > Metazoa > Chordata > Testudines > Emydidae > Terrapene > Terrapene triunguis. Next base: position 12,121,377 of record NW_020664543.1, on the reverse strand, counting down.
TCTCCATAACAGACTAAGCTGCATTCCAGGGGTAGGTGAAGTGACCTTTGCCTATATAAAAAGCTAGTTGCTTTTTAGTTTTAGGTTCTTATGTGTGGCAATCTACCTGGAACTTGGAGGGAGAAACAGAGACGACAGGAGAGAAGAAGTTGGAGGAGGCACCAAGTCGTCAGTCTGCATGCACATGTTTTGAATACTAGCTGCAGTTGCAACATCACTGTAAATAGTTATTTTAATTAAGAGCCAATTTAGTTTTAGGAAACATGGAGTCCTCTCGTGTTATTACCCAGCATGTGGTATACGAAACTTAAAATCTGGTGTGTGTGTGTGTGTGTGTGTGTGTGTGTGTGTGTGTGTGTAAGTAAGTATTCTGTGGGCCCTATTATACTTGCAATCATAAATTTGGAGTAACTTCATTGAGCCTGTTACTGTTCTGCTATAGCAGTGTAAATCTGGAATAAGTGTAGAATTTCATATGTGGGTGTGGAATCTGGCCCCTTACGAAGTCTAAGAAAGTATGAAAGAGTGCTCAGTTCAGTAGTTCATATGAGACAGTCCTAACCCTGAATCCCTTCGTCCAGCACAACAGAATTTGAAAGCCATGTTGAGGATGGGAGGTCAAGCACTTAACGTTACCATGGCAATCCTCAGTAATAAACATTCAGAACTCAAATGTAACACTGGGTATCTTGTGGCTTTGCAGCTTCGGTTCAGAGCTCTGACTCCAGCAGCCCAGAAGCCTCACCCTGGCTCTTCCCAGCCTGGTTACTCCTTGTAGGCTGACCTTAATACCCTTCCAGCCCTGAATTACTCCCCAAATTGTCCTCCTGCAGGGAACTTTCACTGGACCTCCCAGAGAAAATGTTAGATTTGCTGCCTTTACAAAGACAGTAAAATACTTCAATCTGTTGGCTTTCTAGAAGCACACACTTTGCTGAATTTACACGGCACTGATGGCGAATAATGAAAGCAAAACAAGTTTATTAACAGAGGCGCAGGGATTAAGTGATACCAAGTAAAAGAGATAAAGGTAGAAATGGTTATAAGCAAATAAAAGTGAAAACACACACCGAAAAGTCTAAAACTTCATCTAGCAAGATACAGTCTCTGTTCAAGATGGTTTATCTCACTCATAGCCTCCTTTCCACCTTTTCCTGTTTAGCCTGGTTAGGACCCGTCACAAAGAGCAAATAGCTTGGTTTCTGTCTCTCCTAAGGTGCAGGATAAAGATGGAGTCTTCTCTCTGTGTTCCTTGCATCCCCAAAGGGATGTCTTTGTGTTACAAGTCAGAAAGGCCTCTTGGAGATTTTTCTGTGTCCTTCTGGGGTGCAGGAGCCATGTTAATTCTCTGTGTCTCAAGTTCAGGATCAGGACCACCCCCTGACTGTTCAGCTCAATGGCTTTGAGTACTGCTAATATGTAAACTGAGGTAAACCCACCTTCCTTTGTCTGTCCATCTCTGTTTATCACCTTTACCTAGGACAGGCCGTCTGATCTTAAACGTGTTCTAGTAACATCATATAGAAGGAATTCATGATTTCACATATAACATTAACACATCATTTTACAATGATATTAATAACCAGTGTGGTGTTTAGCTTTCTTATGATACTTCACAAGGCATATTGTTAAAGTTGGGTGTACGGTGTGAATATAGGGGTGCCTAGGGTCACAGCAACCCATTAACTTTTTTCCCTGCCATTACAAGCATATGTCATTTAGGGTAACAAATCTTTGCAACATTTCAGCCTGTCACTAATGACCTTATTTGAAGCAGCGCTTGATTTAAGATTTGAACCTTTTGCAGCAATTCCTTCTAGTGCCAGCATATACCTCATTTTGAACAAAATTAATATGACTTTAGCCTACAGTCATATAATAAATCCACATTTTTCCTGGCAAAAGAATCAGGCGTCTCATGCTTTTTTTAAATAAATGTGGCTAAATCATGTCATGCCAAGTCTTGAGAATGTATTTAGATGACTTTATCTATTTCTGTGCCACCTGGAGGAATCACCCCAGTGGTGTCTAAGGAATTATTATTTTATTTAAAGAGTCAAGGTTGAAGCAGCAAATGTCAAATACTCTCCAACAGCTATACATCAGCTGCAAAATGGATAGGGCTCTGTTAGTGAAAGTGATTTAAAACCATAACCAGAGACACTGAATATTGTACCGGAGTCCAGTAACATCTCTCTCTAGTAAAACAAACATTGATGTTTCTATTAAAAAAACAATGAATCTTACTGGTGAATTATTTTCTTTTGGATTTTTTTTTACCAATTTATCTGTGATTCAAAAAGATAATTATAGGAAAGTAAACAGTTGAGTAAGCAGTTACTTGCATGGAATATAATGGAGATTGTACAGGTAGGCAAGAATATACATGAAATTTATAAATGATGTAACCTGGAATTAACACAGAGATGTTAGAAGCCCAATGGTGGTCTTGTGATTTAAAGCATTGGACTGGGATGAAAGAGACCTGGAAATCCTGGCTTTGCCATAGATTTCTGTCACCTTGAGCAAGTCATTTTATTGCTTTGGTGCCTTAGTTGCTCATCTGTAAAATGGGGATAATACTTGTCTTCCTCAAGGAATGTTCTGAGAATAAATCTATCCGTACTTAGGAAGCTCTCATGGTACTGTTACAGAGGTAGCAGGAAGCCATGCCAGGATTTGGTGCAATAAGTCACCTTGTACACAAATAGCAGTCAGTCAGGTGAACCAGTCTGTATAGATAAGATGGGGTTTGGTGTTGCAACATGGTATATGACTAGGCATTTAAGGTGATTGCAGTGTTGCCAAGTCTTGTGATTTTTTATTTATTTATTTATTTAATTGCAAGTCTCATGATATTTGGTGGTTTTCTTAAAGCACCAGCTCCTGGACTCATGTGATTATGTGGGAAACTGCTTTCGTTTTAAAAAGAAAAGTAAGTTTCTAACCATGGCGGTTGTAGAGAGAAGCTGAAAATGTGATCCCCTAAAGACTATCTCTATGTTGTCTCAAACTTGTGATTTTAATGTACATCTGACTGAAGTTATTTGCCTCACCTTATATTATGAACTATTGGTGCTAAGACTCCTTCACCTGACCACCTCTGGTAAGTATAAAACCAATTTGTGCCATTTGAGCCATGCAAAGTAGTTATAGCAGATGAGAGAATCCAGCCCTTAATGTCTGTACAAACCCAACTATTGGAATGAGGCTAAATTAATGTAGACAAGAGCCAAGCTAGAAACTTTGGACTCTAGCACTCTAAATGTTGGAGAACGCCTAGGTCTGACTTTGCAGCTCAAACTCTTCTCTAACAAACTTAATATTTACTAGATTTTAAAAAAGACACCAATATTAGGCTGACTGGCCCAATGGATAGAGCACCGGAATGGGACTCAAACTTGGGCTCTATTCCCAGCTTTGCCACTGGGCTGCTGGTTAATCTTGGGCAAGTCACTTTGCCACTCTGTGCCTCAGTTTCTCCATCTGACACTGACCTCCTTTGTAAAGAGCTTTGAGACCAACTGATGAAAAGTACTTATGAGCTTGCTATTGTTATCCCAATGTTGCCAATTCATGATTTTATCTCAAGTTTGATATTTGGTGCTTTTCCTACAGCATCAACTCTTGGAGTCCTATGAATATATGAGAATCTCAGCTTCATTCATATTTTAAACAAAAAATTACATTTCTAGTCCCCTTGGTTGTGGGGCAAAGCTTTAAAACGTGAGCCCTACAGGTTCAAACCAAGTAAGTCTCAAAACTTTCAAAATTGCCAAATAAAAAGAACTCAAAATTGATTGTCATAATGACGACTTTTTTTAAAAAACAATCTCGTGATTTTTGGGGGGCCCAGCTCATGACACTTTAACACTTAGGTCTGGCAATACTGCAGCCTGCTAGTGTTCCTTAATTCTATTGTAGAGAGAACTTCTAGCAGCAATTAGGTAGTTCAGTTTCCATGTCCACTCCCTGCTTGTGGTGAGGCTGAAAATAAGTGGGGGTGGAGAGAGGAAGAACAGCTGGCTAAAAAGGTCTATTGGGTCCAGTCTAACACCAAGCAGTAGCTCCCATATATTTTTCCAGGCAGGATGGCAACTATACTCTGACTGCAAAGTGGCTCATCAGTCATGGAGGTGATTATTATATGCTTGCAGTAGTCTGTGGTGGCTGAAGAAATGTGTTTCAGTGCTCTGTTCTTGTTGGAGTTTCCTAAGTGCTGAAGGGCTTTATGCCCAGGTACACTGCATCATACCCAATGGAGTCCATCAGAGAGGTGATGACGGTGTGAATAAGTGAGACCAAGTCATCATTTGCCAGGATGGAACAGAGTCTCCTAGTCAAATGCTGCCAAGTGAGAGCTCAGCGTCAGTGAGGAATCCAAAGTACTCCTGAACTACAGGCTGATTTGACTAACTGTGGATGTGTCCCTTCAACCAAGGGAGACTACACCATGGCTGTGAACTCTTCAAAATGCTTTCCTCTGCCCACCAGCATCACCTCTGAGCTAATCGTGTCCAAGCAGCAGTCCATTTTGGTGTTCGTGGTTATATGTGAAGGGTAGACAGAGCTGTATCTGCATATTGCTGACTTGAATCCCAGCTCACCTAGTGGTTGCATGTTAAAAAGAACCAGATGGAAAACTGATCCTCATAGGACTCCATGAGCGAGGCGTCTGGTGGTGAAGGAGCAGTTTCCACACTCATTGGGAGCATCCCTACAAGAAGCACTAAAATGAAGCCCATATCCCCAGACCCTTGCCACCTCTCTCAGGTTAGACAGCAGCAGATCGCGATCAAGAGTGTTGAACACTGCAGAGAGGTTCAGGAGGGTGAGAATGGATATCTGCCCTCTATCCATTGACACCAGGAGATCTTCCATCAGTGCCACAAAAGTGGTTTCAGGTCAATATCCTTGCCTGAATTCAGATTGTGCTGGGTCTAGAGAATATTAGCTTCAGTTAGAAAAAGCTTGTGGTTACCTTTTAGCTAGCTTCTTCATGCCTTTGTCAGAATTGGATGTTTGACACTGGGCGGTTGCAATTAGAGCCAGTATATCCAGGGTGAGGTTTTTCCAGTGTTGGTTGGACTATTGGGTGTTGAAAGGAGGAAGGGAAGATTCCTTCTCTGAAGGAGTGTTGGCTGTTTCATTCAGGAGTGGCACCAGTTGTTCATGATTCTCGCAAGCTAGGAAGGGCATGGGTCAGATTCACAAGTCTTGGGTCGAACCTTCTTTAGGTGGTCTGAGTTTCTTGAAGAGTGAATGTATAGAACTCCAGGAATGCAGGTGGGCTGTGGGCTGTTGGTTGATCATTGTAGGCAGGGCAGATTCATGCTGTTTGGGAAGGCTTCTCAAATGTGCATGATCTTTTCACTGACATAGGATGATAGTTCTTTGCAGTGCTTGGTGCCCAGTTCTCATGCAGCCTGTAGGCACTCAGGTGTGATGAAGCTATTTACCACCCTAGATAGTTTCTTGAGATGGGATTTGGCGCCTAAAAGGAGGGGGAAAGGAAGGTTCTCTTAGCCTGTAATACAGCTTCTTCATAGGCGTTCAGAAATTTGTGTTTCATCTTGTGTGTTTCAGCCTTTGTTTTCCCACCATAAATTCTCAAATTTCCACTCCTCTCTCTTCGTCTACTGCACGGTGTCAGAAAACTAAAGAGATCTGAGTGGGCTCTGGGGAGGAAAATGCCAGTTTGGGGCCAGTGCGTTAATGGTCATGGCTAGTGTACAGTGTGAGTTAGACGACTGTGGTCCTTTAGCAGGTTTTGGAATTTGTTAGAATCCATGAATCTTCATGGTTGAACAGGATCATTGGTCTTTCTTGTTGTCTGGGATCTGGATGGTCTCTGACTACTGCCTTAATGAGGTGAGGGGCTGATCAAGATGGTGGCTGGGTCGTGAAGTTCTCAATTTGGACATCAAGGCCCAAGATTCATTCCACACTGGAATGAAAACAAAACTCTTTAAAATGTTTTCGTGAATGGAATTGTCAGGTGAGCATTTAGATTCAGAAAGGTTTCTTGGGTCCAGGGCACATGTGCAAGCTCTGTCTAATTGAAGTCTCTTCCTGACCAGTAAGTCTCAAACTTTTCAGCTTTGAAATGCTCCAACCAGCTTTAATAACTACAGTTCAAAAGAGCATATTTTAAAAATATAGCTCATGCTTCAATAAACACAAGCCAAATACTTAAGGATTCTCCTTGTTTGTCATTCATGTGTAAACCAGCTTCTTCACAAAACATGTGAAATGCACCAGATTAGCACATCCATTAGATTAGCACATCCATCTACAATAAAAAGAGGTTTGGGTCTAGTGGTTTGAACATAGATCAGGAGACAGGAAATCTTGAGTTCCAATCCTGATTTTGACCAATTTCTTCTGTAGGCTTGGACAAGTCATACGTGGCCTGATTTTCAGAATCGCTCCGTGCTCAGTGATCGCTCTGGGTGCTCAGCACCTCTGAAAATCTGGCTGTGTATTAAAACAATTAAATGCACAAAGAAAAATCCATTTCAGCACCAGGAATTTGGTGGGTATTCTAAACCTATTCTGTTGGGGCTCAAATAAGGAACAGTAAGTGATGACAAAAGGGAGGAGGGAGGTGCATGTTTACCTAATCCTCCCATGTGCAATTTGAAAAGATAATGAAAAAACTGGGTTATTGCCACTGCCCTTGGGGTATAAATACAGAATTTTAATGGTGTCTTATAAAAGTATTTACCCAATTTCAACTACAATAAAAAAAAAAAAACTCTTCTCAATCTCCATTCTATCAAAGACTATTTCAGCATCAAGCAACATAGCCAACTCCTCTGGTGAATCCAATTTCAGATCTGCAATCACTGCTTCCAGATGGTGGCTATCAGCAGCCAGGCATAGTTTTTTTTTTAAAAAATACCTTTTTAATCTGTGTGGACTATTTCAAGAATCAGGCCTCCAGGCACAAAGTTGGTATTTTCACTAATATTTTGAAATTAATATTAAATAGAACTGTATAACATGTTCTCCATAGGAGCCCTCACAGGCTTAATTTAAAAAGGGGAGCAGGGCTGGGGGGGAAGCCATCACAGAGGATATATTAAGGCCAAAAGAATTGTATTGACCTGTACGTTTGTAAAGCTATTTTGCAAATATAGGGCCAGGTAGGTCTTAAAGGACAAAAAGACCACACACACCCCTCTTCAGGCCACCCGATTTTGATCACAAAAAGTTTTTTTTTGAGTGCAGTTGACCTTGCAGACCATTCCATGACTTCTCACTCTACGCCAGGACTTAAGATCCACCTCTACAGTGACATAAGGCGAAACAGGCGATAGAGTTTGAGAGCTAGGAGTGCCAGAGAGCTGGATTAAGAATTCCTTTATATTCATTATAACAGAGTCCTGCTCTTCTCTGCCTCAAGGGACATTGCATGAACCTCTTCTATGGAGTTGGAACATTCTTTTAAACAACTCGTAGTCATTCTTCTGCCATTCCCCAACCTTGATGCCTACCACTTTCCCCACTTCAAATGTATATAGAAGAAAATGCTTCATTAGCTTTAAAAGTTAGACCTCTAGGGAAATGCTGTATATACTCGTTCATTAGCCCGTTCGTTTATAAGCTGACCCTCACCCCCAAGATGGTTAGGTAAAAATAGCAAAAACTGTATGACCCTTTCATAAGCCGACCCTATATTTCAGGAGTTGGCAACTTTGGCTCCTGGCCCGTTAGGGAAAGCTGCTAGCGGGCCTGAACGTTTTGTTTACCTGGAGCGTTCACAGGCACGGAGCCCCTCAGCTCCCAGTGTCCGCGGTTCGCCATTCCCAGCCAATGGGAGCTGCGGGAAGTGGCGAACTGCGGACACTGGGAGCTGAGAAGCTCCGTGCCTGTGAACACTCCAGATAAACAAAACGACAATGTATTAGATATTCAATGATTCCATAGAGTTTAAAAACATTACATTTTGGGGTAGACCCGTTTATAAGCCGACCCCCGCTCTTTGATGCGTCACTTTTTAATCAAAATATTCGGCTTATGAACGAGTATATACAGTATAGACCCAATGATCATCAGTGCATGGGATTTTTCTCAGCTAAATCCTCATGAACTGATGGACGAACAAATTACCTTTCTTCTTTCTTTGTAAGCACTTTCTAATACAAAAGGTTTCATCTGAGTCTTCCATGGGCCAATAATTCAGATAACTTGTTCAATATTTATAAACAGACAATGAAGGTTTATTCAAACAGAAAACTAAAAGAACAACTCGTGGTTAAAACCAAACTGTAAACAAATGAATGAAAGTGATTGGACCCCATGAATTTATCATTGCCAAGTTTCACAGCACACTCTGTCCATGAGCTCATCCAGGCAGCAACCATGATGTCTGCAAAGTGCCTGGCACACTATTGGGAGTAAATAAATAATAAAACAGCATAGCTCCTGTTAAGTTACAAAATGGCTGTCACTGTATAATTCTGTGGTCCCCAATTCTCTGCTTCTTTGGTCAACAGATGCATTTGGTTTGAATCAGTGTTTTCAAAGATAACACTTGATATTACAGACTGCTTCAAGTCAAAAACCTTACTATGAACATCCCTGAACTTTATAAATAGGAAGAGATGAAGGGAGACAAGTCACGGTAGGAGTCTGAATCCAAATTTTGCTAGTGGACCTGTATCTCTATAATGATCCAAATCCATCACCAACACTCCTAAACTTTATAGTGTGTTGGAAATCTGGATCCCATTTCCAGTTATGCATCTTGAGCTCATATCAAGAAGAGATGGGCTCAATATGCTTGTGTTCCTCAATTTATGGCAGTCTATTTGTGGGTGCAGGAGAGGAAGGGCTACACAGGTTATGCTGTTATGTCTATTGAAAATGGTCTTAATATTTTTCATAAGCTCTAAACACACCAAAAAATCAAACAGCAGACTGAACCCAAAAGTATAGGGTGGATTCTTGTTTGTTCTCTGAAGTTAAGAGCCGTGTATCGACACACATCTGTTATTTTGCGTGACAATGTAAATTAATGCATCTTCACAAGCGAGATCTGCGTTGTGATGCGTTTTTTTTTTAATGTGTATATATATCAGTCAGTTCCCAATTTTGTGTTTGAAATCAAACAGTCTGGGATCAGCATGCTTTGAATTTTAATAAATCCCTTCAGGGTAATCACAGGTTATGAATGCAGAAGACGAGTTCTGTGCACCGCGTTCCAGTGCTCTATACTCGTTTAAGCTTCTTCTGTTCCCTGCACTCATATTTGAGTATAAAAACCCCCTCGGATTTCATTTTAGCTAAAATTCTTGATCAAAACGATGAAGACCAGTAAAACAAAATGAGGTTCTGACCCTCCTATAAATCAGCTGTATAACTGGGAATATATTGGGGTATCCCTCATGTTGCTATAAATGGTAAGCCTGCTGCAAAGCAACTAGCATAGGCTGTCTGAGTTGAGTGCCTGGGGTGTATGAGAGCCATAAGAGAAGTATTAGCAGAAGAACCCAGCCCTGACGTCACTGTTAACTATGCATGGCAAGGGAGAGCCAGAAGGAGGAGTTAAAACTACCTTTCATGGCCATGAATAGAGAACTGTCAACCAAAGGTTTACAGGTGTGGTTTTAAAAAGAGCGTATTGGGAATTGTGCTCTGAAGGCACTTTTGAAAATTCCACTCTAGGGATATCTCACTCCACAAGCTAGTGTTGTGTATCAGTCAGGTGGCAAAAAACAATCTGCTCATCCCTAATATTATACATCCACTATATATAGTTGTATTGTATCAGAATAGGGTGGTATCTCTTTAAATATTTGTGATCCCTCTAGTAGTGGTCACCCCACATTCTTTGTTTTATAAGTCCTCAGTGCAGCAGGATGCATATTTGTGTATCGTTAGGAAACGGTTACCTGGAACCCAACTGTGCCTGTGTGATTTCTTCACATTCTTGTTGCATAAAGAGCAACAGTCACAACAATGGTCTTGCTCCAGTTTCCTACTGTTAGATATTAAAGTAAAATTAAGAGCTTGTGAAAGCAAAAAGGACATCTGCATCGATGCCGAAAACTTGGAACAGTTAGATTTAATTCAGTGGGGGGAGGGATTGGTCTGCTAAACCCAGGGTTGTGAGTTCAATCCTTGAGGGGGCCACTTAGGGATCTGGGGCAAAATCAGTACTTGGTCCTGCTAGTGAAGGCGGGGGCTGGACTCTATGACCTTTCAGGGTCCCTTCCAGCTCTATGAGATAGGTATATCTCTATATAATTAAAAAAAATAAATAAAAAAAAAAAAAGTTCAATTCTGTTCTAGTTCTGTATGGTTTTAGATAGAGAAGCAGGGTAGGAATGAAGTCTTCTCCTCTTTCCCCTAAAAGTCCAAGGAAATAACTGAACTACAGGATTGTGGGGAGGGATAGCTCAGTGGTTTGAGCATTGCTAAACCTAGGATTGTGAGTTCAATCCTTAAGGGGACCATTTAGGGATCTGGGGCAAAAATCTGCCTGGGGATTGGTCCTGCTTTGAGCAGGGGGTTGGACTAGCTGACCTCCTGATGTCTCTTCTAACCCTGATATTCTATGATTTCAAATGCCCAAAGCAGGCCATTAGGTTATGCAATCTTTCCACACCTCTCTACCCAGGCACCTCAATCCTACCCTGAAGTAATTTTGAATTTTTTAATCCCAGACTTCTCACAAACACTGAGGCCTGGTCTACACTAGGACTTTAATTCGGATTTAGCTGCGTTAATCCGAATTAACCCTTCACCCGTCCACACTACAGAGCCAGTTAATTCGAATTAAAGGGCTCTTAAAATCGATTTCTGTACTCCACCTCGACGAGCGGAGTAACGCCTAAATCGATTTTGTTAATTCGAATTAGGGTTAGTGTGGCCACACACCACCGAATTACTGTGTTTAAGTTAATGGGGTAGTGTGGCCGCACACCACCGAATTAATGTGGTTAAAAACCGAATTAAGGTGCTTAGTGTGGCCGCGCACAATCGAATTTATACAACCTGTTTCCCAAATTCGAATTATCTAAATTCGGATTAATCCTGTAGTGTAGACATACCCTGACTCGGTTGAGTCCTCTAAACTCATTTTGGTGAGCTTTCCTAAATTACAATGAGGTCTATAGACAGGACTAGTGCAATAATCCATTCTGCCATCCAAGCCTGACTTAATTTATTTACATGTCAGGGCTAGAAAAGCTGATGAAAGACATACTGGTTTATTATGCAATGAGACCTTTTAATAAAAGTTCAGCTAAACAAAAACAACTGTTGAAACAACCTCCCAAGATGAGAGAGAATTGAATAGGTCTAATAAAAGAGTGGATAACTAACCAGCAATTCATTAAAGTCTATGGATTAAGTATCCAAAATTAAAACCTAGAAGGTTTCCCAGTTTAAGCAGTGGGGCAAGGCACCCCCTTCCTCTCACCACACTGAGCACTTCCCCATCTGGCGATGGTGGGCCTGGGGTAATCAACCCCACTCAGGGCAGGGTTTGCCTTCCCCCTTCTGTGCTCCCTTGGTCGTGTTTTCAGGGTAGGCCTAAGGGGTGATCTTCCATGAAACAAAAAGGAAACAGACTCATAAACAAAAAAACCCCCCAGGGGCTACCTTTCGCTGCCTCCTTGCTGGTGCAGGGTGTTATCTTGTTGGTTGCCCCGGGGCGTCTGTCCTTCCCCTAGCAGGCACTCAGGTTTGGCTGTTTCCCCTATAGGAAGGAACATAGTCTCTCACCCTGGAGCAGATTATGTCCCACGGGAGCTTGTGTCCCTCCCTTCCCCTTTTCTCTGCCCAGTCCAGAGGAGGGGTTTTTAAAGGCCTCAGGCAGCCCTTATTTGGATGCAGGTTTTCCGTAATTGACCTGAGGAAACCCCTTTTCAGCTTATAGGAAAAAAGCCCTAGAATGTTAAAGGCCCAACATATCGACTTTCCAAGACCACCTTACAGCCGTCGGGCCTGACTGTTACAGCAGGAATTATGCTTTATGAATTACTCTGACACTGGATATTACCAGCTAAGTGGGCAACTGTGGGGAAAACAAAAATCACCTTAGGACCAGCAATCCTAATAACCATAACAACTCAACTGGTTTTAAAAACTGGTTACAGCTTAAAATAATGTAATTCTTTGGTGTTAATATTTTGCCTTACACTAATCCTTAAGGCAATGAAGGACACACATTCAGCAGCATGCAGGGAGGGTGGTGAGGTGGGGGGTGATGGTGCTACACTCTCTGAAACCCTTCACTTCAGAAAAAAGTTGCTCATATAATAAAGCATCCCACACAACATTATAAGCAGTGGTTGAAGTAGGCTGAAACAGGATAGGAGCTCTCATTGCACTAGCCAAGGAAGAGAGGATGGTGTGGGGGCACTGCTCCCTAAAGCCAGGGAGAGAGGAGGTGGATGAGGAGCAGTTCTCCTTCTGTTTTTAGCAAAGTGGAGCTCTCCTCCCCACCCCACCCCTTAACTCCTGCATATAAGAAATTTGTCTCCTTTGTTAAGCTGTCTGGAGTGGCTCATGACCATGACCTGCCAGCCTCAGGGCAGAGACCCCAGACCGGTGGTATGTTCTGTAATTAGATTTCATCAACCCAATGACAAGTGTGAACTCCTCAGGCACTATAACAGTCTTACCATGGAGTCACAGACAGTCCCCTTGGGCATTCCAGTCTCTCTTGCCACCCAGGCAAGCTGGACTTAGTTTTAGATGGGTCACTACACCAAAAATCACAATAATATTCAGGTTGCTCCCAGTCCCAAGAGACCAGTCACTTACCCCAGGTCAATTTGTACCTTAGATCCCACATCAAAGACAATGCTTGCAGCCAATCCTAGAGTAAACTACCTAAGGATTTAATAACTAAGAAAAGAAATGAGAGAGTTATTACAAGGTTAAAGCAGGCAAGCATATATACACAAATGAGTTGCAGTCTCTGGTTCCAAAAGGTGACCGAGTTGTAGTAATTTGTTAGCTGAATGTCTTTTAAGGCCAACCCAGGTTGACTCTGGAGAGCTCAGCTTCTGTTTTGGAGCTTCGGCCCTGTGAGAGTCCAAACAGCGAAAGAGATGAAAATAGCTGACAAGAACATTTTTCATTTCCTTCTTCCAGAATTCAAGATGATGGGACAAACCCTTTTGCAGGTAGCCTCTTTGTGGTGTGAGGCAATTACAGTCTTTGTATTGTGATGTTCCATAACGGCCCATTTAGTTTTGTTAGCTCTTCTTGATGGACAAGAGAGGATCCCTCCTGACTGGGCTTACAGTTTCAGAGCAAACATTTTTCACAGTTATAGAGCAAAAACTTAAATATTACCTTAGCGCATATGATAAAGATATAAGTGAGATTAATGCATGCAGCAACTTACAGGGATTTCATAAAGTTCAAACACTAAACACATTGTTTTACGTTCAATACCCATCTTAACCATAACAATACACTGGTGAAACCAGACTGGTTTCTAGCAAAGAATATGTCAGTGCTTGGCTGAGGCCTAAAACTGTGGCAAAAGCTGGCAACTGGTTTGCCAGCGTCACATCCTACTTTTCCTTTTTTGCTGAGCCATCAAACCCACTGCAGAAAACGTTACAAGTATTTGATAAGATGAAGAGTGGTGAGGAGAAGACTCAGAGCATGAGGATCAGCCTACGTGTCTGAACACGCACAGCCTGTATTCAGGGGCGGCTCTGTTTTTTGCCGCCTCAAGCACAGCAGTCAGGTGGCTGCCGGCGGCATGCCTGCGGGCGGTCCACGGTCACGCGGATTTGGCGGCGTTTCTGCGGGTGATCTGCCAGTTCCGCGGCTTCGGCGTACCCGCTGCCAAATTGCTGCCAAAACCGCGGGACCGGTGGACCTCCCGCAGGCATGCCGCCGAAGGCTGCCTGACTGCCACCCTCACATCGACCAGTAGGCCGCCCCCCACGGCTTGCCGTCTCAGGCACGTGCTCGCTGCGCTGGTGCCTGGAGCCACCCCCGCCTGTATTTGGGAGCCAGCAAGATACCTCTTGGTAGCTGCTACAAGTACTGTAGTGAAGCATGTGGCAGATGCACAAGTCACTAATCAATCATCCAGATAGTTGAGAAGACAGGCTGAGTTCCAGAGTTACACAGACCAAGATGGATGTACTGTTCACTGGGATTCTGCCCAGTTTTTCTGCAATGTTTAAACTCCTCGGGCAACTCAAAGCAGCATGGTCACTGTCCTCAAACCGAGGAATCAGACCTGTCCTCTGGCGCATACTCCAAGTATTACAGGACTGCATAATGTAATAATAGGTCTATCTTATTTGGCATAAAACACCACACATACCAACAGTGAGAGAGGGAGTGAAAGATATGAACCCAGCAGAGAACATGTCTCTGCCTAACAGTTCCAAAATTTGAGTAGTTCCTGTCTATGTATTTAGTCTCTGGATGCGCAGCTGCCACTCCTTCCCTAAAACATATTAGAGGTTCTTTAACTATCTAAGACTATATTGGTTCTTTCTTCTGCCCATTCTTCTGCCCATTTACCCCTAGTGTACAGCCCTTCTGCGCTGGCTGCTGTACATGTTCCCTGGGCAGCATCTTCGCAACTTGGTCCTCCTACCTCTAAAACAGCCCAGAACCATGGTGGTTTCATGGCATTTGGGAAGTCACAGGTCATTTGTGCCCAATACTCATGTATATCATGACCTGTAGTGTTCTAGATCTGTGCCTCAGTGAACTGCCAACCAACACCAAAACTTGCTGTTGGCCTGGATGTCAGGAAATGATGATACAAGGCAGCACAATCAACTCCAAATGTTAAAGGGACTCCCCAAAAAACCCCAACAGTTTCTTTACCTGCACTTCAAACATCACCTTGAATTATCACCATCAGAAAAGTTTTAAATATCAAATTCCCTTTTCACTCTTTACACTGTTGGTTGGCTTTTTACATTTCTTTCAGCTTGAGCAGTAACAACTGAATAATCAGTTTTGCTTTTGTTATTTTCTAGGCAATTTCACTTTCAAGTCCTCTTACGCTAGCACTGTGCTGCAGTTTTGGGGCTGTTAATAGTGCCTGCATTGAACTTTTTGTTAAAAGGACTTTTTGTTGTTTTTATTTAAGTAATAAAAGCATTTAAATTGTTCTCATATTTTTAAAGCTCATTGGGTCCACATTTGACCTGTTACTGTCCCTTTCAATACTTTTAAACTTATTTTTACAATAGTAAATTGTGAGAATTGTACTGATACAATACAACCTTAATGCTGGCTAAAAGAATGTTTATTCCAGCCCATCTCTAATTTTAGCAGAATTAAGAAATAATCTCAGACTCATAGACTTTTAAAGTCAGAAAGGACCATCTCCTTCTGTAACATTGCTATCAAATATATAGAAAGCCACACATCTATAAATTTATAGCTTGTCAAAGTCACTTTTGCAAATCAGACTTAAATGTGGTCTTTTGCATAGCGTACAGCACTGTGATCCAGAATGGCTGAGGATTTTTCCTGGCTCAAATGGACTTGCTGTGCAACGTTGGTCAAGTCTCTTAAGCACTGTTGGATTCACTCATCTGTAGAGCAGGGATGATAATACTTAATCTGAGTGGGGTGAAGCACAATTAAAGTACTTTGAGATCCCGATAGTAAGCCACTATATAAAGTGCAAAATATTTAATTATTTGTCTAATAGCATTACAGTGCTCAGCATTTATTGCCATTACTGATGTCTATTAGGAATTTGCTCCTCAGGTTTAGACTTTTATAGCTCTAAAGCCACTGAGAGCATCAAAAAAGGGCTTGATTGTGGTGGCTTGGCTGTTCTTAGTCATGAAGCGGTAAATTTTCAGGATAGAGCACAAGAAATTAGTCACAGTCCTATAGTTAACAGAAATGGGAGTCAGGTTTCAGAGTGGTAGCTGTGTTAGTCTATATCAGCAAAAAGAACGAGGAGTACTTGTGGCACCTTAGAGACTAACAAATTTATTTGGGCATAAGCTTTTGTGGGCTAAAACCCACTTCATCGGATCATGCAGTGGAAAATACAGTAGGAAGATATATATACACAGAGAATATGAAAAAATGGATGTTGCCATACCAGCTATAACGAGACTAATCAATTAAAGGTGAGCTATTAGCAGGAGAAAAAAAAACATTTGTAGTGATAATCAGGATGGCCCATTTCCAACAGTTGACAAGAAGGTGTGAGTAATAGTAGGGGGAAAATTAGCATGGGGAAATAGTTTTACTTTGTGTAATTCCCAGGCTGAAAATGTGCCCCTAAAACTCCTGTATCAACACAGTTCTGGTGCTTTATTGGACACATTATAAAGGCAGCTTCCTTCTCATAGGAATCTGCATTGTACAACATGTGCTTCTTTATCAGTCAGTTTCCAGTTCTGTGTTTGAAAAGAAATCAGTCTGAGATTGGCATGCTTCGAAGTTTAATACTCCTCTTCCAGGCAATTGCAGGTTATGAATACAAAAGATGAGTTTGTTGCTTTAATTACGGTAGCGTCCTTCTAGTATCTGAGCAAGAATACCCTATCCTTATCCTAGTTTAGCTAAAAAAATCATTAAAATGAAATTGACCAGCAAAACAATATGAAAGATATTGTCCTAATGCCATACAAGGACAGTTCTAGCCATGATCTGGAAGCAACTAACTCAAGAATAAAAATGATGTTTGCCTTCTGGAGTGACATCAGGACAATTAGTTAAATTCATATGCAAGCTTCTTATGAAAAGATATTTTAATTTTTTTAAAATAATCTTCATATTAACAGGTTATGAACACCACAAACACTGATCATCTGCATGCTACAGTGGTAAAGTGCCTTCAAAATGCAAATAGCATTTTAAAAAATTTCTTGTATAACTTTGGCGACATTTAGTCAACACTGAAATACAAGAAAAAAGAGCATGTTTGTTGTACATCTAGTTCTTAATTAAAAACATGGTTTTGAAAGAAACTGAACTGTGAAAATTTTTGCCATGATATCAATTACTGAATTAGTTACAAAAATCCATAAGATACAATATATAGAGAATACTTGTCTCTAACAGCTGCATCTAAATCTTTGTAAGGAGGATAGAGAAATCCAGTTTTCAATTTTAAGTCTACATTTGCACGTTTTAGGGGTTTTATTAAAGTTCCATTTGGATTTGGATAAGGTTTTCTTTGGCTGTGAAAAAATAAGGAAAGATGGGTTAGCTTTTTAAAGTCAATGTCTCTTATGACTGGAATAAAGTACCAGTTATATAATTTAATTTTTCTTATTGAACAAACAATCCAGTCACATCTTGTTGAATAAACAGTGCTCTCTCCCTATGAATTTCCTATCACTAAAATTAGAGATATTAATGAAATCATAGGTATGCCAAGACATTTCAATAAAAATGAAAGGATGGGGTAATATTCATTTTGAGACTGGCATATCAAAGCAGCATCCATTGCAGACTCACAGCAAACCTAGGGTATATTGAAATATATAGTGTTTGGGATTTCCCTACACTCCTCCTTCCAACGGAGAAATCTGGAATATACAGCACAAGTGTATGTGGAAAAAGTATTGTTATCTGTTTATAGACTTATCTGTGAAACTGCAAAGATAAGAGCTGAGTGCTTGACAATCATCAATGAACGTATCCTCAAAACACCGCTCTTGAGACAGGAAGTATTATCACCCTATTTTATAGGTGGGAAATTGAGATACAGAATGTGTGTTTGTCCAAAGTCACAAAAGACATTTGTGATGGACACAAGATTTGAACCCAGATCTAATTATTCCTAGCCCAGTTTTGTAACCATAAGACCATCCTCTAAGGATAGAATCCTTTAGCTGTAACTACTTTCTTGCAAGTGTCAATTACATGTCTGTGGCCTAATTGCTATATAGGCATCTGAGAGATAACAATTAATGCTCTCTATTTAGGTACTTATATGGCCCCTGCCACTGCCACCATAGTATCTGAGCAGCTCACAATCTTGAATGAATTTCTCCTAGCAATATCTCTGTGAGGTAGGAAGTGCTATTATCTTCATTTTACAGATGGGGAATAGAAAGGCTAAGTGACTTGCCCAAAGTCTGTGGTGGAGCAGGCTATTATACCCGGCTCTCCGAAGTCCCATGATAGTCTCCTAACCACTGGACTATCCTTCTTTCCTAATCTAGCTATCGTTATGAATATAAGGAGGAAAAAAACCCTCATTAAATATGGCCGTCTAACAGACTTCATTTAAATCTCATTGTAGTGAAAACCTCATTCTTAAAGAAGTTTGACTCATAGAAAGGCACTTCAGTATAAATGATGTGACAGCTATTGTCCAGTCTTCCTCTGAAACAGTGATTATAAATTCCTATTAATTACTGACCTGTTTAATGAATGCCTTGATATTGCTAAATGGCAATTCTCCTTCAGACACAATATATAGGACCTCAAGAAGTCTTAGGAAAGTTTAATTGTCTTTTTTTTTTTTTTTTTTTTTTAGACTGTCTAATTTTTCCTTCTTACCAGTCCCAGCTGACTTTTGACTCAGGTTGGATTGCTAATACCTAGTTTATGGTTAACATATCTGCAATCATGAAATGTCTTGGTAGCATAAATGAACAAGCTTTGGTCTATATAAACACATTAATATTAACAGTGCACATGAAAGATGTGGATTTCAGATTAAATGCATTTATGCAGAAGCATGCCTCCTTTGCTCTGTGTCATTCATATTATTGATAGTGCTCTATGCTATTTTAGTTATTAATCTTTGGCTTTCTCTCTGATACACACAATAAAAAAAATGTAAGCAGAAGCATTAATGCAGATGACGGAAAAATAATGACTTGACGTGTAAATAACTTGTTGGCAAAAATCCTGCAGTCCAGATGTTACAATTTATGAAAGCATTCACCTAATCAAAGACCTTCTAAAGGTTTTTCTTTCTCTACCCTGTTGGTCATTTAAAAATAATCACAGATATTTATTCATTAGATACAATTCTTTTATATTTCATGGGGCATATTGTCTCTCAAAATGTCATCGGTCTGTACAAAATAGAGAAGGGTGTATGACCAGATGGTCAAAGCTATTTCCCCCCTCCGCAGCAGGATAAATGGGGTAAACCTCATGGCAGACTCCCCAGTTTTCTTATTAATTGAGCCAATTTACTGTCCAGAGAACTGAGTCATTTGCTAAAGGGGGTGTTTTTGTTTGTTTTTAGTTGGGGGGAGGATGCATGAGGAAGGAGGTTAAACGAAGTCAATCTGGCGATTAATAAGCAGCTTTTTAGCCTCATAGTAATATGATAACTTTGATTCAGGGAATTTGAAACAATATGTTCACCCCCCAGTGAGCTACAGCTTCAGAAACCAAGTGGACTAAAGTAAGAATAGAAGATCTACAGGGCTCTCTCTCTCTCTCTCTCTCATGCACACGCATATGCACGCGCACACGCATATGCACACGCACACACACACCCTACCTGCTCACAAAATTAAAATAAGTTGTAAATTTAATAGACCTGCTATGGTATAACTCTTAGTGTTACACTGTATCTTCCTATTGGGAGGAAAGGAATTGGTACTGCACTGAAAGGATATGCAGCTGTGAACCTAGGCTACCACCTGGCTTTAACCATTTTGGGGAGTAACCTACCCTGTGGCTAAGTGACCACAAAATACTTCAGAACTGCTCTGACATATATTTTATTAACTCATAAGAACATAAGAACGGCCGTACTGGGTCAGACCAAAGGTCCATCTAGCCCAGTATCCTGTCTACAGACAGTGGCCAATGCCAGGTGCCCCAGAGGGAGTGGACCGAACAGGCAATGATCAAGTGATCTCTCTTCTGCCATCCATCTCCATCCTCTGACAAACAGAGGCTAAGGACACCATTCCTTACCCTTCGTGGCTAATAGCCATTAATGGATTTAACCACCATGAATTTATCCAGTTCTCTTTTAATCCCTGCTCTTGCTTGTTAGTGTATATGTGTACCACTGCCTTCTGCTGACTATTTAACCAGAACTGCACAGCTCGTGTAAGCCTTCTATTTAGAGCTGGTTCAAAAAATGTTTTGTTATGGGAACATTTTCAAAACAAATTTTGTTGGAAAATTTTTCATGAAACAAAATCTGAAAAATGTTCAAGAAAACCAGAAAACTTTTTTTTCTTCAGTTTTTGGCTTTTCCTGGTTCCTATGGCCACGGTCCACTTAGAAATCAACAGCAAAGGGCGAGGCAGGTTAAGGGCTTGTCTACACTTGAAACGCTATAGCGACGCAACTGCAGTGCTTCAGCTTAGATACTACCTATGCTGATTGGAGAGGTTCTCCCATTGGCATAGGTAATCCACCTCCCCAAGAGCCAGTAGCTAGGTTGATGGAAGAGTTCTTCTGTCAACATAGTGCTGTCTAAATTGGGCTTTAGGTCAGCATAACTAGGTTGCTCAAGAATGTGGATTTTTCACACTCCTGAGCAACATAGGTGGGTCAACCTAACTTTTTGATGTAGACCGGGCCTCAGTTAGGAGTGCTGGTCCAAGAAGGAGGTACACTACAGGTTCCTACAGGCCTTGCTCCCCCCAAAGGCCAAAATCCTTCTCTTCATCTTTGGTACAGCACTTTCTATTAGCTCCACAAACCCCCTGGCAATGACTGCCTGGAACTGGGAAGTGAATGTAGTCCTTGCCAGGGATGCTGGGAGATTTAGCTGGTTTAGTAAAGCCGGGAGAGGATTTAACTGTTAAATTTCATAATAGCAACTACAAACTGTAAGTGGTTACAGTCCCAGGTATTGTACTGAAAATTGTGAGCATGTCAGCCCCGGGGAAGAATTTCAGAGCAGAGAATGAGGATCAGCAACATCCGCAGGCGCACACTTATTAAAATCATAATAATTGAAAGGACTATGTTTTTCTTTAATAGCTACAGCATGCAAGATTTTCATTCACAGTTAGCCTGATAAGACTGATAAGAAATCTCTGCTTGGATTCTTCAACCCAAGAAAGCAGTCTTTACTGAGCTTTTATAATGATGATTTGAAGCTACCTGGGAAAAAAACAAATCAATCATACCTCACTATTCATCCGTCGTAACTTGTAAATCCCAGAGTGTTCCATAACATTCTAGAACAGAATGCTCTCCAACAGTAATTCATGTTTTACTATTTCTTCACACTAGTAAGGAGCCCAAGTCTCCCTTCAACATATAAAACTTTAATCTCATGAAAATGGAGTCTGTACTTTTTGCCTTCCACTACAGGAGCAGTCTGCTAAGTGCTCCCTGCCAAATCTTGATGAACTGTCAGCTTCACTGTATGCTGTGAGTCTGAGAGGAAGGTGGATTTAACAGAGACTGTTAAGGGCCTGTTGCTTCTAGATAGGTTGCAAGTAGTCTCTTGTGGTCAGGGCAAATTTGGGTCCACAAACAGTATTAGATGTCATTTATACAGAACTCTAGAGACTTAATACAAAAAACTTTGCTGTTAAACAGTTAACGTTGCTACACACAATATACCTGACATGTAACCAAGGAAATGAAAAGTTAAACTACCTTACAGTACATATGCCAGGGACCATGGTTACGTTGCCCTTTTTTAGACCCTTTCCCAATCCTTTATGTGTACATCCTTTCAATTGAGAGGCCCCCTTCTGCACTTCTCTTTGGAGTGGGATTCTGCAATTCAATCAGTCTCCAAATGGGTCAAAAGACATCAGTCAACCAAAAAAGGTTGGATTGTCATGGACAAATTTCAACCACAGACAGATTTCAAAAACTTTGTATTAAAAAATACAACCAAACAAAAAAGCCACAGAATATTCAAAGGGCATAAAAACTAGCACTGTACAATTTCCATTTCACATGGAAAAGCCACCTGAGCTGTAGAGAAAAACAGGAATTTAAACTCCATTTCAGCTTTAACTATCGAGTTGTGACTAGCGCCTTCATAGTGCGATTTAACTAATGGTAATTAAATTCAGATGGAAAATAAATGCTGCTAAAATAAAACCAAAGGGGCATCCCATCCAGTGTTCCTGATATAGCGAGGCTTTGATAATATGAGGTGGACACAAAGCAAAGAGCAGGCTCACAAATGAGTCAACACGTGATGGTTGATATCAAAGAGAGAATATAGACATCTACATATGTATGAGTATGGACACTTGGCCCGAAGGCTTTAAGTGATGAATGATTTTGGATACCTCAGTGTGACGGGGTGTACCCACCCCGCACTGGCCCAACGGGGATGGACCAATCACTGTGGGCTGAGGAGGCTACCCCTCCTGTCCCCTGCTGTGCATGCTCGAGGTGGCAGAGCCGGATAAAAGGCAACAGCCCAGCTCAGTTGGGGCTAGCTGCGGAGGAGGAAGGACGTGTACTGCAGGTTCCTGTAGAGGTGCTGGTAACGCTCCAGGTGGTACAGCCCGAGGACCTGGACTATGCTGTGGACGACTCACTGACTGCAGAGACTGATGGGGAAGACAAGCTGCTGGCGCTGGCTGAGGAGATGCCCAGGACACAACTTGTGGTAGGAAGTGATCCAAGGAAGGTAGTAGAAGCTGATGCCTGAACCCCGAATGAGGAGTTCCCCGGCTTCATCGGGCCCTGGGTCGGAACCCAATGGAGAGAGCGGGGCTGGGTTCCCCTACCACACCCTAGGCCTGGCTACTGTCTGTTCTACATCCCAGTCCATAGGCTTAGAGGCCATAGACTGTTTGTTCTGCCGTGCACATGGGCTACAGACTGCTGTTTTGTTCTACCCAGGGGGCCGATTCCACTACTGCCTGCCCCAGCCAGGACGCTTAGGGGCTTAGACCGCTTGTTTGTTCTGCCCTGCCCAGGGGATACAGACTCATAGTTGTTCTGCCCCATCCAGGGGGCCAGAACTCCAGTTGTGGTTGTCGGTCCCAGCCTGGAGGCTCAGGAGCTATGGATTGTTCGTTTACGCAGCCCCGCCAGGGCACCAGAGTCCACCTTGCTGCAACTCCCTGAATTAGCAGGAAATCCTGACAACTGGGTGACGGGGTGTACCACCCCCGAACTGGGCCAACGGAGGCGGCCCGGCTCGGCATGGTGCACAGAGCCCCCATCACACTCCGTTTTTAAGAATCCAGCTTGGGACACTATAAAGGAGCCAGATTTTCAGAAAGTGCTGAGCACCCACCCTTTGAAAATCAGGATGTCTCAGCAGTTTTACTTAGAAATCAAAAATCACATACAGACAATACAAAATACACACACAAAAACCTGAGAAATTGAAGAGGGGGGAAAAAAAAGTTAATGGAACAAACAAGTGCTTTTTTTTCTGTTGAAAGTTGAACATTGAAAAAGTATTTTTAAAGTTTTATGAAATTTTCAATTATCCCTATTTTTGCATATATATATATATATATGGCAAAATTTTGACTTTTTTATGCATCTGTAAAAAATTCTGTAAATTTGATGATAACCTTTCATCTCTTCACCACCAGTTTGACTGCAGCTCAGGTCAGAAGTGACTGAAAGTAACCACCATTGTGAGAGCAATTTGGCTTTCTGGGGTGGGTTTGGCTTGGGTCCATTCCCCAGTGAGCAAAATCATCACTATGAGTGGCCACCTTTTTGGCAGTCACAGCACAGAGATCAAGAACTGAATGCATCATAGAATCTGACCTATCTTTTCACACCTGGCCTTCCAGATGAGGGTTTTCTTGCTCAGTTTTCCGGTGACTTTTGTTTTATTTCCTTCATTCAGCTTCCAAGTCCACAGGATGAGCTTCCTTGCACATAGCATTTCCAAGGTGCAACAGGGTCATTAACCAATCTTTTGTATTGCGATGTTCCTTGATGGCCCATCTGACTTTGATAGTCCTTCTGGATTGGATGTGGGGTGGGAATGATTCCCATGTTTGGGTTCGCAGATTCAGAGCAAACATTCTCAAAAGTTATAAAGCAAAACTCACAGATTTTCTGATAGCATGGAATACCAACATCACAAGTGAGGCTAATGTATACAACAGTTTATAAGCACTTCATAGAATTTAAACACCAAATACATTCTTATAAGACGAATAGTTTTTTCTCAAAATGGGTAACATATAGGTGAACTGGTATGGTCTCCAGTTATGAGTCTGTCAGTTCTTAGCTAATGCCCACAGCCTGGGCAAGATCTGGCATCTGGCCTGCCAGCTTCACACCATCCAGTAGCAAAAGCTGTCTCAAGAAACCCAGTGCACTGATACCAGTAACCAGGTGGATGGAGCGAATTAAGGGGGTGTGGCAAGTGACTGTTTTGGGAAGAGATTAAAACTTTTTAGGAGGTTCAGACATACCAAGACTGTATGTGTCAATGCTGTTTAACTGGTGGGGACTGAGATTTACATTATAGGAGACCTTAAGCTGGGTCATAGTTAATCCTACTGTGAAGTCTGAAAGATCTGTGATGTGCAGACTTATGTTATCCGTTACAGTGTCTTCAAAAGATTCACAGTGTTATTGCTGACAGGTAACATAACAGACTTAATGTGTTTGTGATAGCAAGGCAAGTATCAAGCTAATCAACAGACAGTTTGGAATGGCTTTTGGGGATTGAATTTTTTGTTGTCTGGTAAAAGCTCATATGCATGGATAAACCATTTTAAAAGTTGAGGGGAAAAGCACTAATAGTGGGTAAGACTTGCAAAACAGTAGCTTAAATTTGCCCTACAAAAGCTCATCGCAAACAAATTGAAAACATCACTGAGCAACCTCCCTCCTCCAGCACCGGACTTCAGTATGTGGAAGTTTCTAACCTATGTCTTCCTTGTGCTTCGTAATTCAGGTGCACACACTCCGTATAGATATTATGCAACATGCATATAATGCTTTTAGCATAATCCTGAGCGGTGCTGCATTCTCTCCCCTCTCATTGAAATTAACAGGAATGGGAGGTAATCAGCACCTCTAAGAGGTACTCCGCATTTCGCAGGACCGGCCCCTTTGTGAGCAAAGGATCTTGTGGTATTATAACTGTTTTCTAAAAACAAATGTATTAGCATCTCTGTATAGTTAATTGTTTTCACAGATCAACATCTACATCCTCCTTTCCCTCACTCCTTTAGCACTTAACATTTTATTAGTCAAGGACTCTGCTCACCAAACAAAAGAATTCATCACAAAGAGAACACACAGAATAGAGAGATACTGTGGGTTTTTAAAGTGTGTTTCACAGTTCAAATTTATTTAAGTGAGAGTGAAGGTTTAAACTACTGTGTGATTGCTATATTGCGTCATCTTTGCTTTCTTTGCAATAACTCTAGCCAAGGCCATAAAGTTTCATTTAAAAAGGGAAGTTATTTGTTTAAAATTCTAGCGAATGATATCCAGGTATGAATGAACTGAGTAACTGGAATTACCAGTAAGCCATTGCATCCACATGAAATATTAATTTTTGCATTAGAAAAATATTTATATATATATATATTTAAAATCTCTGAATGCTGAAGTTTTTAGTTAGTGTTATGTGTAATGCTGGGAAAACATTGCCTTAGTAAGAGCAGGGTTTTTATTTTCAGAGAGGCTAATTAACAGTTTAAAAACCATATGTGTTATTCATTCAGTTCTCATTTGGCGCTTCAATTCTCTTTGGCTGCTTATCTGAAACAACCATATTTTCCCAGATCTCTTTGGGACTAATAAGTGGTGGACATGGGGCCAAGCTGGAATACTGAGACCTGGACCTAAATTCCAACTCTCTCTAGCCTCATTTTAAGCCTGTAGTGGTTTTGGTTTGTTCCTTTATAGATGTGTGACGTCACACTCCATATTCTTCATACAAATATTATGATATGAATATGGCATAACTAAGATATGTCTTATGCAAGATGGGTCATGTGAGATAATGTTGGAAAGGATATGATTTGCTGAATGTGTTTATCCAACTTGTATGCATGTATCATTTCTGTATCTGGAGTTAGGAATATTAACTATGTAACAATTACAACTGTGTTTTCACCTGGGAAATGCCCACCAGACAGTAGGCAAAGAGCCGGGATGAGCCATTAAGGAGAAGCATAGAACTTTGAAAATGCTAATCTCACTCCTTCCTAAGAAGTTTACTGGGGTGCTGCATTGACACAGCACGGTTAGGTGACTGCGTCACCTGGTACTGGACAATTTCTTAACTTGCTGATTTTTTCCACTGGGATGTGTGTGTGAGGGGGTTAATATTGACTCTCCTCCATTGCCTGCCCAGGAAGGGAGACTGCTAAAAACACCAGGACGGAAAGGCAGGGTTAAGTCCAGGCTGAGACAGGGGTCCAGTCTGTAAAGAGAAACAACTGGAACTCTAAGCTACAGAAACTCTGCAACTTACCTAAAACAACATTGAGGGTGAGAAATTACATTTTGTAACCTGTTTCTTGAGTGTATTAAGCCTAGTTTGCGTGTTTTGTTTTATTTGCTCAGTAATCTGCTTTGTTCTGTTTGCTATCCCTTATAATCACTTAAAATGTACCTTTTGTAGTTAATAAATGTATTTCTTGTTCATTTCAACACCCAGTTTGTGCAATTCATATCAGGGGGAGGGAGTGGGGTGGCAAAAAGCTGTGCATATCTCTCTCCGCATTGAGGGAGAGGGCGAATTTTTATGAGCTTTCCCTATGCAGATCTTTCTATACAGCACAAGACAATATTATTTAGGGTTTATACCCCAAAGGAGGTATACATGTGTGTGCTGGGTGAATCCCTGAGTGGATTCCTCCCACACAGAGCTGATCTCAGTGTCTCTGTGTCCGTTTGCAGCTGGATGTGTCCCTACCTGTGAGTGTGCCGAAGAAGGCTTGAGGGCCTGGCACAGCTAAGACACGCCAGAGAGAATGGAGAATGACTTTATGCCTGGTGGTTAGGGCACTCATCTGGGAGATGGGAAACCCAGGGTCCAGCCCTTGTTCCCATGACTATTTAATTATTTATCAAGAGTGGAACAGCTTCAACAGGAGAAAGAGAGACCCACATCAGAATATCCCACAGCTCAGTGGTTAGGCAACTCTTTTGAGAGTTGTGGAAGACCCCTGTTCAAAACCCTTCCCCCCCACCCCGGCAGAGAGGAGAGAATTGAACCTGGCCCTCCCACATCTCCAGTGAGTGCTCTACCCACTGAGCTAAATATTATAAGGTGGGCAGCACTACCCCCTCCTTCTCCAGCCATGGCGGGTGGAGTGAGGCAGACATCTATCTCATTCTCACAAGAAATGACTTAGGTGTTGTGACGGGTTGGACCCCCCCTTCTGGGATACCACCTGATGTGCTGGGGTTTAACTGAGCCTCCCCTGTTCAATCAGCCTATTCTGCCAGCCTGGGTTCCCTTTATCTGGCCTTGCTGGGTTAGGCTCACAAACTTCTTCCAGCCAAGCACACAGGCAGGGATACACCCAGCTGCACAGAGAGACAGAGATCCGCTCTGGAAAGATTCAGCCTAAGGGGCTTGCTCCAACACTCTGTGCCCACTCTCTTTAAGGGATACAAACACTAAGGTTTTATGAAATTTGCCCCCTTTCTCAATGGAAAGGGAGATATGCACAACTCTTCACCCCCTCCCCCAGTTAGAAGCTACATAAACTGGGTTATATTATAAATAAGCAATATGTTTATAAACTACAAAAGGTGAATTTTAAGTGAATATAAGAGGTAACAGACAGAACGAAGCAGATTACTGACCAAATAAAGCAAAATACGCAAGCTAAGTTCAATATACTTAAGAAACAGGTTACAAAATGTAATTTCTTACCCTAAATGTTATTTTAGGCAGGTTGCAAAGTTTCTGTGGTTCAGAGTTCCAGTTATATTTCTTTTCAGACTGGACCCCTGTCTCAGTCTGGACTCCCCCCTTGCCTTCCCTTCTGGGGTTTTGGCAGTCTTTTTTTTTGGGCAAACTGGCTGTGGAGAGGAGTCCCATTTGCCTTCCTCCCCACCCTTAAATAGGATTTACATACGTTGGGAATCCTTTGTTTCCCAAACCTGACCCTCCTCCCCTTCCAGTGCAAAGTTACAAGAAGTCCCAGGTAATGTTTAGTATCAGGTGACAAGACCATCTGACTCTATAGTTTCACAGCATCCATGAGTCAGTGGCAGTATGTCCGCAGGAAGGCCAAGCCTTTTCCCAGTCCATTGTCCTCACTGATGGGTCATCAGCCCTGTCTGGCTTTTCCATTGTTGTACCTGAAGTGTTAGCAGTGGACGTCCCCCAAAGTAGCATAGTTGAAATACAGATACATAGTCAATATTCCTAACTTCAGATACAGAAATGATACAGGCATACAAATTGGATAATCACATTTAGTAAATTATAACCTTTCCAGTGATATCTTACAAGACCCATCTTGCATAAAGGACATCTCAGTTATGTCATATTCATATCATAACATATTTTCCTAAAGAATATGGAGTGAAACGTCACAGGCGCCTAAGCGCTCTGAGTCCAGGAGAGGAGCTCCCAGTAGTGAATCACCAGCAGACCTAGGCACCTCCCTGCAGCCTGGACTTAAGCGCCTAACTCTGTGGAAAGGGAGAGGCTTAAGACACACTCTTCTTGTTGGCATCTCCCATTGGCTAGTTTAGGCAGTTCCCCGCCTAGCACATTGGCTTCTGTGGATCACATTCTTAGGTTCCTCTTTCTTCCCATTCATTGTCTAGGGAACGTAAGTGCCTCACTCAGGTTTTGTGGGTCCCACTAAGTTCCAGTGATTTCCTAAGTGCCTCAAAGTTAAGTGCTGTGATCCCTAAGTCCCTTTGTGGATCCAGGTCTTAACCTCTCTTAGCCTTCGTTTCCTCAGCTGTATAATGAAGAAGAAAATATCCACCACACAGGATTTTATGGGGCTCAGTTCATGCTTGTAAAGCACATTGAGATCTTTGGATAAGAGATGCTACAGACCCTTTGAGCAAAAAATTAAAATTAAATTTGTAAGAAAACAGCCATAAACCACACCCTCATTTTCTAGTACCTGCTATGTCATGAACAGGATGCGATAGCAGTTGTCTTCCGACTGACTAACATGCATTATTTTATGTTCTAGATACTTTGTTACAAAACACTTATCAGTTCCCAAGCTTAACCCCTCTCCACTATAGGCTACATTGTTTGCCTGACATGTTATTTTATCTACTCCAGGAAGCTCTTATCCACCTAGTAATAGCCTTGGTTGCACCTGTAATCTTGAGCAGCAGTAAGCTTAGTAGTAATATCACTGATGGTGAAGGCATGCTTGTGCTTTCTTTCATGATTTTATCTGTAAAACCGATTCCCCACACTCAAACCTATCAGTCAAGTTTTAAAGGAGCTAGGTGAGGACTCTGTCATTTCTTCTCTTTAAAATACATAGTATCTCAGCTGCTGTTGTTTCCAAATGTTGTAAAATACATATGACATTTAGGAGATTAAGACTCTGATCCAAAGCTCATGGGATAACATAAGAACGGCCATACTGAGTCAGACCAAAGGTCCATCTAGCCCAGTATCCTGTCTTCCGACAGTGGCCAATGCCAGGTGCCCCAGAGGGAATGAACAGAACAGATAACCATCAAGTGATCCATTCCTTGTCGCTCATTCCCAGCTTCTGGCAAACAGAGGCTAGGGACACTATTCCTGCCCATCCTGGCTAATAGCCATTGATGGACCTATCCTCCATGAACTTATCTAGTTCTTTTTTTAACCCTGTTATAGTGTTGGCCTTCACAACATCCTCTGGCAAAGTGTTCCACAGGTTGACTGTGCGTTGTGTGAAGAAATACTTCCGTTTGTTTGTTTTAAATCTGCTGTCTATTAATTTCACACCCAGTTATCCATAACTGTTCTTCTGTTTGGTCACCACTCCCTCCCTAGGAAAATCGCTGCCATTATAGAGGGTATGAGTTTGATTTATGTAACAGAGCTGCTCTAAAGACTAGCACAGGGATTCAAAACCGATTTATTTCTGATTAATCTTGAGGGTGGGGGACAAAAAAAGCAAGGGGATAATTGACACTTATTCAGTGATAAATATTTTTCTCTTTTTGTCTTTTTAGGATTGGAAGTGGTTTGGGAGGGGAAAAATACCAGTGACTGTTGCCTAGCAACTGTTGGAAGCTCAGGTGAAATCTGTTAATTAGTCTGGAAAAGCCTGTGGCCTATGAAGTGTTGCTTAGCAACCAACAGTACCCAGGATATAGAAACTGGGAAGATTTAGTTCTGGAGGACAGAGCTTGCTTAATCTGGTGTGTGTTGGAGTCTAGCCAGTGAGCAAGAGGGACACCTCTCTGCAGAGCTTATGAGACTTTTGGAGCTGTAAATGTAAGAAGTGTGTGTGTGTATGTGTGTGTGTATATATATATGCGCTGGTGGTGTCCAGTAGAAAGTGCACTTTATTCCCTCTGTGCTATAGGGTCCCTCGCTATAGGAGACAATATGTCGCTTTGCAGGTTTCCTTTTTTTCAGAAACCTATGTAGGACAACACTTTTTGCTGGGTGTATGTAAATGTCAGGAGGTAAAGTTGTATTGCGTGAACATTTTGCACCAGCCGTTGCAGATTGGCTCACTGAAAATTATTCTTTTGATCATTCAGCTATCTAGTGGCAAAATTATTCTCTTCCCTTCCCCTTCCCGGCCACCTCTGCGCTGTTGGTACATCTCACCTGGCCCATCTCTAATATATGCATTTATTTAGCAATGTATGCTATTTCCATTGCAAGCAGCTGGGTACCATCTAATTAATGTGTGTAGTATCTATTACATTTCTAATACACCTGTCACTGCAGAATGTTTAGACAGGCTGGCGTCACTTGCTCAGCAGGAGAAAAATATCCGTTGCAGCCTTTTCCTGAAAGTACAATCTTCAACAAAAATGAAATGGGTTTAATATAATCAAAGAAAATAGATGAATCCCACCTATGAGGAGTTTTTTCTATCTTGTTACCCTGGGTGTGGTACCTGACCTTCTCAAAGGGATACTCCACCCTCTCCCTTCTAAGCAGCTATTCATGCAGCCTCCTTATCAAAGAGTCTCTGTACTGAAGTTAACCAGTTATTCATGAGAGACCAGTTCTGTCAGAGCAATGTTTAATAAAGGGCACCCTCATTTCTGTCCAGAAGAAGACCATGCCTCTCCAGGTAGGCTCTCTCATTTTAAGTTGCTTTTAGTGGAATTGTTCTCCTTCATGCAAAAGAGCAAAATCCAGACCTCTTCCTTAAAACAACCCAGTGACTGAACCGTCACTCCACGTTGCAAAGGAAGTTCTATCCTCTTTCGTTTTTAAAATAAAATACAGGTTGCCCAAATGAGCCTCCTGCCATGCCCTGACTCAGCCTGGCTTTGGCAGACCACTAGAGGGAGCACTTTCCAGAAATGCATGGCCTGAACTGAGAATGCATTACTGCTGGCTGGGAAGTATGATGATGCAGTTAGTGACTGGGCCATGTTCTTTAAATAAGAACCATCTGTGCAAATCGGTGAGCACATGGATGCAATTCCTCTCCTCCTGTCTGTTCGTGATGGTGGAGCTCCCTCAACTGTCACGCTGTGTGTATCAGGGGTCTAGGAGTCCAGGGCAGCTATCTGGGGGGCTAAAGTAGTCTTTTGCTACTCCTTGTACTTGTCAAGTATGACGTGGGATACCTCTGCCTTGCTTTTTCATCCTTAACTGCCTCCCAAACAACCAGGAACCCACAGACTATCTCCGATCCCCATCTCTCCCCCCCAATATACTGTATACCATTTTACCATCCCAGAGCAGGTCACTTTCTCCTTGAACAGCCAATTTCCTCCTACCACTTCTGGGTTCTTTCCCTATGTGTTTCCAAGAGGTTCTTATACCCAGATATTTGCCACTCTTCCAGGGACCCCAATACAAATCCCCATTGGGGATGGGGGGAAGACAGACCCCCAAACTGTACTGTTTCACTGTGATCTCAGTCTTTTGCATTAAGTCCTCTCTTGGGCTAATGCATTAATTTTATGGAAACATACGTCTGTGAAGTAGTGTCTGCCTGATTATATAAATTGGTACGGTAATGCATTGTTAGATCAAATATTCAGATATTCCATCAGAAGATACTATCTATGCTCATCTGTTCCTTGCTGCAAACCACTGAAGTATGTGAAATTTTAATTGGGTAAAAATATTCAGCACGATCATTTTACCTGAAGATGCATCCTATGTCAAAGGCAGCCACTAACTCATTTCCTTTTTGTGCATGCTGATGAGATGCCTAAATAAATAAATTGCCATCTAACCGACTGATTTAGAAGCAGCAAGCAGAGAAGATAGAACTTTCATTTCCCTCTTGACTTTTCAAGAGAACCACTGGTAAATTAATAAGTGAGGGAAATCTCATAGGATATACTATACTTGAGTGCAAACACCCAAAATATTCATAGAGTAAAAAAGGCTTTATGCTCATCATATAAGTTGAGAAATGTATTGCAAGACAAAGCAGAAATTGAGGCTATTATGTGGCTCATACTATTAATTACAATGGGCTGACCGTGCATCTGTTATAGTTAGCAGGATTTTTTCCATTGACTTCAGTGGGTGCAAAACTGAGACCATGAACTGAAAAGCAATGACACTTTTGTATTTAATGCTTTCAAAACTGAAAAGGAGTTTCCCAAAGATGCTAAGGAGGCAAATACTAAGGCTAAATACTAAGGAGGCAACAGAACCATTCATTTCAAAGTGTTCTGTATGCTGCCCATTATTAGTGGCTAGAAGACAGCAATACACTACTGAGTTGGCACATTGTTAAAAATGCCTGGGAAAACTGTCTTGCCAACAGGAACCAATGATCTGGTAAACTGAAATTAGACTAACATGACTTATGACACTTTACAGAGCCCACGAGACAAAGGGGAAGTATCAAAATATTTTAAGTGCAGATGAATATTTAAAAAGTTCCTATTTAAAGTGAGAAGCCAGGATTATTCCCATACAATTTCTTCACAAAAAAATGGTTCCAGCCAGTAGAAAACTTTGACCATGCAGAAATGAGGGGAGCAACTGTTCTAATTTCAGAGCATTTAGGGCCTAAGGCAATGGGGCTCTGACACTTCTGCTGAGTGGCAGGAGTTGAGAGGATGTGTTAGAGATCTGGCAATTTTGAAAGTTCTTTTACTTGCAGAAGGTAAGGGCAGTGTTCTTCTGAGTTGCCATGGTACATAACAAATGCGATGTCAAATAAACCTAGCCCCCTCTTGCTCAGCGAGCCATTCTGAATGTTCATCTTGTAGCTAAGCCAAAACCATGTAGGTCTCCACAGTTATCACTAATGCTGCACATCATAGCCCCTCAGAACTTCCTCAGGTCAAAAATGCAGGTGGCCCCATCACTTGAGACTTCTGAAAACCAACTAGAAAGACCACAAGAAAATGTACTGTAGAAAACAATCCTGTTTTGGCGAGAGGATCAAATAAGTCTTTCATTTCTGCCTTCTGTGATCCTGTGAAATCAGTTTACTTGTAAACTGAGCAGATGTGGCCTGTAACAATGGAAAAGACAAGATGTGGCAATACGCAATTCTTATTTTTATAGAGTCACTGTTGTATTCAGACCATATTTTAATGCTGCATTAGCAAACAGTGTAAATATCTCTTAATAGTTGCAGATAAGTTGCTTGGTATTCTTTTTCCAGTTGTTAAATTAGTATTACAATGAGATGTAAACTGCATTATAATTTCTAAAGCACCCTAAGGCTATATGGGGGTGACACACTTGAACAACGAAGAGCTGAAGTATGGCCACTGATGTATTATGGATAACTTTCTAATTGTTGTTTTAATGAGGCTCATATTTAAAGATATATTTAAATAGATGTTAAGAATATTTTTTTTTTAAATCTTCAAGGGTGAAGTAGTGCTGGCAAAAAACCCTCCCAAGAGCTTTTCATAGAAATGAACTGTGATATGCTGGTAATGATAAAGGTATATAATAAGTAGGGCTGTGTGAAAATTCCACATCAAACTCTGAACACTCTGAGGCTCATTTAAACCGCAGAGAGAAAACTTTAGCTAGCTTGGGGGAAGCCAGGGACTGTTGTTCCTCTCCATCCTCACAGATGCAGAAACCTCGCTCCCACTCAACTTTGCTTACCATTCTTCTACCAAATCCCAGGACACTGTGATGCTACGCAGGGGCACCTGGGGTTTTGATGCACCTCACCACCACCTGCCCTTAGCATGAGGAAGTATTGTCTGTGCCTGCTCTGGATCAGCTCCCTGAAACCACCGACATCTGGCAATACAAGCATTGCCTTCCAGACCTCCACAGTCCTCGTGCTTTCTGTAGAGGTAGCGATAGGCACATACTAACCCCTGAGTCTTTGGAGCATCCCCTGCAGTGTGCAGCCACTTATCCACTGAACACTCACAGAATTACCAGGCCTGCTGTTCCCAAAGGAACAGTACATAACAGCTTGTAAGATTCAACTGAGGACCAGTAATTTGCTTAACACCATAGCACTGAGATATATTTATAGTGAAAACAAGAATAAGTTTATTATCAAAGAATAGAGATTAAAGTGATAATGAGTAAAAATATTGGAAATAAATGCTTACATATAGAAACCAAAACAAAACATGCTTTTTAGAGACTAAACTTAACTCACGTTACCCTTCTGTCTGGGGAAGCTTATCTCACCCAAAGTTCTCACCAGCATTTTTCAGCCAAGCCTGGTTGATAACCCTTTTTGTGAGGAAAACTCACTGTCCATTTACTTCCTTCATGAGGGGTATCTTCTGTATCTCCTAAATACAGTAGAACAAATCTTTGTAGTGCACCTCAAGATATGGTTCTCTTCTCCCATTTTCCTCTTCCTGTTAGTTTCTTTCTTTGAAGTTCCCACAATCCTTCATTAACATTCAGTTCAGACAGATGATAGACCCATTATGAATTACAAAATACTTAATTTATATATAAACACCCAGCTAGATAAAAATTACTTGTCTGCCAGCAAACCTGTTTTTCACCTTTGTGTCTAGGGACCAGTCACCAGCAGACCTGTAAGAACATATTTTTCAGTGTATATACATAACTCCTTACACAACATCTGTACATGCATTTTGCAACAGTATTGATGACTGTTGTGATATTGGCTCTTATTTGGGACCTCATGTGACACTCTGAACTAGAATATACATGGCAGACCCAAGAAAATTCACGTAACCCCTCTGCACACCCTTGCCAGTTGACATTAAAAGGTTCTTGGGTTACAGACATACTAAATTACCTTTGATGTCTTTCAGGGAGATTATAGTATCCTGCCTTCCCACCATCTTTAAAAGGCGGCCAGCTTGTATGCTTTCTCCATCCAGGGCAAATTAACAGGGGCTGGCTCTCCCATTTCCATAAATGCTTGGGAAAGGTCTTCAAGGGAGCAGTGGAACTAGGAAATAATAATATTTAGTACTTTACATTTTTAAAGTATTCTATAAATGTCAGAAAACCCTCACAAGCCCCAGGTGAGGTATGTAGATAATATTATTCCTTCTCATGAATGAGGGAACAGAGTCTCAGAGAAGTCAAGTGACTGCCAAAGTTACACAATATGTAAGTGTTGGAGTAAAGTTTAAAACTCAGTGAGTTTTTCCACTCTGAGCCCTTAGCTTAGCCCACTAGTACTCATTGCCCATCTGTGCTCCCCTACTCTTGATGCCACTCCCTCTGTGAGTCGACCAAAGACAACCACTTTAGGCTTCTGGCTTCCAGGCGTCACCCACGGAGAGGTTACATACTATCCTGGCCCACAATAATACATAAAGTTAATACAATAAAGGTCTTCCAAGTATATTGCAGGAAACTGCCATATATGTCGCACTATGTGCCTCTTTCTTGGGTCCTGAGAGTCCTCTGAGTGCACAAGGGAATGTCTGTTCTGGCTCAACCTTCTGAGGGAAACTGGACCAATGAGCAGCTCCCTGAGGATGATGGTCTGCACGGTACATATGAATGCAAATAAACTATGTAGGTGATGATATATTAATATATTCATTAGTATTAGATACATTAATTGTTAATGTTGGTACACAAACTTGAACATATAAAACCTAGAAATATATACCTTTATATTTAAGTACCAAGACAACTTTATACTGTAGATATAGAAAGAGATTAACAATAAGCAATACCTAGGAAAGACTGAGACTGTTATATATCCAAGGTAAAATTGATGAATTTCTTAAGTGTGACTGCTGTACAAGTGGTATATATATATATATATTTTTTTTTTACTATGGCTGTATCATATACAGGAAATATCAGGATATATGTTGGGTAGAGGACAAATAGGAAACAAATAGTGTTTTTGGGAACAGAGCATATAGGAAACTAAGTGACTCAAGGTGTTGGATCTGATTCCTTTATTGGAATTGAAATAAGCTTTAGGGCAAGGGGAAGAAAATGGGTTTAAAAAGGATCTTAAAAGCTGTCAGTCATGTAGGTTCAGTCAGAAAGCCTGTTCCTAGAGGGGCGTGTGACCCTTAAAATACCATGTTATACTATAGTATTGTTGCAGCATCAATAATACATCTCTACCTCGATATAACTCTGTCCTCGGGAGCCAAAAAATCTTACCGCGTTATAGGTGAAACCGTGTTATATCGAACTTGCTTTGCGCAGCCCTGCCCCCCCCGAGAGCTGCTTTACCACGTTATATCCGAATTCGTGTTATATCGGGGCGCGTTATAGCGGGGTAGAGGTGTACTGTACGAGATGTAGTGTTCTTGATCATTGCTACAGAATACGACAGCGATCCCCTCATAAAACAAAGCAATCTTCTAATGTGAAGAGAGAAGAAAGCAATCTTCTAATGTGGAGAGACAAAATGTGGGGACTTAAAGGGGAGTATGAATAGTTGATACTATGTATTTGTTTTTCTGCTTGTATACTACAATAATATATATTTTTACACATGTATATGTGCAAATTGCCACCCCTCCGCCCGTGCATTCTGATTTTCAATCTGTCAAAGGAGTTATTCAAGGCAGTTCCCGCTCTCTACAAGGAGCTGCTTTGATGGACTGAGCTCAGAATCCAGACTCATACCTGTTTACATGCTATGTAGTGCCCTGATGTGAGGTCATCACATGGTCCTAGAATTTGTCTCCTGAGGCCTCAATCCTCCAGTGGTTTTTGTCCTATGGAAAGGAGACAATTAAAGGAGGTTTTGAATGTGATTTTTTTTTTTTTTTTTGCCATTTCAGGAACTATATTGGCTATTTCTCAAAATCCTGGTGAGATAAAACTTACAATTTTGCCTGGCTCCAGGAGAGAACCCAAACTACTACCTAATAGCACAAACAGCACAGCTGTAATTCAATTTATATTGCTGCAAAACATGGCATTAAGTAAAATCAAAAATACACATTAAAATCATAATGGAATTTATGCAAATCTCATTTCCACCTGGACTGCTGGGAACTTACTGCTTGTGGAAACTATCACTTTTTTTCAGTACAAGTTCTGTCCCAGTTTTTGTACTTTGTTACAGAATATTAAACCTAAATGGGAAACACAAATAGTTTCAAACTAATCTGCCACTGAGGTTTTCATTTCAAATAAACAAGTCATGTCGTGAATACAGGAATACTCAGGGTGATGTCAGCCTGCAGTCCCTACCTGAGGCTTGAAAATACAGAGAATCGTTCTCTGTATGGTTTGTCCTAGTTTTGGCTTTATGGTTTAAGCTCTTCTTTTATTAAATAAAGTGGGGGAGTTGTTTGTTTTTCATTGCATGCTTAACTTCTAAGCTTTTCTGTCTCCAATGTTTATTTTCAATTTTTCATAAGGACAGAAGAAATCCTGGGGCTAGAGAAAGGCCAGTAGATTGCTCATACTTGTGCATTTTGCATTCTGTTGGCTTATTTACCTTTCATACCTCTCTATTCTCTCCTTGTTGGAAAAACTAATAGACTGTGGATGTTGCCTGAGCGCACTAATGCTGCTTTGCATCACTGGAACTTTTTGTAAATGATTTCTCAGACCCGTCACATGAAATGGGATTTCTAAAAGCACTTTTGTTCTAGTTTCTTGCTTTTCCAACCATGTCCTGTTGGTTTCTACTCTGTCATTTACAAGGCTGTAGACTCTATTTAGCTCAGCAGTATTATCCTGCACAATAGCAATTTTTCACATTTTGTCTAGGTCACTAACTAACTTTTCTCTCCCTTGCATGGGAAGGTTCAGCTTTTACCACTCTTGCCTTATAACCTCTGAAGCCAGCTGCATTCATGTTTGCTTTAGGGTTTGTCTACATGGGAAAATTTACCAATATATTTATACTACCATGACCGGGATCCCAGGGGAGCCAGCTGAGGTCACTCAATTCGGGTGAACTGCAAAGAATGGGGCAGACAATCCCCAAAGCTGGTGGATATTCCAATACTTAGATTTACCAAGCCAGCACTAAACAGCTTCTGTTATACCTTACTGGTTACTCAGAAGTCCAAAACACAGTTTCCCTTAAAGTAACCCAGCCTCAGGCCTCCACCTAGTTACCCAAGTCAGATATGATGAGGATTAATGAAAATCTTATTCACCATATAAAAGAAAAGGTTCTACCTATCCCAAAGGATCGGACACATTACCTCCCAGGTTAATGAATATTCCAGATCTTACCGAAATACACGCTTCTAGCCAATTCTTATTAACTAAACTAAAATTTATTTAAAAAGAAAAGAGAGAGAGTATGGTTAAAAGATCAATATACATACAGACATGAGTCAATCTTGAGATTCAGATTCATAGCAGAGACGGTAAGCTTTGTAGTTGCAAAGAGTTCTTTTAGAGTTTAGTCCATAGGTTATAGTCCAATGTTTATCTTCAGGGCGATCCAGTCAGAACTGGGATCTCAGTCCTGATGGCTTAGGCTTGCCCTGCATGAAACCTCAAACAGATTTGAGATAAAAAGGAGTGGGACACAAACATCTTTTATACAATTTCAAGCCGCCCTTGACAGGTTAGAGTCCCTTGGCTTACAACAGGTAATCAGGGCGACTTTGAAGTAGGTCCATCACTGGTATTTAGTTACACAAATTAACATAAGGAATTGCCTGTTTTTCACCTTTCACGGATGATCGGCTGTACATTTCAAAGAGAGATGAATACATCGATATCCCATGTTTACAATTCATTTAAATGCTAGGATGTTCTTTTGATCTCTGAACTAACAGAATACAGCATAGACAGGGACTGTTGATTACATTGTTGACCACTACCCATATATATGTAAATACACAGAAACACAAACATTATCTCCCCATATGTCTTTAAGGGTTGAATTTGAGTAATTCATTCTGCAGGATGTTTAACCCTTTCTGGTCATGCATCACAACTACTATAGTTATACTGGTATAACTGCCCATATGGACACTCTTATTCTAGGATTGATGGTATTAGATATGCAGTGGAAGTAATAGGATTGTGGGGGAAAAATGGGGAAAGCAGCTAATGGTTGTGCAGATTAGTCAAACTTTCCTTGATTTTATGTTAGTCTGACATATCAGTTTTAATCTGTTAATAATTCACTTGTGAGATAGTGAAGAAATAATTTTAAAATTTAATGATCGGGAAATGATCTCTGCATCTTTAAAGACAGTTTACTAGAGTCAGGTTGATACCTCCAGTCAGGAAAATTAACATTTAAAAGCATGGTTGTGAAGCTAAAACAAAGCTAACCACTTGGGGCAAGGCCTATTTGAAAATAAGATGTAAATGGAGTACAGAGAAGAAAGTAGCCCAAACCTTCTTACCCAGAGACAGAAATTATAATAGTGAGTGACTCTGAAAAACATTCAATGTCCATGGCATAAGACGCACTGTAATATCACCACCAGCTGGGATATCTTGGTACAGCCCGTAGTTAAGGTTGTCTTAAGTATGACATTAAGGAAGGCATGCCAAAGTAACCTTGAAACTGTAATGGTGCTGAGAAGCAAGCATGGAAAGATATAGTCCGGTTTAATATTGCTTATTCTCAATACTTCTTTCTATAAGCATCTTTGATTGTTTTGGAGTGTGTGTGTGTGTGTGTGTGTGTGTGTGTTTTAGGGAAAACAACATGTGACCTCTTATCAAAGGCAATCTAGGAGAAAATACTTGAGTATTCTGCCAGCATGACAATCAAAGACACTGGTTGCATTATTAGGGTATGAAGAAAGCTGGTTTACCCCAGGGTGTGACAAAATTAGGGTACTAAAGATTATTGATAATGTTAAAATTATTCTTCTCCCTCTAATAATGTCTGGTCTCTGATTCCAAATGCACACTTCTTTGTAGATGTGTGTGTGTGTGATATTTCTGCATCAGACCATATTGTGTTACCGACCAGGAGCATCTCAAAGTATCTTTGTCATAAAGTGAAAATAAAATATGCAGGGCTGTCCTTAGGATTTATGGTGCCCTAGGCGGGATTATTAAACTGGTGCCCCTGTGCCTGACTTGGTCTTAGCAACACAAACATAAGCCTGCTGCCGCTCTGGGGTTCCAGCTGCCGGCCCCTTGCCAGTCGGGGTCCCAGCCGCCGGCCCCGCTCAGCCCGCTGCCGGCTGAGTGAATGGAACCCCAGGCCAGCAGTGGGTTGAGTGGCTCAGCCAGGATCTCAGCCGCCGGCCTGCTCAGCCTGCTGCCAGCCTGGGGTTCCTTGGGGGTCCCCAGGCCAGCAGCGGGCGCTGAGTGGGGCCGGCGGCCGGGACCCCGGCTGGCAATGGGGCAGCAGCTGGAACCCCAGAGCGGCGGTGGGCTGAGCCGCTCAGCCCGCCGCCACGTGCCATCAAAAATCAGCTCGCGTGCCACCTTTGGCACGTGTGCCGTAGGTTGCCGACCCCTGCTCTATACACTAGTAAGGAGATGAGCATATTACAGTTGTTGGAGGGCTCTATTCAGCAGTAACAAGGCTATAGGAAAGTCAGTCAACATTTTTTGTTTCTCTGATGAAAACTGGCCCACTCCCTGCCCCATACCAAACTTGTCACAAATAATTGTCAACAACTTAATTTTCTGTTTTTGGCAAAGATATTGATTTTTTTAAAAAAAAATATTGAAATTGAATTCAGGATTGTTAGCAAGCATTTTTGGCAAACAAAGTTGTTAAATGGCAACACAGTCCTGCTTTCGTGCTTGGCTCACCCCGGCCTGCTGGTCCAACAGCTGCAGGAGAGGAGGAGATAGGTGGATTTTGGGGTCCTGCGGTTTTCCACCTCTTGGGGTGCAGAGTGGCAACAGCAGCAGCAAACCCTCAGGTCTGATCACACACCACTGGGCACCACCGCCAGCCCCACGGACCATGGTGAAGTTAGCACAGCATCTGATCTCAGGGCCGGGGCACCCATGGAGCCACAGCAACTCATTCTGCCCTGTGCAGCTCCCCCCGGATGAGATGGATCGCTGCCAGCCCGGGGGAGAGACGCGCTCCCCAGATAGGGTGACCAGATGTCCTGATTTTATGGCCAGTCCCAATATTTGGGGCTTTGTCTTATATAGGCACCAATTACCCCCACCTAGGGTGACCAGACAGCAAGTGTGAAAAATCAGGACAGGGGGTGGAGGGGTAATATAAGAAAAAGACCCCAAAATTGGGACTGTTCCTATAAAAGTGGGACATCTGCTCACCCTACCCCAACCCCCTGTCCTGATTTTTCGCACATGCTATCTGGCTATCCCCAGCCCAGCCATGTGTGACCATTCCAATCCTGGCTGGCTGCCGAGGAAGTGAGTTACTTTCACTTTCATTCCTCAGCAGGCAGCCAGTCAGCCTCCCCCCCCCACCCAGCACCTCACCCAACCCAGCCCTGCCGGAGGGGAGGGGAGAGAGAGAGAGGGGTGCTCCCTGGGGGGGGAGAAAGGGGGGGTGCTGTGTGGGGTGGGGGGGAGAAGAATGGATTTTATGGGGGACAACAAAGGATACTGGTGCCAGAGCCACCGAGCCTGTCTCAACTCATGCCGGGGGAAAGAGTCACACTCACAGGTGAGTTCCTTCCCCCACCCCTACTCCCCCCCCTTCCCTTCCCAGAGACCCCAGCAGCCAATCCCCTCCCTCAGACTGTGCTGCATTTGGCTCTCTCTAGGACCCAGCAGCACTGCTCTTACATGCTCCACTGCTTCCCGTCTGTCCGGGCTCCCGGCAGAGCGGTGCCCCCAGGTAGAGTGGTGCCCTAGGCGGCTGCCTGTTCTGCCTATGGCTAAGGACGGCCCTGAAAATATGTAGTGTTAAGTTTTTCTGACACTATTCTGTGGCTTATGGAACTGTATTCTGTGGATATGTTTTGAATTCCATATAGAGGTGGGCAAAATTTTTCAAACTTTAAAAAAAAAAAATTTTTTTTTTTTTTTTGAAAGGTGTAGATTCAGCTTGACCAAAACATTTAATGAATTCACATTGATTTTGACAAATTATTTAGGTCAAACAAAAAAAAATTGTGAAATGTCAAAATGAACCATTTCAAACAGTACCAAAACAATTCAATTTTTCAGGCTAAAATGGTTCACAAAGACAGGACTTCATTCACAAAACAGGAGGAGGAGAAGGAGCTGGTTGTGGCGGCAGCAGCCTCCTTCCCTCCACCCTCATACCTAATGAGCCCATTGATTAGGGCACTCCCCTGGAATGTGGGAGACCCAGGTTTGAATCCTTATTCTGGAGCAGTGACTAGTGTACCTAGATGTCTCTAGCCCTTCTTAGGAGAGTTCCCTAGCCATCGGGCTATAGGGTCATTCTTGCTGTCTGTCTGTGGCTCAATGATTAATCAAGTATTTTTCTACTAAATGAAACAGGTTGAGAGCACTCCACGCCCGGTATACCCCATAGCTTGACTGTTGGGGCACTCATCTGGGAGGGGGCAGATCTGGGTTCAAGTCCCTGCTCCAGAATAGGGATTCAAACCTGGGTCTACCACATCCCCGGTGATTGCCGTAACTACCGGCTTATTGGACATAAGGAGGGCTCCCTCACCTCCGCCAGTTTTGTGAAACTAGACGTTCATTTTATTTGCTTTAATTAAAAATACCTTAAATGAAATGTTCCCAGTTTTTTTTATTTTTCCTAAAATTCCAAAAAAAAAAAAATATTAGTTTCAATTAGTTTTTTCTTATTTTTTTTTCAAAACTGCCAGTGAACTGAAAAAACAGTTATTCACACAGCTATAGTTCCATACAGACCCTG
The DNA here is from genome assembly GCF_002925995.2 of Terrapene triunguis. Classification (NCBI taxonomy): domain Eukaryota; kingdom Metazoa; phylum Chordata; order Testudines; family Emydidae; genus Terrapene; species Terrapene triunguis. Next base: position 12,078,271 of record NW_020664543.1, on the reverse strand, counting down.
TGTCAGCTGACTACATACATGAAATGGGGGAATTAAACACACACACTTACATTGTAAGGAAACTGTATGCCATTATCCAGTGACCTTAAGATGCAACTCATCTAGTAGAGGAGTTTGATAAACACTCAATCAGCTCTGAGATATTCCATGTAGTAAAAAGTAAGGGCTACATGTGTGTGTGTATATATATATACACAAGCCAGTACATCACAGTACTCTGCACTGTATTAAAGTGTTGCATATGCTCCCTGGAGTGTTTAATTAAACTCACATTAAGATTGTGCGATTGCCATTGAATATAAGAAAACTTTTGGATCCAATTCAGAGCTGCCACAAGATTGGAAAACTGTTCAGAGGCCAGTGTGATATCTGGCCTCCACTGACTCTAAGTTTGTACTTTTAAATGTGCCTTCATCTGTGTTCAGAGAGGGCACCAATCTTGTATTGTTAGACATGACTCATATCAGAACTATATTCTGTAACTATATAGACAGTTACTAAATTCATTTCTAAAACAACCTTTTATCAGCACCATCCTGAAGTTGTCTAAATAAATGAGCTGCTTTTGTTACCCTTCTTTAGTCTTTAGCCCATTAGCAATGGGACTGTGATGGAACTTTCCCATTTAGCAATACGTTTTTTATGTGCAAGATGCTAGGTATGGAACTGGATAATTATGGTTTAATAGGTTTTGTTGTAGTCAAATGTGTCCTACGCTGGGTATGCTGCTCTTTTGGCCAATCCATGATACTATTCTTTGCTGCAGCCTGAGGTAACTACACTTGATGTAAAAGCCATGTTTGAAGATATTCTCCAGCATAACTGATCATTATCAATTTATTTGCATCCTGGCTCTGATACTTTATTACTTAATTGCCCATTAACTATCAAATATCAGGAGAGGGATATTTCTCTTTCTTAGCGGTATTACCAGGAATGAGGTTGAAGGCTAAATCTTCACACTGGCTGTGAGTGTAATGCTGTGAAGATCTCCGGGCTGCAGTTTCATATTTTAAAAATGGCTTTTACCAATTTCCTTCAGCAAAGAGTACTTGAATTTTCTGATTCTATTACTGTTATTCTATGGGCGTGATCCTTGATTGTAGTGTTTTACAGCCACTTTATACTAACTTAGTACTGGTGTGAAAACACAAGGTACAAAGCAACGGAGAATCAGGCCCTCTATACCTATCTCCTCTTTCTTTGTGCTTGAAGGCAAATCTTCCTCTGAAAAACCATTTATCTACTACATTTTCTTTCCCCTCAAATCTTTCCCTGTTAACTCTAAAGTAGCCCAGTGATTTATTTTGTGCTTTGTCTGTGGTACACAAATTAGGAAAAATTCCCCTCTCTCTCAACAATGGTCAGTTTTATATGCATGATGTGATTAGTGCCACCTGCTTGGAGCAATACTGTTTGCAGAACACACACTGTTTATTTTGTCTTTACCATCAATTTAAGGCTCATGACCCTTTGTTTTGTTTTGTTTTTTATTGTATTGGAGAGTCTCTTTACTCCACATCTTGCTTTGTGCATCTGGCTCTCTGATCTGTTTATTGCCAAATAGAGATGTATTGACCGCCTACTGTTTCTATCCCTTTCTAAACCGTAAACGGTAAGAAGTATTTCTACCAACAGTGAAAGTTGTTTTTTTATATGGTCACATTTTTATATCATGCACTACACTCTCTTCTCATCAGCAACAACCTTTGTCTTGGCTAAAGGAGGAAAAATATTTATTTTCCCATTTATGAGACTGTGCCAATGGTGGCCTCTAGACACTTGAACAAAAACCCCACACAATTTCATTCTGAAGGGGAGATAATGCTATTATTACAACACATCACATTAATACGCTGTATAATGCCGCCTTTTGATACGGAATGCAGAAAAAACAAACTCCTGGTTGGTTCCACATTAAATATTTGAATCTAAAAAGATATTTCCAGCTGGGAATGTTATTACAGGCTTATAAAGAAACATCCTTAGTGGAAATATAAAAATGTGCTAATGGACTTGTTAGCAGACTTGCTTAAGGCTCTTAAATCACTGTCACATTGTTCAGGGTAATCTATCTCTGTAGACATTTTTAGAGAACAATGTAGTATGAATATCTATGTATTCCACTAGAAAACACATTAATTCTGTTTAAATAATGAAGAAAGAGTTATGAGACCAGGAAATGGGAGATGGGTCAGGAATCCATATAAATAGGTGGAGAAACATTGAAACTACATCCTACTTTATAGGCAACCCCTGAAGTTGTTTCATGCCTTACAAAGGCTCTTCATGTGCTATTTAACATTTGTATTGTTTGTAGGTTCAATAAAAGGTGGAACATTATACACTCTCTCTAATTAGGCTAATCTAGTAATTTAAAACAAACAAGAAGCCAATTTATTTGGCATAGATTTCACGCTATGTAAGAATAAGCAGACTAGGTGCTCAGGTAGCATAGCAGGGGTCGGCAACCTTTCAGAAGTGTTGTGCCGAGTTTTCATTTATTCACTCTCATTGAAGGTTTTGCGTGCCAGTCATACATTTTAATGTTTTTAGAAGGTCTCTTTCTATAAGTCTATAATATATAACTAAACAATTGTATGTAAAATAAATAAGGATTTTAAAATGTTTAAGAAGCTTCATTTAAAATTAAATTAAAATGCAGAGCCCCCCGGACCAGTGGCCAGGACCCAGGCAGTGTGAGTGCCACTGAAAATCAGCTTGCGTGCCGCCTTCGGCACGCGTTCCATAGGTTGCCTACCCTGTACTATAGTAATGGAGACCAGAAAAAGCCCTTAACAATAACTCACAAAAACTGATATCCCCACTGTATGTGAACACATGTGGATCAAATTCTGCTTATGGTTACATTGGTGTAAATCCAGAGTAATTCCGTAGACTTCATGGGAACCACTTTGCATTTTCATTGGTGTAACCAAGAGCAGAATTACAACCTCTGGAAAATCCTGGACTAAAGCGTGGCTGGGCTGAAATGTCGAGCTTTTTAGTTTTATATAGAAATGTAGTCAAGAGTTGAGCATAGCTGATGTGTACCACACATAAAGTACTTTATGGAAGAAGATTACTCTCTGGAGTGCTGCTCTGTTTGCTGCATTGTGAACTTCTGTATGCGCTGTTCAAATTTAGTTACTTTAGGGATTCCATTAACTACTGATTTTAATTCCTAAATTTTCATTGTAATTCTTCTAAATAAGAGAAACTTAAACCAAAAATCTAAATCCCCAAACCTGCAAAGCATTGGAAGTTCAGACCCAGATTGGCAATTTGAATTAGTTGCTCAGGCCAGTCTCTGCTCTCCGTTCTTACTAAAATGGTTTCCATCATGGCAGTATTTAGAATTCCTAGAAAATGTTGGTCATTTAAACTGAAACCACCTTCTTGATGATGCCAAAACCTTTTAATCCTTTCAACCTTTCATTGTGTTCATCCTTGTTGTTTGATATACAAGGATAAAATCAAAGGAGGTGTTTATCATGTTCTTACATTATAGTGATGAACAAAATAAGCTAGTCTATCTGAAGCACCTAGAAAGATGGCAGGGGTGGGATCTACAGTTTTGCCCACAAGTACAGAAATCTGATGATACTCTTGGAGACAGCCCCAAGGGATACGGCACTTTTGAAAATTTTGCCCTAAGTGACTTAGGAGTCTAAGTCCCATTTTCAAAAGTGACCTAGGTATTTAGGAGCTGAAGTCACTTATGGAATTTTGAAAATGTGGTGGATTATCAGGTTAAAAATCATGTACAGTATATCTAAGTAATTACATTTTTTGCTTGTTACTAAAACAACAGGAGATTATTGCAATTGAAAGATCTTTAAAAATCTCATCAACTTTTCACAGCTTAGTTGTTTTACTTTTTTCCATTGGACAGATCATTTCATTTGCTAATTCTGTGGGCTATTACAGTGCTGCAGTGTCTGAGCTGCAGACACTGCAGAGGAATTTTTAAATCCAAAAAACCTCTTCTCGTTAATTTAAAAATCAAAGATTTGTTCTAAATTAGCCTCTATTGCATCAGTGTAACTTGCATTAAAAGGATATTCACAGTTGCAATGGAGAGAAGAAATTTATCTTTTGTGCCTGAAAATGAGCCATAAAATTTTCATTGCAATCTGAGTTGGGATTGAGGGCCAAATTCTATTCTCAGTTACACTAGTGGGCATCTAGTGTTTCTCCATGATGGAATAATCCTTAATATATACCGATATTGCTAAGAGCTGAATTTAGATATTCCTTTCTAGACCATAGACAGGAAGGACTACAGGATTTAGTCCGTTGTTTCTTTAAAGTAGCAAAACTGACATGGTAGGTTAAAATAGGATTAGAAAGAACAGGAGTACTTGTGGCACCTTAGAGACTAACAAATGTAATTAGTTAGTCTCTAAGGTGCCACAAGTACTCCTGTTCTTTTTGCGGATACAGACTAACACGGCTGCTACTCTGAAACCTGACATAGGATTAGAAGTTACCTTTGCCATGTTTCAGGGCAACTGCACCTGTATTTCCGCTCTGTTGTCCAGCAAGGGCACCCTCTCTTAGGCTTCCGGCTTTCCAGGCATCACCACTCTTGGGTGGAGACATGTGTCTCTCTCCCTCCTGACTGGAGTATTTTTAGGCTGCACAGTTCTCTGCCTATGACGTGATATCCCCAGCAAGACAGTAAGAGAAAGCAAAGTGAAGACGCTGGCCTGTTTAGACACAGTGTATAAACAGGCCAGCGTCTCCACTTTCTTTCTTTTCTCTTTGAAGGCTATGAACAGGGTAATTGCCCACAGTTTTAAGTTACCACACAGCTTTTTCAAAGCAAGCACATTTATTCTTAAGATGAAAGCATTACAAAGAAAACATATTAAAAACAATAACCTACACACGTGCTAATAAGCTTATCAGAGATCATCCCCCACCATCTCCACAAGGGCTCTGGTTAGCGTTAGTCTTTCCAACCCTTCCCTAAGTATTGGGGCCTGCCTTGGATAGAAGGTCCTGTCCATGGACTGGATCAGAAAGCAGGCCCCGGGTCAGTTTAAACTCAGGCTATTTATGCAAAAGTCCTACTGGTCTTTAGAGAATCTAGTTTGAACCAGTGTATTCAAGTATCTCCAGGTGGTATTGCCTTTTGGAAGGTGTTAGACCTGAGTGAATTTGCCTAATCACACCCTCCCAGGCTGCCCTGTCCATAGTTCCTGAAGGGCTGTGGTCCCCCTACCCCATGTAATTTACATATAATCTTTGGCCCATAGTGATACATACATCTACTACAGTAAGCTTTAACTGAATTCAGTAAAGTTTGTCTAGGATATTGCAGGAAATTACCATATCTGTCACAGCCTTTCCAGATCTAAGTTACACCAAAATCATGTAAGAAAACCATCTGAATCTTGGGTAGAGTGAGGTGCTTTTTTTGTATAATCTTAATGTTTTTTCCATACAAAATAAATCAAACCTGAGAACTAAATTTAAATATATAACTTTAATTAAGTATATAATTGTAGAGCGTCTGTCTGTGTGTGTGTCTGTGTGTGTGTGTGTGTGTGTATATAATATATACAGTGTTATACAATATATATATATATATACATATATATATATATATATATACATATATATATACATATATACACACACACATTATATAACACTGCTGCTTAGTAGGAATTACAATGTATTATTAGGGCCCTACCAAATTCACGGTCCATTTTGGTCAATTTCATGGTCATTGGATTTTAAAAATCGTAAATGTCATGATTTCAGCTATTTTTATCTGAAATTTCAGAGTGTTGTAATTGTAGGGATCCTGACCCAAAAAGGAGTTGTCGAGGGGTCACAAGGTTATTGTAGGGGGGGCTGCTGTACTGCTCTCCTTCCTTCTGCGCTGCTGCATGCGTCGTCGGCGCTGCCCTTCAAGCTGGGCAGCTGGAGAGCGGTGGCTGCTGGCTGGGAGCTCAGATCTGAAGGCAGAGCCGCCACCAGCAGCAGTGCAGAAGTAAGGATGGCATGGTATGGTATGGCCACCTTTACTTCTGCGCTGCTGACTGCAGAGCTGGGCCGTCAATCAGTAGCCGCCACTCTCCAGCTGCCCAGCTCTGAAGGCAGCAGTGCAGAAGTAAGGATACTGCAACCCCCCTAAAATAACATTGTGACCCCCCCTGCAACTCCCTTTTGGGTCAGGGCCCCCAATTTGAGAAAGGCTGGTCTCCCCCATGAAATCCATATAGTATAGGGTAAAAGCACACAAAAGACCAGATTTCATGCGGGGAGACCAGATTTCACGGTCCGTGACGCGTTTTTCATGGCTGTGAATTTGGTAGGGACCTATTTATGATCTATGAAGGTAATACAGAATGTTCTAATCATCAGGAAAGTAGGGTTAATAGCCATGAATTCGTTTGTCCATTATTTACAAAGTTCCATGTTACAGATTCATATACGGCGGAAGATTGTTGTACATTTAATCTGTGGTGGGTCTGGAGAGCCTTGTCCCAGGCTGATGCTGTTTTTTATATTCATCACCTTTAAGTGTAATTGTGATCCAGACAGGCCTGGTTCTATGAGATGAATGTTGATACAGCATAGTCAGAGAGAAGTTTTTCTATCAGGGAAATGGGTTAGCGGTAGAGTTGGTCAAAATGTTTTTTCAATGAAAAATGTTTTCTAATTGCCCATGGCAACTTCCATTTTAATATCAGTCTTGGGATGAAAAGTTGGGGATTTTTCAACAAAAATCCAAAAAAGTATAGAAAAAAATATCAATTAAAAAAAAATTGTGGGTGGGAAATATTTCCCAAACAGCTCAAATGATAATACCTAGCTGTTACACAGCACTTTTCTTCAGGAGATCTCAAAATGATTTATAAAGGAGGTCAGTATTATTTTCCCCACTTTACAGAAAGGAAAACTGAGAAATAGAGGCAAAGTGACTTGCCTATGGTCACCCAGTAAGGCAGGGGCAGGAATAGAACCCAGATGTCCTGAATCCCATTTCAGTGCTCTGTCCACTATGGCATGCTCCTTCCCAAAACAAAGTGTCAGATCCTGCAGCCCTTAGGAAAAACTCTCATAGGGCCGAAACTCTGCTCTCAATTACATCCATGTAACTTGCTCAACTTCAGTGGGGTAAAGAATGGGGTAGAATTGCAGGCCTGAAACTTTAGGCATTTACCTCAGTGGGAATTTCTGGTGCTCTGAACAGCTCAGATTCAGGCCATGAATGTGAAATTTTTTATCACGTTTTAAAAAGGTGTTTCATTGTGGATGCTTTATTGTATATAGGGCTGGGAAGGACAGGTAATGGAGTTCTGATAAAATATCAGAGACGGGAAGAGATCTCATTATTTCAAGAGTTGGAAAGTTAACATATTTATTAAAGTTACTGACAATGGTAGCAGTCATCCTTGACTGTAAATGTCAATGCATTATAAACTTCTAAGACTTCCTTCCAGTGAAGTTTCAGACTTTAGTCAGTCACCGTGGTTATTACATAAATCAAAAGTCACTGCATAAACTTCCTTTACTTTTCTGCAGCATTCCTATTAAGTTTAATGTGCAAAGGAGGCTGTAATCTATTTTTCAGGAATATTTCTGACACCATGTATAATTCAATGAGACTACAGTGTCAGCAGCAACTTTGTTAAACTCCACACAAAGCTTTAAAGACCCAACTGCATTACACTAACGCTGGCACTTTGTCTATCCTTATTGCCATTTTTGCACTTGTTTTTTAGCAAAACATTGTGGGCAGCACAGTACAGAATTTTGTATAACTAGTGCAAAAATGAAGGGAGCAAAGAAGAATATATATGGCGAACTAATTGCAATTGCTAATCCATATACAAAGTGTTGACCCAGAATTCTATTTTAATTAGTGTGCTACTTTTTGTGCAGACGTCTTCCGAAATAAATCCCACTGCAGCTGACTGAGATGCTAATGACAAAGCATCTTGGGGCTTTCCCAGAAGTTTATAGCTGCAAAGACAGGCAGTCATCTTCAAATACTTTATCAAAATGCATTCCCACTGAACAACTAATTGGTACTCCCTCCTCTCCCCTCCCCACCCCCGCCCCTGTCTTTAATGTCTATAGTGAATGCTGTATCTGGAAATCTAAACTAAGCCACTATCACTTAGTTTCTAAATCCCTGATGCTGTATGGTTAAAGTCAATGGGACCTTTGCTAGTTAATTCATTGAGCACAGGATCATGTTCTATTGTATGGTAAAACAATTCAATATATTTTTTTCTATCTTTTGTATGCAAATATAGATAGGCCAGAGGAATACAATCAGCGGTGTTTTCTAAGTGGCTTCTCTATTGTGGTAATATAGTTTCCTATCACTTATTTGCATCACTAGTGCGAAGATTAATTCCTCCTCTCACCCACCCATTTTCTAAGCTTCAAAACTTAAAAAAAACCTCCAAGACTTATTTTAATGGTTGTTAGTAAGGGCTTTCCAGTAATTAAATAACTGTTTTACTTGATGCATTAATATTTATTCTGGTACAGAGGCATGTTTTTGAATTGATGGCTACTGCAAATGGATATGTTTACCAGGGGACAAGGCCTGCAGTTCTTATTCAAGCAAAACACCCATCGACTTTAATCATTTCAGTGAGTAAAGCCTGTAGGAATGGAGGATGCTTTCACTGAGAGCCTTGTACACTTGTTAATGTATAGTTTTACTTGAGAACACATCATTGTTAACCATGAAAGTGTTAACTTTAAAGGGATGCAACGAGATTTTTGTCCACTATAACAAATTCCGAAAGTGCAAACAAATTATAACCCACATAAACCAGTGTTTTAAAAAATTGTCCTGATTCCAGTGTCTGCTTAGGCTTTCAGTGTTTCACTCTACTAAATATGAATTGACGTGTGCAAACAAGGAAACCTAAAACACACAGGGATCATAAGGAGGGGACAACCTTGTAAAGAAAGTGACAGAAGACCAAATGAAACACAAAGACATACTCTCTGAAAGTATCTTTCTTATGTCAGCAATGGTAAGATTTCCTACTAAAAAGCCTATTAAGTTTTATATTAGGCTTCTGATGGGTCAGTTGCAGCAGGCCTTCTGCAATATGTTAAGTGCTCCAAAAGGAGGCACAGTACCTTGGAGGATCAGACACTAGATAGAGAAAGCTAAATTGTGAGCCACTATCAATAATGTATCATCTCTTTTTGTAGGACTGTACCTATCTTAAGGATTTAACCCATGTACTTGTTAACATCTTGCCCCTTTACTGCCATTTGCCACAACATAAACTCGGGTGAAAATGCCTTGGCGTGTCCACATGGAAAATCTTGGTGCAGTGGTTGGACAGTTGCATGTTCCTACTTTGGGTGCAATAAGGTCTGAGTGTGCAGCATCATTTAATTATTTGCAATCAAAGTTTCACCCTTGCACAAGTGCATGCTAGTCTAAAGATGATTTCGGAATGGTTAAGGATAACAAGTCTGACCAGAGAACTTACTTAGGATGGTATTCAGATTTTCTATTACTTCAAGCATCAGGTACGTGCTGCCTAAAACTTTTCATACGTGATCCAATTTCACGATGGTACATAGTTGTCATTAGAGCTGATCAGAGGATGGCAATTCTGTCTTGTAGCACCTTTCAAGATTTTGAAATTTATTTTTGTTTCTGTGTCAATGTTATACTCTGTAGTGTGGGTGATTAGTACTGGGCCAGGGTGTGGGAGACCCAGGCTCATGTCCCTATTTTGCCTGATCCAGAGCACAGTTTTTCATCCTGGATCATTCTGACTCAAGCAGAGCATGGATTTGAATTTGGGTCTCCCATATGCCAGGCCAGTACCCTAACCAGAAAGTCTCTTTCTGCCCTGGACCCAAAAACTTGCCCAATACAAGTTTTGTGGAAACTGATACATCTCTGCAAAATGTTTGCGCTTCAGTTAAACAGCATATTTCAACGAGCAGCTAGGGTAGTTGAGGTCAGTGGAATTGGAATCTGCTCTGAAATCCTTGAGGTACAGATCAAGTATGGTGCACATTAGAATCCCAGTGCCTTTCAATTCCTGTAACAGAGAAATATTATTACATATTTGGTTAGTCATGCTGTATCTTAGTAAAGCTTGCTTTGCTAGGGATTTTCATTCAGAATGCAAGATCTAGAATATCTGATCCAAGACAATTGACTGGAACATTTTCCCCACAGCAGATAGCATGTTGCCTGAATAGTTGACGCAGTATTGCTTAACTGGCTTTCTGCTACTGTATGGAGGGAATTATTCCTCTCAGTCAATCTTCAGGCAGACAGCCTGTTTTGTTAGATTCATAGATTCATAGATTCATAGATTCTAGGACTGGAAGGGACCTCGAGAGGTCATCGAGTCCAGTCCCCTGCCCGCATGGCAGGACCAAATACTGTCTAGACCATCCCTGATAGACATTTATCTAACCTACTCTTAAATATCTCCAGAGATGGAGATTCCACAACCGCCCTAGGCAATTTATTCCAGTGTTTAACCACCCTGACAGTTAGGAACTTTTTCCTAATGTCCAACCTAGACCTCCCTTGCTGCAGTTTAAGCCCATTGCTTCTTGTTCTATCCTCAGAGGCTAAGGTGAACAAGTTTTCTCCCTCCTCCTTATGACACCCTTTTAGATACCTGAAAACTGCTATCATGTCCCCTCTCAGTCTTCTCTTTTCCAAACTAAACAAACCCAATTCTTTCAGCCTTGCTTCATAGGTCATGTTCTCAAGACCTTTAATCATTCTTGTTGCTCTTCTCTGGACCCTCTCCAATTTCTCCACATCTTTCTTGAAATGCGGTGCCCAGAACTGGACACAATACTCCAGCTGAGGCCTAACCAGAGCAGAGTAGAGCGGAAGAATGACTTCTCGTGTCTTGCTCACAACACACCTGTTAATACATCCCAGAATCATGTTTGCTTTTTTTGCAACAGCATCACACTGTTGACTCATATTTAGCTTGTGGTCCACTATAACCCCTAGATCCCTTTCTGCCGTACTCCTTCCTAGACAGTCTCTTCCCATTCTGTATGTGTGAAACTGATTTTTTCTTCCTAAGTGGAGCACTTTGCATTTGTCTTTGTTAAACTTCATTCTGTTTAACTCAGACCATTTCTCCAATTTGTCCAGATCATTTTGAATTATGACCCTGTCCTCCAAAGCAGTTGCAATCCCTCCCAGTTTGGTATCATCCGCAAACTTAATAATCGTACTTTCTATACCAATATCTAAGTCGTTAATGAAGATATTGAACAGAGCCGGTCCCAAAACAGACCCTTGCGGAACCCCACTCGTTATGCCTTTCCAGCAGGATTGGGAACCATTAATAACAACTCTCTGAGTACGGTTATCCAGCCAGTTATGCACCCACCTTATAGTAGCCCCATCTAAATTGTATTTGTTGAAAAATCTGACAGTGCCTCTGCTTTCACATTATTCAGAGTTTAACATCTCGTTCTGGATGCCATAGATGCTTTCTCATGGCTTCCTTCAGTGCAACAACCTTTAACGTTAGATTTAATCATTTTCAGTCTTTTTTTCCCCTTTCTAGTTCAGGTATTGAGGACAATAAACTCCAAAGGGAGTAATGTAGAGACTGTGTGGTACAGGTGTATATACAGAAAACCAAACTGGGGAAAATACACTCAACTTCTTAATTGAGGGGGTTTAGGCCATCACGAAGATGAAGCCAGGAGGGACTAAAAGGATTTCAGAATAGAAGAACATGTCACTAAACGCTAGGGGTGAAATTCTGGCCCCATTGAGGTCAGCAGCAAAGTTTTCATTGACTTCAGCGGGGCCAGGATTTCACCTTACAATTCCAAAGAGAGTCTTATTCCTCCTAACATACACTTCTGACATTGAGGTGGGCCTGATTCTGATATATAAAATATAAAGATGTGACAGAGGAATATGGGGGTGTGCTTTAATTATTGATACTGTATCTGGATCTGTCACTAGCATACCATAAATTGGGTGGCTATTTCACCTAGAGGTTTGTCGGGGTAACAGGGCTTGTGCAACAATGGCAAGAAAGAGAAGGCCCTTGTTAAAAGTCACCTAAAAGTCGACTTAAGGGTCATTAGGAGACAATGCCAAAGTGATTAGCCTTAATGGCTCAAGCCTGCTTTCATGGGGAGCAGCCAAACCATTTTGAACAAGGGGAGCCCAGATTGAGATCCCCAAAGAGATGTCTGCAATTCCAAGTTTACTCAGGTTTTTGCATGGATGTTGCCCCTAGCCCCCGCTCCCCCTCCTGTCCACAAGTGTGCACACAACCCTCACACTTGCGTTTAGTGATTCTTCCAACCTTGGTTAGCTGGATTGCCTGGGACTAGAGGCTAAAATCTGAGTACTGCTTTTACCTGGGCTGGTAAGGGTAACCCATCCGCTTTGCAGCAAAGACACAGGTTAAAATGGGTATTGATAGCCCTCCTGTGCCATTGCACAATTCCCCCATGTGCCCGGAAGGTCAGGCAAGTTCCCCCACAACTCACTGGGAAAGAATCCTAAAGTGGCTCAGTTTATTACCTCTCACAAAGCCATGGATTTGTCCCCAGAAGCCCTAGCAGATCCACAGATGAGGGTAGAATCAGTGAGGACACAATAACTCAGGTATGGCAAACCTGGGTGCTGCTCTCCCAATTTACTTCTTAGTGAAGACCTATCCAAAGATAGACAGGAGGAGCTGGGCATGCTAAGAGAATGTAAGTTGGTTCTGTTCCATTCCTGTAATTCAAGAGGAAAGCATATCCCATGTAGCTTGTAAGGAAGTGTAAGATTAGATGAGACTAAATAGGTGTGTAGGCTGTCTGTTTTAAAATCCCATTTTCTCTAATACTTTGTTCTAGCTACTAAATAAAAATATTTTTTCTTTAAGAAGACTTTTGTTCAATATCACTAGTCAGAGGTTTCTGAAGGGAAGAAATGCAGGGGCTGAAACCCAGTCAGGCCTGTAGGGTAAGTGATTGGGTAGTGTGTCCATCCGATCCCAGTCTAGGATTGGAAGACTCATAAAATTCCGGTCCCTAGGGACAGGTAAAGGAAGAGGCTGTCACCTTGGGGGGAAACATTCAGACACCAGAAAGGGGACAAAGGAGTAGATAGTCCTGCAATGGGACTATATCCATCTCTTTTAAATGAAAAATCTGTTGAAATACTTTGAAATAGCAAACTAATTTAAAACATCAGAATTTGATAGGAACCAATTCTAAAATGCTAATACAGCAATATTCATGATTTGCATATAGCAATATTTTTGAGGTTCTAACTTTGAATACATTCTATAGGCTAGTCCAAATATATATATAAAAATTCCACTATAAGGGTTATGACATAGTAAAAATACATGATGAATGGTAGATATTTAACTAATAAAAAGGTCATAATGTCAATTTTAAAAATAGAAGAAGGTCGGAGAACCAAAATATTTTAAAATTGACAGTCTTTTTAAGGAATCAATGAGAAGAAATATACAGTGGCTGTTCAGATCTCAATTATGTTGTAACATAAAGAAATAGTAATGTAAATACAGTATTGACATACAAATGGCTGAAGAATTTAGAGAGACAAAGTGGGTGAGGTAATATCTCGTATTGGACCAACTTCTGTTGGTGAGAGTGACAAGCTTTTTTCAGGACCTGAAGAAGAGCTCTTTGTAAGCTCGAAAGCTTGTGTTTCTCACAAACAGATGTTGGTCCAATACAAGGTATTACCTCACCTGCTTTGTCTGTCTAATTTTTTGTAGCCATGTTGGTCTCAGAATCTTTGCATACATGAAGAATTGGTATTATTCTACATCATGCACAGTAACTCCAGAATAAAGAGTGAAGTCATTAACAATGGATTATTATTCTGCCAGTATCTTGTATCTTTCAAGCATAAATCTGCATTTTATCTTTGAGCATAACCAGCAGACAGAATCATTGCTTTCTCATTCATTGCCTTGTATTTAATATAACCATAAAATCAATGAAGAATGATAACTTTTCCTTCCAGTCAGTGACAATTAGCTTAATTCTGTTATTGATTATATCTTGCTCTCAGTTACATTTGTAATAAGGTTTTTCTTGTATATACCAAAGGAAAATGCTGGGCAAATACTTTGGATTACTAATAAGAATATTAGGCAAATCTGTGATGTGGCAGAACTGCACAGGTATTACAAGTAATCTGTGACGAAGACATCACAGTGGTGTGACTGATATATCGTGGTCAGGATGTCACTATGGTAAAATGTGCTGTGACTGCAATATAGTGAAGCTGCTAAAACTATGATTAATGCCAGTTGAGTATTGTTATATCGTCACAATAAATCTGTTGGTGTCTAGGCTAGTTTGTATGGGTGTCTGCCTGACTCTCTATGCCAAGCCTCACTAGTCACCTTTACTGGTTCCCTATGTGCATGTTGTAATTTCCAGAATTAAAGTGGTATGTTCTAGGGCTGCTAAGGTTCTGTTGGCGTTTTCATTACATAGCCCATTTCTCATAGGTTTGTAATTCTGCTGTAAAAAGGAAACTGCCTCATGCCGACACGTGACATAGACACTTTGTCTGACGTTCTGGACCCATTCTTGCTAACTGGCGAAAACCTTGACTCCCATTGACCTCAGTGGCAGTTGAGGGTTTCAGCACGTCACAGGACCAATCCGTGTGCGTGTGCACGCATGCGTGTGTGGTTAATTAGTTTTTTGCGTATGGTTTTTCCAAAAATAAAATAGACAGTGTAGAACTCAACAAGTGGATATAACACACACACACACAACCGCTTCTCTGTGTCCTGGTCCTATACTCCTTTTTTCCCTCAACTTCTCAAACAATTTTATATTACACTTGACTAATTAAGACAACAACATGGCTTTAACTAGGCTTGGCAGATGTCAATTTTTAAAAATAATTTTGATGGATAATATTATAGAATCGTAGGACTGGAAGGGACCTCGAGGTTATCTAGTCCGGTCTCCTGAGCTCATGCCAGTACTAAGTATTATCTAGACCAGTGGTTCTCAAAGCTGGTCCACCGCTTGTTCAGGGAAAGCCCCTGGTGGACCGGGCCGGTTTGTTTACCTGCCGCATCCGCAGGTTCGGCTGATCGCGGCTCCAGGCCAATGGGGGCTGTGGGAAGCGGCGCGGGCCGAGGGATGTGCTGGCTGCCCTTCCCGCAGCCCCCATTGGCCTGGAGCAACAAACTGCGGCCAGTGGGAGCCGTGATCAGCCGAACCTGCAGACATGGCAGGTAAACAAACCAGCCCGGCCCGCCAGGGGCTTTCCCGGAACAAGCAGCGGACCGGCTTTGAGAACCACTGATCTAGACCATCCAGGTTGTTTTTTGTAAGTATTTTTTCAATTTTTATCAATTTAAATTTTCACAGTATTGGGAAACTGAGAGGGTCAGACAATAATTATTTAATGAGAGTAGATGCTGCAATTCAGAAAAGTTAAAGTATTATAACTAGGGCTGTCTAGCAATTAAAAAAATTAATTGCGATTAATCGCACTGTTAAACAATAGTAGAATACCATTTAAATATTTTTGAATGTTTTCTACATTTTCAAATATATTTATTTCAATTACAACACAGAATACAAACTGTACAGTATTCACTTTATATTTATTTTTGATTACCAGTATTTGCACTGTAAAAAAACAAAATAAATAGTATTTTTCAATTCACCTAATACAAGTACTGTAGTGCAATCTCTTTATCATGAAAGTTGAACTTACAAATGTAGAATTATGTACAAAAAAAGCTGCATTCAATAATAAAACAATGTGAAATTTTAGAGTCTGCAAGGCTACTCAGTACTATTTCTTGTTCAGCCAATCACTCAGATAAACAAGTTTGTTTACATGTGCAGGAGATAATGCTGCCTGCTTCTTGTTTACAATGTCACCTGAAAGTGAGACTAGGCATTCTCATGGCACTGTTGTAGCCGGCGTCACAAGATATTTACATGTCAGATGCACTAATTGTCCCTTCATGCTTCAACCACCATTCCAGGGGACATGTGTCCATGCTGATGATGGGTTCTGCTCGATAACAATCCAAAGCAGTGCGGACCGATGCATGTTCATTTTCATTATCTGAGTCAGATGCCACCAGGAGAAGGTTGATTTTCTTTTTTGGTGGTTCGAGTTCTTTGGTTTCCGCATCGGAGTGTTGTTCTTTTAAGACTTCTGAAAGCATGCTCCACGCCTCGTCCCTCTCAGATTTTCTAAGGCACTTCAGATTCTTAAACCTTGGGTCTGAAGATAGCTACAGCACTCGAAATTTCACATTGGTACCTTCTTTGCCTTTTGTGAAATCTGCAGTGAAAGTGTTCTTAAAATGAACAACATGTGCTGGGGCATCATCTGAGACTGCTATAACATGAAATATATGGCAGAATGCGGGTAAAACAAAGCAGGGGACATACAATTCTCCCCCAAGGAGTTCAGTCACAAATTTAATTAACACATTATTTTTTTTAACAAGCATCATCAGCATGGAAGCATGTCCTCTGGAATGGTGACCGAAGCATGAAGGGGCATACGACGAATGTTTAGCATATCTGGCATGTAAATACCTCTCAATGCTGGCTACAAAAGTGCTATGCAAATGCATGTTCTCACATTCTGGTGACATTGTAAATAAGAAGAGGGCAGCATTATCTCCTGTAAATGTAAACAAACTTGTTTGTCTTAGCAGTTGGCTGAACAAGAAGTAGGACTGCGTGGACTTGTAGGCTCTGAAGTTTTACATTATTTTGTTTTTGAGTGCAGTTATCGAACAAAAAAAAAAGCTACAGTTGTAAGTTGCACTTTCACAACAAAGAGATTGCAATACAGTACTTGTATAAGGTAAATTGAAATATACTATTACTTTTGTTTATCATTTTTACAGTGCAAATATTTATAATCAAAAATAATATACACTTCGATTTCAGTTACAACACAGAATACAATATATATGAAAATGTAGAAAAACATCCAAAATATTTAATAAATTTCAATTGGTATTTCATTGTTTAACACTGCAATTAAAACTGTGATTAATCACGATTAACTTTTTAAATCGTGATTAATTTTTTGTTAATCGTGTGAGTTAACTGCGATTAATCGACAGCCCTAATTATAACCATTAAAACAATATCACGTGTCAAAATAAACAAAGAAAATATCCTTAAGTCAAACTATAATAAGTTCTCATGCAGCATTTTTCTTTCTTTGCCTATCTGTAAATTTTGATTATCATCAATGGGAATATTTTTCATCTGTTTGTGTGTGTATGCTGAAATCAATGTTTATTGACATTTATCAATAAAATTCTAATCCTTCCAACCTTAGTTTTAACTATATCTTGTATTTAAAACTTAAAATGTATTGCAATAGCTTTCTTTGAAAAGGAGCATGCCAGTTTTAGAATAACTATCTGAGTACCATCTCTGCTGATTTGCCTATGTCCAGAAATTAAAAATAAAAATTTAAACTAAAGCCTTAATCCTTCATAGGTGGTCATTAGGATTCAAAATGATAGCTATGATATGGCACATCCTGAAGAACACTACAGAAGCTGGCGGTTTCATCCAATATTTTGCCATACTTTTCAAGTGATGGCCATACAGCTAAGACTGAAATTATATTTGTGCAAAGTTCCAAGTTACTGTGAAGCTCCCTATTCTGCTCAGTATTTGTCAATTTCTGACTCTTCCAATATGGAGGGTGATATTTCACCTCTCCATGTCACATCCCACATCCTTACACAACAGTAAAAGGCTGCTTCACATAAACTGTGTACTGTAGCAATTTGCAGTTGGTCTAGTTAGCAGTTCATTATTATAGGAAGTGACTGGTGTCTGAGCAAAGTGGGAAAGATTTCTACACATACACAGTTTCTAACAATAGCAAAAAACAATGACGGTTGTGAGACATGGAGAGATCTGCTTAGTTGGATTCTGCTTTTGCACAAGCTTCTGCTTTGCCTGCTGTTCATCTGGTCACCTGCAAGGCAGAATGTCCTGAACATCATCTTGTGTGTTCTTGATGAGCCATCTGGAAGCTGTGAAACTTTGAGTCAGGGATCAAAAAGTGTTACAAGAATAGATCATCCTCTAAAACTTTATCTCACTCTGCATCTGATTAACAGTCCTTTTGAACCAGGTTACTGGTATATAATTCAATTGTTTACGACTTTAAAGTAACAAAATGATGTTTTTTGAGACTCAGATGATCCTCAAGAAGCTTTAGGAGTGCGATTGCCTAACTTAAGGTACCTGATTCACACTATAAATATATATGTAGAGGGGTAGAGAACGCGCGCGCACACACATTTTCTTCTGTGATGGATCCATTGCTTTGGACAGAAGCAATAACTCATTGGTATTTAATCCAGTTCAGAGGAATTAACCATTCGGGTCACTTAGAAAAAAAAAAAAAAAAAGGCAACAACATAGTCAAATTCCACCCTGCTGCCAATATCCAGGATGGATTTTTCTATGTCTACGTTATTTCCCCCACCCTCTGCAAGTTAAGCAGAATGGTAAGTGCTTAGGGAGAATGATGGAACAGATAATCTTGATGGAAGATTTGGCCCTTCTCATTGATTTTAAAAGACAACTCTACATGTCCACCATCTCATTTTCCCTCCCTAAGGATGTACTCAGTCAGTCTGAAGGCCATGGTTTTGTTTGTTTTAGGATCTTCCAGCAGCTTGAAAGCTGTGTGAAAATAGCTGCATGTGTTTACAAATGAAAAGAAGATTTTTAAAAGTCAGTTAGTAGTACAGTAATGGAGTCTGAAGATGTAACCAGTGGTATACGAATATGTGGTTAGAACAGCAACTCTCCCTTAGAATCATAGAATAATCAGGGTTGGGTCCTTAGGAGATCATCTAGTCCAACCCCCTGCTCAAAGCAGGACCAATCCCCAATTAGATTTTTGCCCCATATCCCTAAATGGCCCCCTCAAGGATTGAACTCACAACCCTGGGTTTAGCAGGCCAATGCTCAAACCACTGAGCTATCCCTTCTCTCTTTCTCCCCAATGCTCAAGTTTCAATGTGTTTTAGGCAATTCCTTGGGGGGGGGGCGGGGAATGTACAGTGGTCATCACCATTTGCTGTGTTGTGATATTTGACTTTGCTATAGTATATTTCTTATTCTAAATGTAGAAGAGCCCACAAAATACAGTTTGATATGCTAAAACTATGGAAACACAGCAAGTGATGTATTATGGGGCTTTTTAAAATGGCAACCAGTAGAGCAAGTTCATTGCATTTGCATTTAATGATGAATGAGTAACAAACATTTTGGTTACCAAATATTGAAGATTTATTCTGATAATTTTAATAAAGGATAATTATTCTGGGGTGAGGCCTGATCAGATGGTGCTACGATTCTAACTGAAGCAATAATGGATTTTCCATACATGATATTGTCTGGCCGTAGACATTAGAAATGGCATCACTGGGAGAAAGGGTGCCACATGGAAGACACTTCACATAAGGGAAATGGCGGTGAAATATAACATTTCCTACTATGTTAGATTTTGGCAGACAGGGCTTCATAAATTGGCTTCCTAAAACAGCATCTGTCTGATTTTTAATTCTATTTGTTAAATGAAAGGTGTAAAATATTATGCCCCAAACAAAATGTCAAATAAAATAATCCAAAGACTTCTGAGTAACACTCTATGGGAAGATACATATCCTTTCGGAAAGACTGTCTGCACATCCTACTGCAATACTGATAACGCTGCTGTTTTTGTCCCAGGACCATTGGAATCTTGCAGGACCAAGCATCTGAAAGTGTGTAGTCACACAAATATATGTAGAAAGCAAATGAATTAAATGCCTCTCTATCCATGGGGTTTCTTCTAACATGGGTTCTGTTTCATTCAATTGTCTGGTAGAAATTTTTTTTGGAGGGGGGCGGTTAGAGTTGTAACGTATTATTCAGGGAATATGAGAAATTTGGAAACTGAGCTAATTTTTATCCCAACTTTAAATCTGTGGGGAAGTCTCTCTTTCTGTCATCATTTCCAATTTGTAAGATGGGAATAATATTTAGCTTTCTTACAGGAGTGTCGAGGCTTAAAGAGCTTTGAAGAGAAGTGTTTGATGATACTAAATAGTATATTTTGAATATTCCCTCAAATGAGAACAAAATCGGGCTTTATGACAAGATTTCTGGAACACTGACTCCCAATCTTGGCTGGAAAGGCCACAGAGACAGCCCGTTTATCAGATCTTTCCCCACGCCAAGACCTTCCATTACTTCCACAACACAGTGTTACAAATATTAACTGTTGTAATAGTCATTGGGGAAATGGCACTGGGTTACAACACCACGAGTTAGAGGTTTTAGAGTGTAGGTAGGCACTCGGCGGCCTCCTAAGTAAGGATTGAAGCCTGTTAATAAGGGACACCTGCAAAAGCCCAAACCAGGAACTAAAGGATATGTAAAGATTTTAGCACCTTAAATGTTTGGTTCTAAAAGTGAGGGTGGGGAAGCATTTATTTCTTGAAAGGTAAAATGGTTAAGGCACTGGACTGGGATTCAGGAGATGTGGATTCATTCCCCAGCTCTGCTGCTGACTCCCTGTGTGACCCTGGTTACATGTTACAATTTCTCTCTGTCTCACTTCCTCACTAATAAAGAGGGGATTCAATATACTTCCTTTCTCTCACCCTTTGTTTAGATTGTAATCTGTTTGGGGCATGGACTTCATTACAATTTGTTTATATAGTGCCTACTACAATGAGGCTCCAATCTCGGTTGGGACCTCAAGGAACACCATAATACAATTAATAAATACCAGAAAACCTGTAGGTAAAGGATTAGGATTTCTTACTTTCTCTGAACGTCTTCATGAATCATTAAATTTAAATTTCGCTGGGCAGACTATAGGGTCCGTAGAATTCTTTTAAGCTACGTTAAAATTGTTTTCCCAGACTCTGTTGCTTGGAGAACTCTGACTTCCCGCCCCCACCCCAAATAAAAGGGGAGGGGGATGAAGAACAAGCTTGCTCACCACATGGCTTTTGTAAGCAAATCCTACTATTGAGCAGAATAACTACACTATATTTTAAATTCACTGATTATCTCCTGTTCATATGCCCTGAAATAAAATGACACATTTCTAAAATACACAGTTGTAACAACTGCACAAACAAGTTGTTCTTTCCAACATGATTTACCATCCAATACATCATCTCTCAATATAGCAGTGACTTTAACATTTCATGAAGGACACTGATGGGGTAAAATGTTAGAGAATGTCCAGACTTTTCCAGGCTTATTGTTTTTCTTATGTTCATCACAGAATAATAGGATGTTTTGTGCTGAGGTGTTGGCTTGTCTCTGTGCTTTATATCTTTGTTGTTACTGTAGTGTTGACCTCAGAACATTTTATTTAGTTCTTTCAGACTTTGTAAACCATCATATGTAAAATAAGATATGACTGATGAAGGAAGAACTTTCTACGTGAGCCCAATCCTATAAGGTGCTGAATGCTTTCAACAATTGGAAGGGAAGGGCATTCAAAACCTTGTTAGCAACAGGCCTTAAATTCATGGCCTGTGACCTTAAACAGTCAGTTAAGAATAGGCAGTGATATTTTGGAAACAGATGCCAAAATACTAAACTTTCTCATTCACAAACTTGCTTTAGTCTAGGTCAGCTGGTACGTAGAACAAGAGCAAAAATGATACCAGTTTCCTGGTCAAATTGCAGTTTGGGTAATTGCATTCTGCCTTCCTAAATTAACCCGGTACTTTTAAATTATATACCTTTTTCGTCCACATTTCTTCCTGAAACCTGCTGTGTAGTGCTGATAGGGTAGGATGGCTGATGCATCCCCCTCCATGCGACGCAGCCACATTTCAACTGTGGATGAGCAATCCCAATATTTACATTCTGTAGAGAGCATTAACTTCCTATATAAATATAAGTTATTGGATGATGGTTCCAGCTATGTTACTGCTTGGCTATCAGTTCAAGCCCATGCTCAGTCAATACCAAAATTTGTCATTACTATGTGTTCAGTGGCCTGTGTGAAATGAGATGATGGGTCTCAGCGTAGTGGACAGGTATTCTTTTCACAAAAGCCACCACTCCAATAAACACAAATTGACACCTTTGTTTGGCAGTCTCAGCAGACAAGACTAATGGGTATAGAGAATGAGTTATTCTCCCTCTTGGAGCCAACCCATATGGCTACTTTGGGTTACTTACAACACAATTAGGTTTTCAGCAGCACTACAACTTTTTTAATTCTTGTAAATGAGTCGGGGAAAGTAGTGGTGTAAGTGGTTCCCATGAGTTGGTTGGTTTTGTAGTGTAGACAGGTACTTGGAAGTGATCCTTCTAAGTAAGGATTGAGGCCTATTAATAAAGAAGCATGGGGGCATTTGCAAAAGCCGACCACATAAGCTGGGTAGTGTCTGAACTTTATCTTAGGTAGAATGAAGTCTCCAGTGCCATCAGACCAGCCACATTCCGCAAGCATTGAATTAACAATAGAAAAAGTAAGTCTTCATTAGAGAGTGAGAAGAGCAAAATGTACCTTTCTCCTTCTCCAACTGACATCTGAGATCTTTTCACCCTTCTGGTTTTAACATGATCAGTAAAATAAATGAAAACTAGTGTAACCGGTGCAGTGATTAATGTTTCTGACTTTCACTGATCTACAGAGAAAGGGATCCAACATGGAATTCATTAAATGGTGCCCAGATGAAGAGGGGAAAAGAACCTTAAGCCAATTTCTCATCTACTAGAATGATAGCTAATGAGAAAGAGACTCGGTTCAATTCTTTCCTTTTGTAAATATTTCTTTATTGACCAGGTTCATTGCAATTTATCATCTTGCCTTAGCAGTGAGGTTTATCTTCTCAGAGAGGTCATTTCATCTCATGAAATCCCTTTTAATAACATCGGCTGAAAATACTATGGTGTATTGAACTTTGCGGCAATACTAGCTGGAACCAAAGGCACAGATCCAAACACCGTATAAATTATATTAAATACCAGTGTTGGAACCACTACTTTGGGCGGACAATTAGAGCTGACTTTTATTTTTAAATGAAGAAACTCTTTTCTTTTCAAAACCCAGTAGCAAGCACCAGGATATTTACTTAACTCTGGGGGTGGGGGGGGGGACTCCTCCTTTTATTTTTAATAATAATAGATTAGAAATGAAATGAGCATTCATTGAGTCAATTTCCAGGATAACCACACCTTTCAGTGGATACTGGGCCTGATTCTGCCCTCATTGACATTGGTGTAAATGCCAAGTAATTCCACAGCAGTCAATGGAACTACTTACAATTTATTCTCGGGTCTCTGAGAGCAGAAATTAGCCCATTGTGCTTCAAGAAATGTTCTATTTCCCCAGTTAGATAAGTGAACATACAGTAGACCCTAGATAACAAGCATAACTTCACACAATAGCTAAAATTGTAAAGCACTTCGTGTCAATTGATAACTCAACAAAAATAAGAGATCCCTATGGAGAGACCCCTCACAAGTTTTGTAGTATGGTGGTAGCACGTGAAGGAACAAAAAATGTTTATTTTCAGCACTTTACCTGCAGGAGGGCCCAAAATCTCATAGTACAATTAGAGATAACTGAAGATAAATCTGTTTTTTGCCTAGTGAAATATGCATATAGGAACCAAAAACGGAGACAAAACTAGGGGCAAAATTTTCAAAAAAATGCTATCTGTTGCATTTTCAAAAGTGACATAGGCACTTCGGCTCCCAAGTCCCATTTACTACTCGCTGCAGAAAAAAGCAGGCTATGTTCCACATTGCAGTGTGTAGTGACACGTGTCAGTGAAAGGCTCCGGCAGGGGGGAAGCAACGAGGAAAGGCTTCAGCAGCTCCCCGCTACCAGAAACTTTCATTCTGGCAAGGAAAGGCTCTGGTAGGGGGAGGCAGCAGGGAAGGACTGAGCCTTTTCCCGCTGCCAGAGCCTTTCCCTGCAGTGGGGAAAGGATCCAGCAACTCCCTCTGGCCAGATCCTTTTCCTGTGGAGGAGAAAGGTTCCAGCAGTAAGACACCACTAGGGTGACCAGATGTCCCGATTTTATAGGGACTGTCCCATTTTGGGGGGCTTTTTCTTATATAGGCACCTATTACCCCGCATCCCCTGTACTGATTTTTTACGCTTGCTATCTGGTCACCCTAGACACTACACTAGTAAAAATAGCAGTGTAGATGGGGAGGCACAGAACATATGCAAGAAGGGCCTTATGTACAGATACAGTAAACAGTTTGTTCCAATAACATAAAGGCTGTTAGGGCATCGGTCTGTAACAATCTAGGGTTTATACCACAGAAAGCCATGTATGCTTGTTTTTCAAAAGTTGCTAAAGGGAATTATGTGGGCTTCCATATCATAAAAAAGATGTCCTGAATTTAGGCCTTAGTTTGGTTACAACATGGTGTGTCAGATCAGGTGTTTCTTTCCCAACCCATATGTCTCACTATGATCATGTGAGAAAAACTGATAACTATTAAGGGCTTTTGTGATCTCTGAGGGAGACCCATATCCTTCTGTTCATATGGCACTGAGCATTTTGATGGCACCCAATAAATAATAGCAGGAGTGAAACAAGTGGGGTATAAATGAGTGTTGTTTAGAGTACTGCCATACTGGAATGAAATTCTTCTTTAATATTTTATGTATTTGGTGATGAAAGAAATCTTTAAAATATTTAACCCAGCTTATGCAAATTCACTAGTCCTTGATACAGTTTATACACTTCAGGCAGGAACAGAGGTTTGATTGCTTTATACATCCTTAGTCATTGGCAACCTTGTTAATTTGTCTGCTGTAAGCATGTACAAATCTTGTGTGTCAGTATAAAAAAATGTTTTCCAGTTGCATTTGCTGCCTGAAAAAATATTAGTCTTCTGAATCCTGTCCAAGTCCCCTTAACAGTAGTTAATTTGAGGGAACGTGGACTAGAAGAACCAGCATTGTATTCGGCATCAGGCTCTCCTGGATTCTAATCTTGGCTCTGATACTGACTCACTCTGTGGTCCTGTCGTTGTCTCGTTGTCGTCATCATCATCACACATTTCTGCCTCAGTTTCCCTATTCAAAAGTGGAGGTGATAATCCTTATTTTATATTTAGTTACCTCCAAAAATGTGACTGAGCACTATTTAGCTGTTGTATGTAAAGTACTCTGAACATATGAAGTTCTAATATATATGAATTAAGGTTAACTATAAACACCCCATCCCCCAAAAACTTTTGATTTCTTATTTGCTTTTCCAAAGCTCAGGCAATAGTACCAACTGTTTAGTTTGCCCATTGAAAGAACAGTAAGAATTTCTGATGAAACAATTTTCCAAAGGCTGACCTAAATAGTTGCTTTCTGACAGAAATAGAGAACATGAATGTTAATGAAGTGACAATGCTGTGAGAAATTGCATTGTGCTCCTATAGTGTATTTCTGTCTTCTGTGGTGCATAAAAATTGATTCTTAAACATCTGTTGTAGAAAGTGACATCAGTTTTTAAGCATAACTGCCCAGCCCACTGAAATTGTGAGGGGTTTTCTTTAAAATATAGATGAGACAATATGGCCCTTAATTAAAGTTCTACAGAATTAAGACTTGAACATTCTAATTTATGAAAAGAAAATGTTACATGTATTATATAATATACTTGATTGTGGAACATTTTCATGTAAAAACTTGCATTTGTATTTTAGTTGAATGCAAGTCCTAGTAAAATATGTATTTACTGAAGCCATGTTATTGCAGTTACATCTTATTTACTATAGCAATTTAGTAATTCTCCCAGAGTCAGGGCCAGCTCTGGCTTTTTTGCTGCCCCAGGCAAAAAAGCCTCCCGCCGCCCCCCCGGGGGGGAGCGTGGCAGGGGAGGGCACCGAGCCCGGCCGCGGCCCAGCTCTCCCCGGCCGGCCAGAGCGCTGGGAGGAGGGCGGCGAGCCTGGCCGGGGCCCCGCTCTCCCCGACCGGCCAGAGCGCTGGGAGGAGGGCGGCGAGCCCGGCCGCGGCCCCGCTCTCCCTGGCCAGCCGGAGCACCGGGGGAGGGCGGCGAGCCCACTGCGGCTCCGCTCTCCCCAGCGGCCGGAGCGTCGCGGCCCCGTTCTCGGGCCTGAGCGCCGCCCCCCTCCAGGTGCCGCCCCAAGCACATGCTTGGTAGGCTGGTGCCTGGAGCCGGCCCTGCCCAGAGTAAAATGAATATATTCTTGTATACATTTATCCCCTCATCTTCTCACCTGCAGTTCATTAACTAATTATAATTAACTAATAAATCACTTTATTTAGTTGACTGTAATTAAGTTGGTTTAATTCTTTTGGGGTGTTATTCTCATGAAGCATGTGATTATAAATGGTTAAAAATAACCATTGAATGTAGCAGATATGCCCAGTTAATTGCTGCATTGAGGGGCTTTGTAACTGATTTAACAAAGTTTAATTGATTAAGTAGCTGTTTGGCAAGGATATCAGAAACATCTGAGGGATTAAAGGGAGTAGTTTGGAAGCAGAGAAGTAGCATTGTACAAATTACAGTCTGTGGACTGAAATTTTTTCTTAAAACATTATTTTCAGAAGACAGAAAATAATTCCGGTAGCAAAGGGGTTTCTTTATTTAAAGCAAAATGTAGTTAAGCAATTCTGCTGTCTTATAAGACAGATGCCCAAGGTAATCTTGTTTGGCATCTGAAAATATGTGAGTGTTTTATTGTCCCTGAAATTTGGCTAGAACTAACCAACCAGAAGTTAATGAATACATGAATTAATGAATACATATACTTTTAAAATTGTATATGTAAAACTAAATATAATAAAACAACCATTATAGTACAAATGAACAGCTACCACTATATGTGAAATTGGGGTATCATATTAGGTGTGTATCTTCCACTTTATCATGGAGAAAATTAGATTGCACATACTTCTAGAGAGTAACAGGACAGAGAATGTTGCAAAACTTACTGTGTTATACACATGGGAAGAAACTTTTAAAGAACGGTCGGTTAGCCTTATTGTTCGGAGTAATAGTTAAGAGGTGTCTGTGAATACACAATACAAGACAACAGCTTTTATTAAGAGCTACCTTCAGCTATATATGTCAGAGAGTCTCATCAAAACCTCACAAAGGAGAAGTGGGAAACACACACACGTACAAAAACCCTACTCCAAAACAGGATATCGAGTGACATGACTATCAGCCAATGAAATGCCTAGTGAGAGCTAAGTTACCCTTTGGTGTCACATACCCTGCAACCTTCCTTGTCAGTATAGAAGGAAATATTATCTTATGCTTAGAGCAAAGGGCTGCCAATCAAGAGATCTGTGTTCTATTCCAAAATCTTGCCAGTTGTATTCCTAGTTACGTTACTCATTATCACCTATGGTTTTTTTCAATTTCCCCATCGGCAGAGTGGAGGATAATTACAATTCTCCGCCTCAACGATGCATTTGAAATCTGCAGATTAAAAATCCACTGTGGAAGTGCAAAATATTACTGGTAGTTTTATTCTGGTGTCCAATCCTGCCATCAGGTGCCCACCCCAAACTCCTACTCATTTCATTAGGAATTTCAAGTCCGTCTCCCAGAATTGAGTCCTAAACACTTTTTTAAAGAGGGCTTCCTCTCTTTAGGAGTAGTTTTCCAGTCTGCCACAGGAAGTAGCCCAACACCAGCTCAAAACACCACCTACTAATCCTCTCTTGACTTTATAATATGCTGACCACATGTGTACACACAATTCAACCTCCCATTTTTAAACTGATTTTGGCTTTTCCCGAGTTGTAGCTTCGCTATGCTAGCGCCTGCACTCCAGAGCCCATCAAATGTCTTCCCATCAATGGCTCATATACTGTTTAAAATAATTGATAAATTGTTAGCAATTATACATGTAGGTTACAGATACATGAGACTTAAAATCATGTGCATGTAATGAGGAGTAGTAATAATTCCACAGACATACCTCTTCTTCATCCCTAGTAAATACAGTAATCAAAATAAAGTAGATGCCAGCTTAGTCAAGAGTGTGTGAAATAGCTGCTCTTTTATTTCCTCCTTTCTTCTATAATTGCCACTGTCTGAAAAGAGTCAGTTCTTTCTTTAGACCAACTGGGGCCAAAGTAATAAAGTGTTGTTTGGTTAATATCTCCGCAGCTATGGCAACCTTCTGGCTGCGGGAGAATGAGACTCAGATAAAAAGAGAGAGGAGGAAGTATTAACATTTTGTTGAACATGACGTACATTTCGATACATGTCAGTCGGCATTGACAGCTGAGACAGAGGATTAGATAAATGCATCAGATAATGGTGCTTGGATACTCTTTGTTTATAGAACATTAATAAGCGATGCACTCAATTGTTTTCAATAACTGCTTGCTCTAATGATAGTTTCTGATTTATTGTTAATGGAAAATTGATATATACAGTGAGCATCATTAGACAGCAGTGAACTTTTACTGTGGTATGATATCACCAGCTCTCTGTGCCAAGTATCAGAGAGGTAGCCGTGTTAGTCTGTATCCACAAAAACAATGAGGAGTCCGGACTCCTTGTAGCTATCTGTGGGAGATAGTCTTTACAGTTCATGATGTATAAACCAAATCACAGTTATCCAGAAACTTCCTGTTTTCTAAAAGGGGTCTTGTGTTCCCCTTCTGTTAATTACTTCAAAAATTTCCCTGATGTATCTGAAACCTTGATTATCTGAAATCATGCAGTGGTTACTACAGGAAACACCGAAACTACAGCAATTGGTGATACTGTCTTCAGTTGTGGTGCTCTTCATTCTGCTAATGACACCTGGTGTAGATGCACTTTTTGTATCTCTTACAAGTCTTTTTTTTAAATACTCATGTTGCCCTCTACGTAAGCATGCCTTCTTTACTATATTCCATCAAGCCATTTCCCTTACTCTTGAAATTAGTGAAAAGTCTGCTTTCTTCTGTGATGCCCACAATATATAACACTATATTCCTTTCCTTGTCTCTTCAGCTTTCTTATTTTGTATATTAAAATATGGAAACTTTATTAAACTACCAAGACAAACGCATGTCTGGACTGAGATGCTGCATCCCTTGTTTTCTCTGTTAATCTCGTCCCTGTTGTTACTTTCTTATAATGTAACATCTGAAATGTGGGTTGTAAGGCATTCTGAATCTTCCTTCCCCCCTGCCCCATCCTATGGGCCCAAAGTTCCCCTGCCTGCACAAAATTGCACAGAAGAGCAGCCATTCTAGTTATAGGTTTCAGAGTAGTAGCCGTGTTAGTCTGTATCAGCAAAACCAATGAGGAGTCCTTGTGGCATCTTAGAGATAACAAATTTATTTGGGCATAAGCTTTCATGGGGTTTTAGCCCATGAAAGCTTATGCCCAAATAAATTCATTCTAGTTATGTGACCTTTATTTGGGAACTTTCCAGATCTGGAAAGAGGGGCTGGCATCAGAGTGGCCCACACAGTTGTTACAGATGGCCAAGATATTAGGGAATAAGAGCGTTTTCCATGCATCTTGGCCTCTCCCTCACCCTGGTACTGCCAGCAATACCTTTCCTCACCCTGCCATACTGCCACTGGCTGCCCCCACAGCCACCCACACACTCTGTGCAATTTGTTTCAGCAGAGTGCAGAGGAAGTTCTATTCTGTGAGAGAAACATGCCGTCTTGGGTGGCTGTTCACCAGATTCCTACCTCTGGCCATGTCCTGCTTGATCTTTTGGAGATCCAGCTGTGGCTATGGTGAGGACAAAGGCAGTGGTGGCAAAATGCTACCTCATACCTGGCTTTCCCTGCATTTAGTCCCATCCCTCTGGGTTTCCTGTTATTTGGCTCCACACGGTACAACACAGTTGGATGCCTCAAGTTATTAAGACATTGCTAATGGTTGGACTCATCAGCTACATGGAATAAAATGGACAGACAAATAATGCCCAGTTTTACTTTTGTAGTAAATTAACTTATACGGACATATTTTTATTTTTCTATTATTGCTCACTTGCTAGGACAGGTGCATTAACTGCTATTAAAAATTGCAATTTCATAGTGACATCTGGTGGGACTTGTCTGAATTCAAGTGCCAATGTATATTTAAAATAATGGTGTGTGTGTGTGTGTCTACATATTGCTTAAACATATTAATTTGACATAAGGTAACTATGTGTAATGGATCGCTTCTTTACTTGAATCTAGGGTACAATAGGTCCTCTGGATAATACTTACTAATGTTCACTACATGTTTAATTCCAAAGCCAAAGGACGTGAACTGAGCCATGTATGTAAATACATTTTCAATAGCAGTGCATATTTAAATAGCATAATTAAAGTTGAGCTGCTGTATTACAACCCTTCTTTTAGGGGTGTGTAGCTCATTGATAAATATTCACAATGAGCTACAAATCAGCCACGTTCAGTCCTGTTGTACCTGGGATCATGGAGGCAATGGGGCATTGCATCAGCCAGCACCACGGGTCTCAATGTAGGTGCAGTTTGTTTCACCAAATTTCAAGGTAACTGATTTAGCAGATTTTGAATTTTATCAGTTCAAAGAATTAACTCCCCTCCCCCCCAAGGGCAGCATATAGGATATTACAAATTATCATGCATACAGATTACATAGGACAATGATGTTTTTTGGTCAGGAGTTCTGCATTGTGATAAGATTTAAAAAAAAATAGAATCATACAAACCACTTATAGAGCTTTCTTTATATCCTCAAGATGTTTAATGATCAACACTCAGACTACAACTTCGAAACAAATATTAAATATGTGCATTGTATAGCACTTTAATTCAGTACGTAAAAGGTTAATTATCTGTTGGTGTATGTATATGGGCTAAATAGAAGTCTATGGGAGTTGCTGTGTTTCTGTTGGCTAATGGTGCCTTCAGATAGACAAAAGGTGATTGTTTTAGAGTGCAGCTGTTTTCAATTAATTAGTATGGAGACAAAACTGTAGAGGCTTTTGAGAGCTTCTGCCAAAGAGTACTACTTGCCATGGTGTTGAGAATGCTGTTTTGATCTCTTGCTATTTGGGAAGCTCTCATCTGTGTTCTGTAAAAGTTAAGCATCTTGTTAAAGAGTTTAAAGTAGGTGCTCTGCTTTCTGTTTTTTTAGTCCCAACATTAATGAAGTATGGTAGTGTTGCTATAAGGTGAAAGTAAAATGACAAACATACCAGAGATCTCAAGAGCTGAATTCCATTTCTATGTTGCAAAATTTACTTCTTGCAGTGCCTTAATTTTTATTCATGGCAGTAAAAACTGACCAGAATGTTAAAAAGATAAGAATTCCTCATCTGAATGAAGAAATAGTCCATTTTAATTTCATTTTGGCTTTTGAAAATATTAGTTGTAATTAAGGATGCTCCAAACAGCTTTGAATTGAATCAATTGGCTAAAGTTTTGGGGGCAATTACCACCAGTGCTCATTATTTTAATTTCAGCAAACATAATTAAAGCTGCCAGCCCCTTTTTGCATGGGTTTCTCTAATGAGTAAATAGGGGAGAGGTTAACATGTTAAACTCTCTGGCTGCTCTTTATGCTGTTTTCTGACCAGAAGCATAAAGTAGAGTGAGAGAGTCTGTTGTTGAGTCCAAAATCCTAAAGGACCTTTTTAGATCCAGTTTTTGGTAACATTGAACAATTTGTTCCATAGCTGAATTATGATTTAAGACTCTTTTTATAATTAGCGTTGTTTCATTTTAGAAATATTGACCTGCTAGAAGTGTTATACCTATTTGGAAGGTTAAGAGTAAATTAACTAGCTAGCAAAAAGTGAATTTCTATTAAAACTCTCAGAAAAAACAGAGTTCCAACTCTTTTTAGTGATTGGGGCATTTCTTAAAATTCAGAGCAGAATGGACATCATCCAGTTCTATGCTGCTCACACTGGACACACTCATATCCAGCTGTCAGTAAATCTCAGGACAACTTTGGCTTCATACTTCTATAGCTCATCTGGCCCAATTCAAAGCCAACTAGGTCCAAAGTGTATGGGGCTGGTGGAATAGGAAATTATGCAAATGCCTTGCTCTGAACTTGTCAAACCAAGTCCAAAAGCCCTACTGAAAATTCAGATGATTTTTTTCACCTATTTTAGGTTGGTACTTACGTTTTTAGTGTGGCATAGTAAAAACGTGTATGCAGGGCAAATCTTAACCAACAGAGTGTCTAGTGTGGATGCATTGCATCATTGATACCTACAAAGGTGCTGTCTAACTGGTTCACCTACCAGCTGTCCAGTTTTCTAGTACAACTAGAGTATAAGAGACTAGCATGAGAGAAAATCCAGATTTCTTCGGTATCTGAGGTAGTGGAGACTCATTGGAAAGCTCTCTTTGGGATGGGAATGGTAGATGTGCATTTGGGTATATGGCCAATCTTGTTAGCCTCATTCCCAGATGTCATATCCAGATACATTATTTTCCAAGAAAGACATTCTAGTGAGAGTCACTGACTTTGATGATAAGTGGGAAATGCACATTCACTAAGGAGGGAGTCAGTCCTGGAAGAAGGATGACAACATATGGCCTTTCTTACTTTAGGTAGGTACTGGTGCAGGCAACAAAATTCTTGTCCTTCTTATGGGCATCAACATCCTCTTGTTCAGAAGAACCCAGACCTTTGTTCAGTTTCTCTCTTACCAGTTGAACCTCGGGGTGTCCTGCAACACAGGAAGCCTGTTATCTGCCTGTACCAGAGAAGCAGCAGAATGTACTTTGAAGGTACAGAAAAGAGTGAAGCAAATGTTGAGGATTTTTTTTATTCTGTTTGAATCAGCACCCAGCTAATTTAGTCTATGGCTGGATATAGATCTGTATGGGATTTCAGAAGGACTTGAATGACTGTGCAAGTCTGCAGTGCAAAATGTTGTGATTAAATGTTAATTTGCTGTAAAATTATCCACTGTGTTTCAAATGACAAAATGTTTTACACTGGAGGTTTTTTTTTTTTTTTTTTAATTTATTTTATTTGACCTACCTTGGCAGCTTCTAATAACTGAAACAAGGAAAACTTCAGACCAGTGATGTACTTTTTTCAAACAGACTTTTTTGTACAGTACATTCTAAACTATTTTTTCTTATTGCTACTCCTTCCTTTTCCTCCTGAGTGTATGGAAGCCTAGCATAGCCAAAGTGTATTGGCACACTTGTATCTGCACATGGAAAGAGTAATACAAAATCTGCAAAACTTCATTCAGTTCAATGAGAGTACTTGGGTGAGAAAAATCTACTCCATGGGCCAGATTATGGAGACTTTACTTACTCAGACTTACATGTGAGTATTTCTCTTCAGTAGTTCATATGAGTAACTGCCTCACCATTGTGAGTTATGGGGTCACAGTTTGTCCCAATGTTAGAGAGTGTTGCACGAATCAAGTCCTTAGTATTTGTCTGAATCTTAATAAAATCTCTGGGTTAGCGTTATTGCTAATATATATTTCGTTTTCACTTGAAGTCCTTTGTACAGGAACTGTGAGAGTCCTATTATTTGCCAGTTTTGCTTCAGGCTGGTCGCAAGCTGGATTTGTCTCGTAGTCATGCAGAATCCATAGCAGAGTTGAGTGAACAACTCATGACAAGTAATTTATTAAACAAATTTTGGTTTCTTCCTGTTGGCAAATTGCTCATGAACAGATGGCTAAAATTTAGTCAAATATAGAAATTCTTCCTGTGCTACCACTTGAAACAATCCGATCTGAAGCCAGTTGAATAAATGTAAATTTGTCAATGTCTGGTGGAATAATTTATGCGCTTCGGTCTTTTTAGATTACTCAAATATGTAAATAATATTTGCTTTTTGGCAAAGTAAGTTTTTATGAGGGGCAGAGTTCTCCATGGTTAACTATGTTGTTAACTTTGTTTTAGTTGTTTCAGTCTTTATTTCCTGTACCTTCACTGACACACTGAAGAATAAAATACACTTCAATGGGAGTCTTTCTGTTAATTTTAGTGAAAAGTTGGTTAGGTGCCCTATCTCTTAAAAATATAACTGTTATCAGGTTCTTTATTTGATATACATTTGCTGTAATGAGACATTATATAAGATAGTTCAAAAACAGCAAAAATTGTTTGTGAAAAACTTCAAAAAGATTTTAGCTGAAATTTTGAAAAATTTAACAAGCTCTACATTTCATTCTTATTAAGCTTTTACCTTACCTATAGTTCACTCCTTTTGTACTGGATACTGGTAGAAGATAAATATTTTTAGGACCACATTTTTGTGAAGATTTATGGGCAGAAATGTGGACAAACATCCACTCATTATTCAGGAATTTTCTGCTAATTGAACATACAAATTGGGAAACTGCATGTGCAAATAAACTGCTGGCATCAGTTTGCATGACAGTTACTTGATGGGAACATGAAATCAGGTGTGCAAATCTGTGCACACCCAAGAGTCTCTATCTTTACAAAATATGGTTCATAATGTAGTAACGCTCAAATTCATGGAAAATTAGAACCAATGTAAATACTGTGAACACTGAGGGATAGCTCTGCTATTTCTTAAGGAGATTCAGCAAATTACTGGTAATAATAATCCCAACCCCGTTCACTATACTTCCAGTGCAACATTTCACCCATTCATTTCTTCCTGGGAGAAACTGTGTATTACTACCTACCTTTAATTTTGTAGCCGAGTAATTATTATGTGACATAATTTAAAACCAAGAAAATGAGAAGTTTGTACTGAAAGTAACAACAGGAGTGGCTGTTTCCCCTTCTCATTTCCATTTGCTTTTTCCTGCTATCTGTCCTTCCCTTGCTCTCTTGTATTAAGATCATGTAAGCTTTTCTTTAAAGTTATTGATGTTACCTTACTTCCTTTTATTTGTCTTTTTGGGGAGTTCCAGATGCATTTTTTTTTTACCAACCACTTCATATATTTGGCCAGATCCCCAGCTGATGCAAATAGACTTGAATGGAGTTGTGCTGTTTTATACCAGTTGAGGATCTGACCCACATTATTATTTACTGCACCTCCTGGCTCACTCTTATTTGCAAAATTGGAATATTTTCCTGTCGACATACACATCCAAGCCTTTTAAATAACAAAAATCTTGGTTTCCAACAGTAATCACCATAATCAGTACAATTCCACTATTAAGCTATTTCTAATGTTGGGAAAGTTCCAGTTGTGGCTTGGTTATTTTCCTCAAGGGTCTCAGGCAGTTCCTGATCCAACAAGACAATTTTCTTTTTGTGATTTTACACCTTACATGTAACTCCTTGTGTCAAACATTCTTTGCCAACTCAAGCACAGGCTGTAATGCCCATAGCATTTCCGTTTTCAAATTCTTTTAAAAAGTCTTATAATGAATGTCAGATGAAACGCTTCATTTTCTTAATCTGATCTCTTAAAATAATACCCAACATATTCTCTGCTGGTCACTCCAAGCTGGCTGCTATTCATTGGCTTGTCTTCAAGACCCTCTTTTAATAATGGAATTATGTTGGCCACCTTGTGGTGGGTTGGTTTGTTTTATAACTTTTTTATTAAAGCAAAGTTACAATAAAATGTTAAGATACTACATTGTATATTACTTATTCACTGTTACGTTAATATTCAAAGAAACTGGCTAAATATTCTGGCTTGCTGGCTGGGGAGACCTCCTTTGGGTATGCTAGAAGGGGTGACCAAATTTCTGAATACCTATCCTCTTTTTAGCACTTCTGTTGTGTACATACTTTGTACAAAAATTTAGTGTTTTAAAGAACTTTCTCAAGATGGGAGTTCCTCAACATTTAGGGCCAAACTGTAAAATAGCCTCTAAAACCGCACTTGCAAATTTGCATGCACAGTTTTTATAGGTAAATGTTTATATATGCAAAAACTTAGATGTGTGAGATCAAACTATTTGTGTGTGCAAACTGAATACTTAATATCTAACTATCTGAGGCATGTATGCATAATTAAATGCTTCAAACAGTACTATCTTCTCTTAAACATCACCAAAAAGGGGTAGGACACAGATGCAGGGCATGGCTTTTAAGGGAGCTGTGATACAAAAAGCAGCACCATGGAAAGACCCATGATCCCCTTGGGAATGAAACAGTCTGTGTTCCCTGCTGAGCCCTAGCTGTGTTCTGGGTTTGCAAGCCACACTGCTCTCTTGTTCATGAGGTCTGAAATCCCTCCATGTTTGAGAAGGAACAATTCCTCAAGATGAAACGTGTGGCGTTTCCAGTAGATTTATTCCCTCTCATGGCCATTTTCATCAGTGGGGGAGGTATAGCCCTATAATTGTATAAAAGCGAAGTCAAAGGGGGGGGTGGCTGTGTGGGAGAAGTTCATGAATCAAGCCCAATAGGCTTAATATTGCCCTATTGAAGGCGCACAAATCTCTTAAGGGCTCTCCTTATCAATCCTTGCTCATGCAAATCTTCCATGGACTTCAATGAAAGTTGTGTTTGACTATATGGGGGAACTGAATAGCTCCATAAATTAGTCCATTTCCAGACTGGAGTTAGAATGCTCTCAATACATGTGGAGAAACCTCTTTTGGCTACAGCAAATAATACCTCAAACATCTCAGAAGCTGTGTGCATTTCTCTCTGGCAGTGCTCACTTTCCTTATTAGCACATGCTCTTTTTCAGCTACCAGCCCAACTTTCCTCCCCCATCATTTGATGTGTCCCATTATGCCACTTGTGTGTTGTACAGCAAGACTGATCAACTATTTTATGCTACAGAGTGAAGGCTCCTTCAGTACTGCCGTTGATAGTGCTGAAGGGTTTGACAGTTAGGCTCATGCTTGGTGTACGTGTGTGAATGTGAGAGGGCAGGCATGATGCTGTTAGTTAAGTATATCTTCCTATGGACCCTATAGCTGAAATAATCAGGTCCAATATTGATGTTTTAAAGGTGCACAAAATGTATTTACCTGATAATCCTGTTAAATCAAGTGTCTGGGGAACTTAATAAATCTCTGTATATATATGTATTTTTAAAATACGTTAAAGAAAAACATAAATAAGTTATTCCAAAAAGCTACAAGAAACTAGTATCAGTTGGATTTAAACCCTCCAAACAAAGAAATTAAAAGTTACATTAAAACTGTAAATTCCTTTATGATACTGTAGTTCAATACTGTGGGTATGTCTACCCTGCAAATGAAGATGGTATTGTAGCATACATAGGTACACCTGTACTAATTTTAATCTAGTTAATATGGGTAACAATAATAGTGTAGATGTGGTGCCAGAGGCTACCAACCAGAGTACATACCCAGGTTCCCTGGCAGGCTTGTACTCTAGTTCTTATCCCACGTTGAACCCCGTGCTGCCAAATCTGAACTACTAAGGTTACCCATTCTAGCTAGATTAAAGCTAGCACAGGTATGCTACACTCACACCTGTGCTACACTCACACCTTCGCTCGCAGCGTAGACATTAGATTTCCATAGAGGGCATGAAGTAACACATTGAAGTCTAATATGCCAAGTCCAGGGCACAATGACAGAAAAGAGTCATTCTAGCTGTGTTGAAAGGCACTTAATATTGTAGGCCTGATTGGGCTTTTCAGTGTTAATAACAGTTTCTGAAACTGAGGGGGCGAGATGCTGGAAAGCACTTCGAGTTTATTGAAGGTCTTGCTGCTCCTCGCATTAATGCCTAACTATCTGCATCACTTCCTTGTCAGTACTAATAGAATTCTGAATGGGCCGAATATAGTAGCCATGTGAAAGCAGCCATGCCACCCTGTCATCTCAATGTGTGCTCAGCAAACAGTTCTTTCCACCTGTTAGGTACATTGCATATTTAAACAAATACATTGGAAGGGGATTTAAATACAAAGGTATTGAAAACACAGATGGTAAACTTTCAGAGAAGGGGACAGATTTTTGGCTGCCTAGCCTGAAGTAAACTCAGTGGGAATCCTATGAATAAATCTCAGGCATTGCTTTGAAAATGTTACCCAAAGGTCATGACTTCAAATAGCAAAACCCAGAAAAAGGTAATTTACTTGGCACTTATACATTTCATTTGCAGAGCTCAGAGCACCTTATAGATATTAATAAAGTCTCATGGCACCATGGTGAGGCAGGTATGTCTTATTCCACCCATTTAAAAGGTGGCTGTTGTGAGGCATAATAAAACCACGTGACTTGCCGTAGGTCATGCAGCAAGGGCCTGAGGTGCTGAACGCCTCCCTGTAGAGAATGCTGCAAAATGGGAAACTGCTTTGAAGTTTTGATGCTTTTAATTAAATCGTTCTTATTTTTCAACCAGGTCTAGAAATATTTTTCCCCCTGTGGTCTGCAGTAGCCAGCAAAAGACTTTAGAGAGAATCATGTGAATTATTATTATTATTTTTTTTTTTTTTTGGTATGCTGTCATCAGCCAGTATCAAAACTGACTCCATGGTGCCAAGTAGCACTGAAATACCACTTGAACATTCTTTAGTATTCTCTGCAGGAAATGTGATGACAATCTTATTCTTATACTAGATCAGGACTTTGTAGAAATCCTTGTCTTTTCCTAGCATGTGTTGATATGAAAGATGCTGTCCATGGAGATTCCTTACAAGTTCTAAGCATATTTTTAGCTCACATTCATGTGCCTTTCTTGTTTTTTTCCCCTTCTAAGCTCCCGATTCTTTCTCTGCAGTATTTGGCACTATTTCAGTAAAAATACAGTTTTTAAAGAGAAGTGAATACTCAACAGCTGTTCAGGATCAGTACCTGCTCCAGTTATTATACCACAGGATAGCCAGGATTGCAGTAACAAACCGTGCATGCAGTATTAGTCAAAATACGTAGGAAAGACTGCAAATCAGGTCATGGGCCTTTGTGACTGATCTGTTTTTGTTGTTGTTTTGTTTTGGTTTTATACAGCAGCAGGGCAAAATACACTCCCATACAAAAAGTAGAATGTCCTGTTTTGAGACTCTTGGATACAAGAGAGAATAGCTCATAGATAGACAGGGATAGAGAAGTATGATCAGCAAAAAATTATCTCCTGATAGCAAGAATAACTTGAATTCCTTAGTTACCCAATTATATTATGACTTCTTGAATCAAAATCTAATCCTCATATTCATCATTCTCTCTGCAAAACAGCTCCTAAAATTATTGCTACAAATAGTAGCAAACTAGTCTGTGAATTATTCCTGAACATGTTTACTCATTTCTGCATTAAAATCTTTCCCCAGTTCCTGTTCTATCAAGTGCCTCATGAATATCTTGTATTATTAAAGTGTGTTGATTTCCACAAATTGATTTCCTTGTAGTACCTGAGTTTCCCCCCCCCAAACAATGAGGCATCTTTATAGCTATAGTTCTAGCATGTTCATTAATGAACACTGCAATTCATACTCCCTAAGTTAACTGCAACAAAGTAGCTTTTTGAGAGTAATCTGGATCATACCAGGCACAGCAGTTTATCTGAATACATTGCCACAGCAATCTTATGTAGAGTTTGTGGGTTTTTCTCATGGCTCGTGTCTATTGATTTGCTTGTGCCAGTTTAACCTCTGGCTATTTGAGATGAACTAAAAATGAGGGTAGAAATGTATAACTGACTTTCTAAAAGAATGGTGTCAATTACATTGCCAGCATATGTTCCTTAAATGATGATTATAGACAATAGTTTGGCAAGCAACTTTCTGTACCAATGCAATTGTACTGAAGCCAGATGGCTATTAAAAATCCCAGCAAACCATAACACTTCTCAGTTTGCAAGATTTATTTGCTAGAAAATGAGCATGATGCATATCTAACAGCAGAAGAAAGTTGTGGAAAATATCAACATTTATTTTGTCTGAGACATGTCATATGTTACTGTATTGAAATTTTATTACAGCCCTAATGAGACAGATGTAGGCACAATATGCCATCACCTTGCTAATATAATTTACACAGACCATTCTGTCACCCAACTCAGTGTTCTCAATGCAGCCCGAGATATACTGTGGTCCTGTAATATTACTCTGGCAAATCCACATGAAGATAGCTCTGCTTTTCTGTAGGTGAATGATTGATTATTGTGACAATGATGCACATCTGTTTTCATGCCATTATTTAGACTCTGATTTTTAAGTACAATAAATTTGTATAAATGTGTAATTCAAAGGTGACCATAATAAGTTGATTGGTACAAAATGTTCTTCTTTATTACCTCTTAGTTCTGCAAAATAGCAGACAAGTATTTACTAAGTTGTCATTGCATTAGGGCAAACCAGACAGAACTTGATGTAGCCAATTACTATAATTGCTGTCTGAGGCTTTATTAGTTGTTATAACGTGTAGATACATTCACGTCTGTCTGACTTGCTAAAGTAATATCAAACCCCTGTTTTGTGGAAGGATGCACTTAAGGATGCTGCAGAAGTGGTAAGCCTTAATTTCATGCTCTCTGTATGTGTGTATATATATCTCCTCAATATATTTCACTCTATATGCATCCGAAGAAGTGGGTTGTAGCCCACGAAAGCTTATGCTCTAATAAATTTGTTAGTCTCTAAGGTGCCACAAGTACTCCTGTTATTTTTGCTTAATTCATTGATATTTCTAAAGTGTTTGAGATCCTCATCTAGAAAGTGCTGTGAGTGTTAAGTATAAAACTAGACTGCAGGGGGAGCAGGAGTGAAATATCCTGGGAAATATGGCATGGTAGCTTTTCATCATGACTGTTAAGGGTAAGAGATCTGTTTTCTTACCTGGGAGCCAAAAGTTCTTAGTTCTTGTTAGGGCTGTTGCTGGGAAAACAAAAAGATAGCTATTCTCTATAATGAAGGATTTTCTTCCAGTAGTGGGAAATTTGGTCACCTCATGTATTATACATAGGAGTAACTGCTCTAATGCACATATGTGCTTCATCACAGGGATGCATTCAGCCAGTTAGCATCACATTGCTGTGACTGAGGTGAAACTTCCTCATGGTTGGTGGCAGGGCACATAGGGCTGGGATGTCATTCCAGGTGTGTTGATGGGCATATAATGGCTGCTGGGGATTCTGGCAGGTACTGCCAGCCTTGCCATGGGTTTCCTTGCTAATGTAAGTGAAGTGATAAATCACGTTGAGCAGGTGAATTACCGCACATTGTTGTCCAGCAGGGTGATTACATCCAGTACTCGAGGGAGGCAGAGGATCTGAAAGTTAATTGATAAATATAATGAAATGTTTTGTGTTACCATCGATTAGATGCTGGATAGATGTATGATGATAAATGCCACCAATGCAACCTTCTCATAGGGAGCAAATGGAGAATAGGGCTATGTGTGTGAACTCACTTCCTGCATTCTAGGAATTCCCCAGATCTCCTTTCACAGTGCAATCCCATCGCTATTTTTTGTTTAAATGAAAAGAGAATTATAAAAAGATATTCTGTCACAAACTCAAAATATATGAATTCAGACCTATGTGGTTTCATACAACAGTGGAAAAATATTGAGCTGTCAGCTGCAGCAAAGATCTAGTTGAACTCCCGGTTTTTTGCATTGTGATTATTTTAAGACAGCTTTAGCCTAAGCAGTGAGCATGGGACAGATTTGTCTCCAGCATCTCCATCTAACCCTAAAGCTATCCTCACTGCATGCACATAGCAACTGGGGTTATGTAGTCTTTTCAAGCATTGAATCAAATTACAGGTTCTGGAATTACTGGAATGTGACACCTGCATGGGGACTCAGTCCTGCAACTCTCACTCACCCAGATGGTCCTTGAACAGTCCCATTGAGTTCAATGGGCTATGTAGGTGAATAAGAGTTTGTAGGATAGGTCTACATGTGATGTATATCAGACAAGGACAGCCCTCAATGATACTAATTCCTTAAGTGGAGAAAGGATTTAGTGCCTTTTCCTCTACCTCTCCCATCACTCCCTTTCCATAACAACACTCCTAGTGTTGGGATCCACTAGGCATAGCTACCAGGTAACTCGGGAGAGCGGAAGGCCAAGGTGTCGATGAAACTCTTTTGCTTTGGGCCTATCTGAAACCCCCAGACTCCATCTTGTGAACTCTCATCTACTTCTGTGCTAACTGCTTACATGTTAAAGTAGAAATGTATTGGTCAGTGTTTCTAGCAGATGGCTGCAGTTTCACTCACACTAGCAGAAATAATAGAGATAAGGAGGGAACAGAGAGATAGTTAGTTTGCAGCTGTTTTCCCATATATCCCCAAGGTATTTAGTGCAAAGGGTCAAGGAACGTACCGTGTTCTCCCTTCAAAATGACAAATGTATCCGCAACAGATGTCTCTTGTATCCCCTTCCCCAAAATATGTATTCTGTGTAACCTGTTATCTATCGGTTAGTATAATGACGCAAAACGACGAAGGCTAAGTTGTTTACTACTGGCTATAAAAAGGGCCTATGTCGCCCATGTAAGGTGTGTCTCTTCTGGCACGAGCCGAGGAGCGCCCTCTCAGCTGACTGACAAATAAAAAGGACCTGGTACCCGTCTTCTTGTCTCTCTGTGCCTCCTTGGTGTAATTAGGTAAGCTCCAGGGGGAAACGGGCCCTATTTGGCCAACACTAGCTCAGCAACCCAGCCAATTTTCTTCTATGTATAATTTCCCCTTTAAGAAGAGCACAGCCATTTCTGATCAGTTCCCTTCAGTGAGTTCCCATACTGTTCCCAACTGTGCCCCAGAACTAGGGGTAAGCACAAATCCCAAACACTGGAGAGAAGTTTAGATACAGACCTTATCTTTGCTGCTCAGGCCTGTCTCTACCCAGGATCCATTGTACCTGTAAGACACAGGGACACCTTTTGGAGTAGGGTCTGTATAATCACAAACTCTGGTGTTTGAGATTAACCTATTAGTGAGTGACACTGGGATTCCCAGTATAATATAAGTGGTCCCCTTACTTTGTGGTACTCTAGATAACTACCTGATTATCCTAAAGGTTCCCCCTTGTTCCCCTGAAATAAAGGCATGCCCTTACACAATGTAAAGACATATAGTCAAAATGTACACTCATACACTTCCCTCCCATTTTATCTGGATGGGGAACCAAAGTTTAAAAAAAAAAGAGAGAGAGAGAAAGAAAAAAAGCAGCCTGGGATGTTATGTCCATGCTGGTACCAGGAGCACCGCCAATGTCGGCCCCGTGCTCCAGAGGCTAGCCGCCGCTGGGATCTCCGCAGTCGCCCCCAGCTCGACACCGATCTCAGTCGAGGGAACGTTCCTGATGCCGTTCGCTGCCCAGCGACCATTCAGGGCAAAGTCCACGTGGATCGCCCTTGGCACCCACCAGGCTGTCTGGTTGGGTTCCATCTGATCGAGACTCTCGGCACTGCTCCGCCTCGAGGAGCGAACACCGACGGGATCGAGGCAGACGTCGCCAAAGGTCCTCGTCTCGGAGGGGTTATCGCAGCCGGTCACGGCACGGACGTTGATGTTGTTCCCGTTCGGCATCCTGCTCCAGGACCCCGCCATGGCACCGCCTCCGCAGCCCCGGGCGTTGATCACTAGCGTCTCGCCGTCGCAGATGGTACTGGTCCTCCATGTCGGGATCGCGGTCCCGTGGTCGGCATCACTCCCGGCACCGCTGCTCCTCCCGAGACGAGGACAGCGGCAGGTCATATGTCAGTCCGGCCTCCCTTCGTAGTCGTCCATCGATAGGCCAGCCAGGCTGAACAGCCGGCTCTACCGGTGCCACAGCAGGTGCCCTCCTCGTCCTCCCCAGATGAGGCGATTACGGCCCCGCCCCCTCCGTCCCGCAAGAAGACTTTAGGGCCCACCAAGAACTCTTAAAAAGGGTGGCATCAAGCCTCCACCTCCAAGCGGAGGAGATGGAGGAGCCCTCGGACTCCCTGTTTAATGTGCTGTCCTCCTCGGCACCAGGCAGGGTGGCCTGGCCTCTCCATGAAGGAGTCGGTCAACCACAGGGAGCGGCAGGGTCAGCCAGCCCCTACCCCTAAAAATAAAGATTCATGGAGGCTGGAGTCTTTTGGAAGAAAAATTAATTCGTCCTTGAGCTTCCAGTTTCGGGTGGCGAACCACCAGGCTCTCCTGGGCCGGTATGAGTTCAATCTGTGGGGCTCCCTGCCCAAGTTTGAGAACTCCCTCCAGGAGCGCGACAGGAAGGAGTTCAAAGCGCTGGTGGAGGAGGGTACAGCGGCTGCCAGGGCAACCCTGCAGGCAGCTTCGGATGCAGCGGCCACGGCCACGCGGACTCTCCAGACTCTGGGTCTCTATGTTCCGGCTCCGGCTAAACCTAAGTTCAAGCCGCAGCAGACTCCTGCTCAGGTCACGCATGAAAATACGAGACCACTTATAAGAAGTCGTGGGACTATAAGAGGCGCCCACAGAGGCAGTCTCACCCTGCCCCCCAGCCTGGGTCCTCCAAGGGCAAACAAGCGGGGAAAAGGTGGTTTTGACGTGATGCCCGGAGGCACCCTGCCAATAATTCTCATCAGGGATCCACCCTCCATAAAGCTTCCCTTCTCCAATTGGTTGTGGGCTTTCCTCCCACAGTGGTCG
Source organism: Terrapene triunguis (assembly GCF_002925995.2). Classification (NCBI taxonomy): domain Eukaryota; kingdom Metazoa; phylum Chordata; order Testudines; family Emydidae; genus Terrapene; species Terrapene triunguis. Next base: position 12,033,841 of record NW_020664543.1, on the reverse strand, counting down.
CCGCTGACCTCGGACCTATGGGTCCTCAACACCATCTCCCGGGGCTACCCCCTCCAGTTTACTTCCTCCCCGCCCAACCACCCCTCGCCCCCGTCCCTCCTGGGGGACCCCTCGCACGAGGCTCTGCTCGAGCAGAAGGTGGGGCGGCCTACCTCAGGTGCCGGGGGTCCATATCTTACCCTATCTGGACGACTGGTTAGTCAAGGGCAGCTCCTGGTCGCAGATGCGGGATCATGTGGCGCTCCTTCTGTCCACGTGCACCACTTTGGGCCTGTTGGTAAACAACACCAAGTCCACGTTAGTCCCGGTTCAATGCATAGAGTTTACCAGGGCGGTACTGGATGCCTCGTCGGCCAGAGCCTCCCTCCCACCGGAGAAGTTCAAGACCCTGAAGGGCCTCATTGACACGGTCACAAGGTTTCCGGTGACAACAACCAGAGCGTGCCTCCAGCTCTTGGGTCATATGTCGGCGTGCACGTATGTGGTCTGTCACGCCAGAATCAGGACGATACCCCTCCAGCTCTGGTTGGCCTTGGAGTTCTCGCAGGCCAGGGACAGGATGGACAAAGTCCTCCCGGTACCCGAGCCAGAGATCACCTCCCTATGGTGGTGGTCCTCCCCGAGAAACATGCTCCAAGGGGTCCCGTTCAGGGATAGGGCCCCGTCGCTGGAGCTGGTGTCCGATGCGTTGGACCTGGGATGGGGGGGCCCATGTGGGGAACATTCAGACCCAAGCTCTGTGGTCAGCTTGGGATCTGACTCGCCACATAAACGTCAAGGAGCTCAGGGTGGTACGGCTGGCATGCATGGACTTCTGCTCACACCTGGTGGTCAGAGTCCTCAAGGACAACATGGCCTCGATGTTCTACATCAACAGGCAAGGCAGGGCCCAATTGAAGTGGTTCATTTATTAAAGCAAATCCTTCCAAATCCAGACCATTAGTGCCTTTTTCGCTTGGTGGTGTTTGCCACTTGAATAAAACACAGAATGGGATCCAGGTATATGTGAAATGAGCGGAAGGATTTCAGTCTAGTTTCCAGTGGACTTGCATCCCCATCATAGCTAGACATCTTTGTTAGTAGTTTCCTCAGAGAGACCCAAAGACTGACTGGACAGGAGGGTGAACTGGTTTTGCCTCACCCCCTGATCTTGTTGTTGAATGGAAGCATGTTAGTGGGTGACAGTAAGCACAGGAAACTTGTATTTCTCTTGCTTGTTGTGAATCTGATTTGTAGTTAGAGGGCTTCAGTCTCCAGTTCTGATCATCTGACACCATTCCTGAGTGCTAAGAGTCACCTAATATATTCTGCTGCCTTTCCGAGTGTCTTGTTGCACTGACTTGTTTCCTTAACAGACCCCTTCCTTGTTACAGAAGCTGTTCAATGCTTATCCCAGAACAAACCACGGAACGCTATTCAACCTCCAGATTCAGCGCCAGGAATATAAAGCATCGCAGTGATGAGGTCTGAGTTGTAATGCTGAGGAAAGTTATGGCTATCAAATCTCAGGGGAAAATTGAGGACGTGAACTTTTGCCAAAATTAATATATACAGAACCATAAGGAGATAAAGTGAGGGACGCCAAGGAAGGTCAGACCTATCAAGCTTTGGGAGCATGCTGGAGAAGAGAGATTAGTGACAGCAATATTGAACTTTTCTGGAGACACAAGATTTAAAAGCTTTAATTGAAACATCTGCACTTGCCTTGACACTGGGAGCATGGCAATCTTTCTCACAGAAATGCATAACAGTAGCAAGAGTCTCAGACAACAACTGCTATAACTTTAAGGGATGCTTTTTATTTCCTCAAAAAAATAAAAACAGTACTGGCAGCTGCTGGACTTGGCAAACTGCCCAGTCTTTCCTCCTCTTCTCCTTATAACAGGATCCAAACCCTGCCACCTTCCCTAAAGCTAGTGATGTGAGATATCTCCATATACGTCACAGATGACTGAAAACAGAAGCCTTTAGGATATTTTCTTGTTGCTCGAGAAAACAATTTTGCCTTAGTGGGAAATCCATCTCCTCACTTAAGCCTTTCAGAACCAGTGTCTTAAGGGCGTGATACCAATATGTTTCTCTTTTGGTGAAGTTTATTCTTGCTGTTCAGTGTCAGCTTCTGTACTCCTGTGTGAACAGTGGGATATGTTCCATGTCTGTGACCTTGAGGCTAGAGGGGGAGGGCTGCTTCCTCCTACTAAATGCCTTGCCAGAATTTAATCTAAGCCTCTGCTTCTAATAGCAGCACTCAGCCTGCATCATCTCTCAAGGAGTGATTATGGGTCATGAGTAATATTTGAGTACAGTAGGCAGGTGTATTTTATATTTACAGAGACCTTGGTTGAGATTTTCAGAAGTGACTGACTTGTGATTTTGCAAGCCCAACTTGTGACACCTTAAAAGAGACTGATTTTTCATAGAATGCTGATCCTCCTGCCCTCTGAAAATAAGGCCCCTTTAAGACGCATTAGGGTGGGCTCTCAAAATCATGAATCACTTTTTTAAATCTTGGATTTGATTTACCCTCTACCCCCGCCTGGTTTTTGAAGCCTTAAACATGGGGAGGAGAATAGTCATGTTGTTTAAAGCAGTGGATTAGGGATTCAAGAGTACAGTTTCCTGCTCTGACACAAACTTCCCATGTGACCTTGGGCAAGTCACTTAATTTTCCTCTAGTTGAGCTCCTCATCTCGCAGAGTTGTGAGGATAAATTCATTAATTTTTGCAAGGTGCTCAATTACTATGGCAATGTGGGACATGTAAGTCCCACATAGACTTGCTATGAGCAGATGCACATTGAAAGGGAGCTTTGGGTATTGATTACTGGTCTTGGGTAATGAACCCCAGCTAAACGTGATTTGTTCTGTCCTAGCACTTGAGATTTTTAAACTCCAGATTTGAATTTTGCACCTAGAACACCTGTTGAACATTGAATCATGGTTTCTTCCTGAAGTTTCCCTGTTTGTTAGACCTCAAAAGTAAGTTTAGAATGAAATTTTGCAAGTAAAATATAGGTCATAAAAATATAAAGGAAATCAGGCTAAATGACCGAAATTCAGTTGGAATATAAAATAGTGAATTGTGGAAAGCAGACAGGAGAGCAGATGGGAATTTTTGGAAACTGATGAAAGAACAAGTTACCTGAGAAGAATAAGTACAGGAGTATATAGACTCAGAATGTTAAACACACACAAAAGGAAATGACAGGAGAGATGCAATGAACTGCTGTTTATCATATGAAAGATAAGGAGAGAGGTAGCAAGGGAAGTTTTGTTTTATTAAAAAGGAATTTAAAGAAAGCTCAGAAGAGCAGGGGAGGAAAACAAACTTTTGCTGAAGGTAAACAAGAGAGGATATCAGTGTACAATGTTTTAAAAATATGTTACTATTTTTAGTTCATAAAGATAGCAAGATGGATCATTTGTGGAACAACTATGAAGAAGAAATGGGATTGCGCATGTACATTTTAAGAATCATTTGTTTATCAGTAAGGGATCATATTAATTAAATAATATTACAGCAGATAAACAGGATTTGGGAAATCTATTGAGAATTTTCTCCCAGTCCTCCTACTGTTTGTTAATTTAGGGACCAGTCCTCTCATAGAAACCAGTGGCAACACTCACTTTTACTTCAATGGTGCAAGATCAGGAATCAGGTGCTGGTAAAATGTACCAGCCTGAAAAGCTCCGTTTATTCATAGAACATGTATACATCACTTATTCAATGGCAATGCAAGTCCCACCCTCTCCTCCCCATATGCACTGTGTTCCATCAATGTGCCTAGGTTCTGATCCACAGAGCCCTCTAGGTGTGAGACTGTAGTTAACTCTCCATAGGCCTTTAGTGTGGCATAAAGCTTAGTATGTCTGCTCAAAGATGTGAGTTATATGTCTTTTTTCTTTTTCTTCTCTGCAGTGATTTTTTTCTAAGCTTTCACAGGTCCCTGGACGTAGGCCTGGCCAGGAAGCATGGATTAGATTAGAAAAACTGTTTTACTGGAATGGCTATACAAATATAAAAGACAATTTTACAAGGTGTGAATCTGGGCAGTGATCTAAGGATGGGGGTCAAATTTTGTGCTTTTTAAAAAATGTATTAATAGGGGCCTTTTGTAAGCAAGAACACCCCATACTTGGAGGTGATTTATTTAAAATCAAATGTGACTTTTATTTTTTCTTCCTGTACTGTGTTCAGATAATGGTGATGGTGGGGCGGGGGTGTCTGTTCCTTTTGTGAGCAACACTCTATATTATAACTAAAATAATGGCAAAGTCATATTTCTATGGCAGATATATAATTAGGCCATAAAAGAATTGTTACACACAAGGCTGCCATGGGAGGTTTCTGAACCCATGGGACATTAGAAAATCCTGGATCTAATCTATCACAATGGTAAAAGAACATTCTTCCATAGCAGCTAGGTGATTAATACAGTAACTAATTGTTTGCTCTCTCTCATATACTCATGATTATTGGAAGGGACAGAAACAATCATCATGCTATGTAGCATCTCTTTCACCCTCCCCAATTCCTCATGCTAACTGCAGTGTTCAGTGTACTGGTAAGGATCTTCTGAGGTCACTGGGGTGACCAATGGAGTGCACAGAGCAACACGGTGCAAAAATAGAGCAGCAACTAAAGCATAAGAACAGCTCTGATTTCCATGATCTCTGTCAGAAAGAGCTGAAAGAAAACTGTATCAAGCATAATGTAGCCTTCCAAGTGCAAGACACTCCAGGAATTATCCTGTATTCCTTATCCATCCTCATCTTGGAGGTTTTAGCTACAGGCTGAAATTAGGCACATAAAATCTATAGTCAGGTACACTATATAGAGAGTGCTTATTTTAAAATGGCTTCTTTGCAACAAAAAATGTTTTTGACCTAAGTAGAAAAAAATCAGATTTTTTAAATTTCAACATTGATACACTTCTTAACCACAGCAAGGTCTGATCTATAGGCAGCCACTTCAATTTCTTAATTAACAGTTAGGTCTTATTATTTCTCTTTATGCTATGATTTTATTCTATTCTATGTAGATCCTTGTACTGCCTTCCTCACCATAGTATCAAAGCACCTTTCAGTAGTGCATTAAGCAATGTTACTAACATCTGAAGATTGTCCTTTCTCTCTCCTCATCAGATCACATAGAGTTATTTTCATGAATCTGCAGAAAGACTGAAACAATAACACTGTGAAGTGAGACCTGCCCCTCTGAGTGCTCAGCATCTTAAATGAAAGTGACCTGATTTTATATGTGCCTTAATACAGCTTTAGGTGCTTAATAATAGACACCCAAGATTTTTTGCATTCATTTTCAGTGTGCGAATAATATCTGGAGCTAAAAATTTTGAGACTCATCAATTTTCCAAGGGCGGGGGAGGGGGAAGAGTAGACAGGAATTCTGGCAATACTTCATTAAGCTCCTAATCTTAAAATGCTTCTGTGTAGACAAAGTATTCATCACAAAGAAGATACAGTGTTAATGCAGACACTGAAACCTAAGGTGGCTATTTGAGTAATGTCGAGTAAATTTCTTTTCACCAAATGGTCTGCAGCAAAAGTGCTGTTGGCATTGCTGCTAATGGAGGTGTACAATGAATTCTCAGCTTAAGGGAAACAAAGAAATGTGCATTAGTTTTGCTAGGAAGAAGATCTAAACTTCAACTTTTTGTTAAATTCCATTTAAGCCAAAGCTGTCACCTCCACTCATCCAATTTTCTTTTTTGTGTTATATGTATTATGAAGATGCTACAGTTAAGGTGATGTTTAGTTTTTCACTTAAAGTATGATTTAGCCTCTTTGTTTCAGTTGAAGAACACTTTGTGCCTTTCCAAAATGTACACCGTGGCTAAGTTCATTTTGGTGGAGTATTTGCATATGTTTGTGATGGATGATACGCATGCTGGAATAGAGCTGGATGAATACTGTGCTTTCTATGAATTGTTGAGCTGTTGCTGTCTTCTGTGTTTCATATTACTTGGATTTCATTGGGTTTTTTACTATTTGGGCTGGTAGCTGTTGTACATGAACTCAACTGTTACAGAGAATAATGTTTTTATGTTGGAAAATGTATATAAAACTCTTCGTAGCATATTGTCTTCTGCTATCCAGTAGCTTTGAAAACTTATTTACTGCCCTAGTAATGATGGCATATTGTAGGACACCTGGTTGTTGATCCAGGTCCTTGTGATATTGCCACTTAGAGTTGCCAGTTGCCTGGTTTTTAAGATGAATGATGCTAAAAAGTTGCTTTTTATTTTCTATTGTTTGTTTAAAGTTTCCAGATATAACCACAAATTTCCACCAAAGATAATTAGCCATTTCCATTCTTAAACATCCTATTGAGACGTGTACATCTTAGCTTTCAACTAACTCTTCTCTCGATTTTCTAGTAGCCCCATAACCTCACCATTTTGTAATGTGGTTGTATTGTTTGGCAAATTTGTCAACAGGTAGCTCTTTGTAAGTGAATACAGAACTTGGCTAAGGATTCCCCAAATGTAAGATTTATAGGTCTGACAAATGGTTGTGATATACAGATGATGAGATCATTCTTGCTGGATTTGTTCTTTGTTGTTACAATGGCTTTGGATCTGGCTGCTGAAAGCACAAAAGTGGATTTAACAGCTGCCTCCAAACATCCAAATACGGTTGTTCATGTTGTATATAATATAGTGCAAATATGTGAGGGCAGACAGGAGTTGAAGGGATGGCTAAAAGTGAGGAAGGTTCTTTCACACACATGAGCCTGTAAGTAAAACTCATGGAGCATATGAAGGAAGGATTATTCCATGGGCAAATATCTTTTAAGGAAAACAAGCATTTCTCATGGAAGAATAAACAGGTTGACCTTCTTCAAAGCAGATTAGCGTAATTAGAATAATTTCCCATTAAAATTAATAGAAGACATATCTAAATCTGAATCATGGTCTGAGCGATGAAGTGTCTGGTCATCTGCTCACATACAGTTAATCAGAATAGAATGATCTGTGCTAGAAGGCTGCATGCTGAACAGTTAGGCTTAGTATGCACCTGAGGAACTAAGAGGGAGAGAATAAATATCCTAAGATTGATACAGATGACAGCTATTGGGATTGATTGTGGGAACCCAGTGTTTACTGAAATAACATTGACTTGGTGCTATTGAGGAGGCTATTAGTGTTGAAACAAGTGACTCTGGCTGCATATGCTACATAACCAAATAATGGTCCATTCTAGAAGGCAATGTAATAGGCTTCATGTGGATAAAAAGGGAAAATCCTGGAAGACCCAAGCTAGCATGGTAAAAGCATGTAGGGGAAAACAGAATTAGAAGTTTGACGCCATCTGCGCAGTGGGCATGGGACCCTAGAGGAAAGTTGTGCAAAATAATATACCAAAGCTGAAATGCACTTACAAGAGAAATATGCTCGCATGCAAAGGCAGCACATAAAATGGACAGTATTTGTATCAGAAAAAAGGAACCAACTATAGTATACTATCTGAGAATGAGGCATATCTTTCTTGCTCGTGACAATGAAGTTATTCTGAGTGCATATTTATTGCTGCAGGTGGCACTGTTTTTATGTGATACTTTAGATTAGGCTCAGATTGATAACCAGAAAATCTCGAGTACTTCACACACCTTAAAATGAATCTTAAAATGTCTTTAAATATTAATGCCTTCCTTCTAAGGTGAAAGATGGCAATACAGACAAGGATTTAATGGACTGATTTTATATTAAAAAGCGAGACATAGAATATGAATCCCAAATCTGTTGCTCATCCTACATTTTTAATTACTCCTCCTAGCAGTATGTTTCACCTCTGAAACCTGGTCAAAATTCAGTGCATGCATATCTGCATCATGTGGACAAAGCATAAAAATTCCTAAATTTTGCAGTGCTTATCCAGTACCTTTTGTGATACAGTCAAAGGTGGAGGCAGAAGATCAGCACTTAAAGGACTCTGGAATTATATCCAGGATTAACTGGAGCAAATGGAATGCTGATGTAGTGCCAGTAATGAAAAAGTGTGGGGATGTCCGTATCTGTGGTGACTGACCAAGGTTACCATTAACCCAGGGGTAGGCAACCTATTGCACGCGTGCCGAAGGCGGCACGCAAGCTGATTTTTGGCAGCACTCACACTGCCCGGGTCCTGGCCACCGCTCTGGGGGGCTCTGCATTTTAATTTAATTTTAAATGAAACTTCTTAAGCATTTTAAAAACCTTATTTACTTTACATACAACAATAGTTTAGTTATATATTATAGACTTATATAGAAAGAGACCTTCTAAAAACGTTAAAATGTATTACTGGCACGCGAAACCTTAAATTAGAGTGACTAAATGAAGACTCGGCACACCACTTCTGAAAGGTTGCCGACCCCTGCATTAACCTATCATTACATCCAGATCTGTATCCTTTACCCAGAATAGACAATATATTTGCCTTCTTAGCTCGTGGCAAGCATTTCTCCAAGACCAACCTGGCCCAAGACTATCTACAAATGGAAGTATGAGACAGTGAGGGCCATTAGAGGGCTCACAAACTATTTAAAGGGTTACTACCCAATGCCTATACACTACGTGGGGAAACTAGCACCAACCTTTCTCAACTACATTTTTTTCATGTTTTTCTCTTGTTCTAGGTATTTACTTTGTAATGAGCATTCACAGCAGCTTGAATACGGCTTGAATGTTAGTAGATGTCTGCACTGGATCAAGTGATGCATGGTAAGTTGGCCATTGAGTCAATGTTGTTTTAATACCTCCCTGTGGGAGGTAACTTCTGTCTTAATACCCTTGGGTAGTTTGCGCTTCCAACTCCATTGTTAGCTATTTGTAACTCCATGGTTTATCTTAATAAGGATAGTACATCTGCTGTAGGCTTTTATGTTGTATACAAGCACAATAAATTATACTAAAAGATCAAAGAGTGCGTGCAAAGATAACACACAGGTCAGTACCTGGACGGGAGACAACAAAGAAACATCTGTGTATTGCAGGCATTAGCATCCGGGCCAGTAGATGGCATTGTTCCTTCTAAATCTGCATGGAACTAATGCCTTTCATGTTCAATAACAATGCTGTTGGAGGTTGTGGTGGGTAATAGTCTTGCTAGAGGTGTCACTTTTTTGGCTGAGACATAAAATGAAGGCACTGTCCCATGAGTGAATCTGAACCGATTTATGGTTTTAAGTAGAAACCTGTTTAAATATTTGCAGTGAAAACCACAGGCCGACTTAGATTAAAGGCTTGAGAACATTTTGATTCAAACCTGCTCATTAGAACCAAAAGTAGGGTGAACAGACACCCGTTTTTAAAGGGACAGTCCTGTATTTAAGCCTGCCTGCAGGTGTCCTGACTTTTTCTTAAAAATGGGCAAATTGTCCCGTATTTTCTGTCTCCCCCCATCAGTACTGGCTGGTCCTGCTGCTGGCCGGATCCCTGCTCGCCAGTCGCCTGCCCACCAATGGTGAGGGGAAGGGTCCAGTGGCAGATGATGGGGGCGGGTGTGCAAGGCTGGTGGCGGGGCAAACATGCAGCACGCGGGGCTGGCCGCTCCCCTTGCTGGTCTGTCAGCACAGCCTATGCTGCGTGCCGGCTCTCGGCCAGCAGGGCCCCGCCCTCATCCCCCTTCTGGCCGGCACTGGCGGTGCGCTGCGAGCTGTGGTGGCTGGTGAGTGCGGGCAGGCACCAGGGGGCAGCCTCTGGTTGGAGTGCTCAGCTCACCAACAGCCTGGCTGGCAGGCTCCTTCCTTCCCCCACTGCCTCTGGCTGGGCTGGCACCCCGGGAAAGCCCAGGACCCTCTGGCCAGTTCTGCAACAGCTATCAGCCATGGTGTCCTGGCCAACCTGCCTACCTAAAATTCACCGGAGTTTCAGCTGAAATACAGTATACTTCGCTTTTTATTGTAGGGCAGTGCCATGCACTGTTAAACAAAAGCTGTTTCAACCCCAGAGGTGACTTCATTTTGGTGATCTATGAAGTAGTTGATCATTGGGATCCTTCAGGTTTAAATTATATATAAGTGTAAGGTGGTGGTGATGTTTTTAAACTGTGTTCAGGCTCGAGAAATCTAGTGAGTATGAACAAATGCACATTAAATATTGATGTCTTTTGTAGACTTTACTTCTAACTCTTTCATTCTCCCCCCACTTTAATACTCTTTAGGTTACTAATACTAGTGGGCACAATCCTGAAGTCCTTACTCAGGTAGTGCACTCCTGAAACATATTTTCAGTTTTGACAAAATAAAGACTTTAAGATTGGGTCCAATAATGTTTTTATTTTGGGGGCGGGTGTGGGTGTGCATAAAACTTATACTGTGCTTATATATTGTATATGTCAAGCTGTGCTACAGTGGCTCAAAAAAAATACTGTTTCCAGTGGAGTGTGAAGTATTGGGAATTTCTTCAGAAATATAAGCAGATGTTAGTTGCAGACATGACCATCTGCATTAGTATCTGTGAAGGAATGTTTGTATAGGTCTGTAGTGGTTGCTCATTAAAGGGCAACATTTATCAACAATTGGGACACAGATAGTTTCTATTCTAAATGTAGAGGAAAAACAATGATAATTTCAGTTATCATTAGGTAGTAACTGTTTTCAGAAGCTTACCTTTCAACAGTGGTCATTGTCCATGAAAGTAAAATCTGCAGTTAATATTTGTGCAGAAGATGTATTTTTAGTTCAAAGCTGTTGGAGCAAAACATCCTATGGAAATTGCTTTTTGCTTGAGCAAGCAAAAACAACTAACAAACAAAACCCCCAAAACAAACGAAAAAAGCCTTTATTGTTTTCTCCATGAAACAGGAAGATTGGGTTATACTTAATGGGTCACCTCAGATGTGGAATTTTTTCACTGCTGAATAATCTATTTAGTTTATTACCCTTTGAAACATTGCAAGAGTCTGGAAAAGAATCTTAATATTCTGTGGATTCAGGATAAGAGCTAATGAAAATTTTTTTTAAAAAAGCACTCTTGGTTATTGAAATTAGTTTTCAGCAAGTCCAGTCATGTTTGAACATGAATGAGATTTTGTAAGTGTGTGGTGGTTGTTAGATATTGTCCCATATTCTTTTCCATTCATATTCTTACACTGCACCATTCCTGTGCTGTCTGAATGCTCTGCATCCATATGCTCCTGAACTTAGGGAAAGTTTGGGATCAAATAGGCTGAGGCCCATCTCTGGTTGATTATCCCATTACAAGGCTCTCTTACATTTCAGGCTTCTAGGGCTAGATTCAGAAGTGGAACTTAGGTGTTGCCAGGCTCAGCTTTGTGGCCGTTAACTTTTGGGAGCCCTGCCACTAGTAGTATTCACAACCCCAAATGAGGCACCTGGGTTCCCTATACAATGCATGGAGTGAGTTAGGCGCCTAAAAAAGGGATTCACAGAAGTCAGCACATTGAGCAGGGATGTGCCAGTAAGAAATGTGGAGAGAGGGGTGTGACAGAAGTCCCACGCTTCAAAGGGAGTGAGACACCTACCTCTGCTCAGGATTCAAAGCCATGAACCTTCTCCTGAAGTTAAGCCAGTCCTTTCTCAGGAAAAATGGAGGAAGAGGAGATGGTGCCTCCTTAATATTCAATCACGCAGTGATTAGAACGCTCACCCAATATTTGGGAGATCCTGGAGTCATCCTCTCTCTCTCTCTGGCTCAGTGACTAGATAAGTATTTCATACAACAGGGAACAGCGACAGCTGGAGGGATTGACAGAGATCCATCCCAGAATACCCTATAGCCCAATGCTTATGGCATACAGCTGGGCAATGGAAGACCTGAATTCAAGTCATCACGCTGAATCAGGCAGCGTACGGATTTGAACCCACATCTCCCACATCACTGGTGAGTGCGCCAGTCATTGGTCTGTTGGATATAAGGGAGGGGTGCACCAGCACCGTCTCTTCCTTTTGCCATTTTTTGTGCAGGTTAAGCATGCTTTGAGCATGCCTACTGGATTGGGCCCTGCTGGGGAGTTTGGCGGGAACAACTAATTTGTGAATCCTGTTGGGGTTTAGGTGTGAGTTAGGCACCGAGCAGCCTGACATGGACTTACGTGGCTTTGTGCATGCCCGCCGGTAGAAATTTAGGTTCCTCAGGGATTTTTCTAGTGGAAACCCAGACGCCTCCAGGGTTAGTTGGCAGCAGAGCAATGTGAATGTTAGTGGCACCTAAATGTTGGATTTACGGTACCTAAAATGGCAGTGAGGCATTTAAGTCCTCTTTGTGAATCTAGCTCCTATTATGTAGGAAGCTTTATTTTTTAACTTTTCTCTTTATTTATTGGCTGTTGAAAGATAAATGATAGAAATGAAAGTGTCTTGACTTCTCTGACAGTTGACCTGGAATCTTCTCCATTATAGTGGAAAGATATTTGTGATGAAGACTATAAGGCTGAGATTGATAAACAAATATATTTCAGCACCCTTTACAGCATCTAATTAGATTTTTTTTATCACCATGCTGGTTTGAAACGGCACCACCAACTATCAGATAAAATGATCTATTAAGCTCCCTCTCCCCAGTTCCTGAACTAAAGGTTGAATACTAGTTGAATGACAATGAGCCATAAAAATAAGCTTCGTGGAGAAGATTTGCTAATTATACTATTACAGGAATTTAAATGCATTGTCTCCTTTGGATTTGTTTTCACCTTAAAGGGTAAATCATCTTTCTCATTATTTGCAAAACTTTGAATAACTGGGGGAGAGAAAATAGATGCACAAAAGGGAGCTTCTTGACATTCTTGTCAATATACGTGTTTAGAACTGACAGCATGAGAAATGGTCGTATCAGTTTAAAAAAAATGAAACTCCTCAGGGCTCTGAAAACACAAGATGAAGACAGTAGCATCTGCATGCCAGGGATGTGATATATGAATCTTTCTAACCATTAGAGGAAGATCAGTGACTGCCACACATGCTTTCCCTTCAAACATCACTACAGTAATTAGCATTATGAAAAGTGTTATAATAATGGTGTGTGTGTGTGTGTGGGGAGGAAGGAGTTGGCATCTCCTTAACACAGGTTCCTTTGCAAGCAAATAAATACATAGGTGAATACAACCCTGGCATAGGTTTAAGAGGAATCTGTGGTCAATTTTCAGGGGGAAACTCTGCATAATACTGTAAAGCACAGTATAACTTAACGAGCTTATTACCAGCCTGCTTATCTTATGCATTAGCATGGTATGCAAAGTCATGGAAAAGTACTTTCTGTAGCACAAGTTAATTGAGAAGCAAATTTGACTATAAGGCAGGTGGAAGCATAATATTAGAGACATGCAGAAATGTAACCACTGCTCACTAGGCTCCAGTGACAGGCTGAACTTTAAATGTCTTGGTTCTGGGGGATTTTAAGTCAGACCATAGTGCTGCTCTGGCATTCCTGGTTTGTTTTTAAATTTTGAGTTTCAATTTTTTAACAAAATCTGAGCCCCATCCTGCACTGTGTTGAACATCCCTCAGTTCCTGCTGAGATCAGTGGGAATTCACCTGGTTAAGGAGCTCAGGATTTGGCTCAGGGGGTGCTGAGAATTCACAGGACCTAGCAAAATGGGGTTTGTGGAGGAGGACATTCCATGTTGATTTTTGTGTTGTGTTTTGTGTTGTGTTATGTTTCTGCATAGCAGTAACCCTACTGGTCCTGTATTTTATGTAAGGTTTTTTATAAAGAAGTATGTATAGCATATCATCATTGATTGTGTTTGTAATGCTTGCATAAACCTCTTCCTGAGCTCAGCATGGCAGTTACCACTTGGCCTTTGCAATCTCTGTGTGTTGTTTCAGTTTTACAGCAATACGTAACTCTTATGGATCTCTACTTATTAAGGAATTTATTAAAAGGGAAATCCAATGTAACTTGCTCTTAGGATCTTTGTCAAGGTGCCTTCTCTTAGTGGCTGCTCTAAAACATTCCCTGTAAAGTTTTGTTTGACTATTTTTGCAAGGTAACCAGTTTCTGCTGGTCCTTTCATTGTTTGAAACCTGTCGTAATGTGTCTATTTTATGGACCTAATTCTGAGAGCTGCTAAGCACAACCTGCTGCTCCATTTGAAAAACCCGAGGATTGAGCCCAATTATGCTATTCCGGGTTGCAATTGCTCAGTCTCTCTAAGCCCAGTGATATTTTGCATTTAAATACCACCCTCCATTTCAAAGGAGCACAAAATGCTTTATAAGCTATAGAGATAAACTCCCCCTTGGGAATGAAATGCGGCTGCCTCTGGGGTGGTGAAATGCAATTGAAAGCAATATAACAACACAGCTGTCAGATCCAAACCTTATGTTTGGGTATATGCAGGGTAGGCAAAGTTATGTAGTACATAAATTTCAGCCATGCGCTGAAGTAGTCATTGCACTGCTACTGGCAGATGATAAAAACAAAATCAAGCATTGTAGCTTACAGAAGAAAAGCACCTTCTCTAATTCTTTCTTGCCTGGGTATGTGGGGAGCTGCTAAGGATAAGTTTGGGGTTCGGTGTTGTTTTTTTTTTTTTTTTTTTTTTTTTTAAAGCACCTGTATTTTACCAGATGTTTTGCAGTGGGGGAATTTCACCATGAAATTGGTCAAGATTTAAGATCATACTTACCCACCTTGAGGATACAATGTATTTGAATGCTTAGACCTATAAAACAAGTGTTACCAGGACCACCTTTTGATAAAGCTCTTCCATTACTTCAATATAACACATAGCCATAAAAGCAGCTAAAAGAGTTTTGTATTTTTGTTTTTTGAAACTCTTCAAGGTCATTATTTGAATAGGAAGGTAATTGGATTTGAGACACCATATGTTGTGGGATGTTTATGACATCCCTAATGAATGGTACAAGGTACCACTTGTTCCAAATAATGTTGAAATTAGCATTGAAATGACTGTTGTCACTTTTAAAGTTTAGGTATGAAAAACAATTTGCAGTCAATCTTTTCTGATTTTTAGAATACTTTCTACATGGGCATCCACTCTAAAACGGAATGATTAAACTATCTTACTATCTCACTAACTCTTTCACAATTGCTTACCTCTCTTTATTGTCCAGCTACACTGAAAGGAGGACAGGAGACACTTGATATGGTTTTAATCAGGCCACAACCTTAATATTAGATGTCTGGGACTACTGGACAGATAAAAGTGCACAGTTCAGGTAACTCCATGCTCATTCAATATCTGCCCAGAAGGTTTCCACTAGCCCCCCTCTTTTTCCATCCAGATGTCACACTGCCTAGTATGGGACACAGCTAAAAGTGCCAATCACAGGTCAGACTGCCATAAAACAGGGCATGTACCCCAAACTGGTGGTATATTCTGTTGTAAGATTTCACCAAGCCAATAACAAATGTGTGCCTCCAAAACACTCTACTAGTTATTATGAGGCCACAGATAGTCTCCTTCAGGCACTCTAGCCCCTCATGCACCAACCAGACAAACCAGAAGTCTGTGATAAATGATTATTAAAACCAAGAATCACACACATTAGGTTCTTCCAGTTCCAAAGCACCAGACACACATCCCAGGTCAAAATATACTTCAGATCTTATCCAAAAACCACGCTGGTAGCCAGTCCTTTAGTAAACTGAAAACTAAAGGTTTATTAATGTATCTAAGGGAAGGTGAAAGCAATCCCCCTCAACACAAACACTTATGCAAAAACCTAGCCTTTTGTAGCTACTCTCTGAGGAGAGGATCATTATCTTCTGATTCCCTGTTCCCAGAGTCTCAAAATCAAAGCCCAAACTGCAAAAAGGGAAAATTAACCTATTCGTGGGTGTGTTAGTTATGAGCTAAAGCTGTTGTGAACTTGTTACCACAGAAAAACCCATTGGTTGGGTTTGAAGAACGGACTCTGACCAAAGTACTTGTTGGAGTTGGGAGTGATCCCTGGTAAGCTTATTAGCATGCATATAGGTGCTTTTTATTTTTTTAAAATATGTTTTCTCTTTACTGCTTTCACCTTAAGGATAAATGTGCTTGCTTAGAAAGAACTGTGTGATAACTTGTAGCTGTTGGCAATTAATCTCTGGAGAGAAAGCAAAGCTCAGATCCTGGCCTGTTTAGGCAGTCTGGCTTACTAGATATATCACAGCATAGGCAGGGAACTGTGCAGCCTGGAAAAACCATGGTCAGGAGGGAGAGAGACACAAGTTGCTACCATGAAACATGACAGAACAGCTGGGAGCCTCGGATGGGTGCCTTTGAGGGACCACAAGTGCTGTTGCCCTGAGTTGTAACCGTCATTTTACAATATTTATGAAACCACTTGCAAAGAACATTAATCCTGTGCTATATTTTGTAATCAGTTCAGGCTTACTTCTGTTAAAAGAAAACAAACTCTAATGCGGAAAAGCCCTGAGAATTTTTTTGAGGGCTCTGCAAGTTTCTACCCATGGAAACTCAAAGGAAGTTTTATTGAATATGCACCCTACTTCTTAAGCCTGTTGTCTTGGTAGAACACTTAAGGTTTACATCACATGAATTACTTTAATATAATTTCCACTAAACAGATTCCTCCAAGATGGCCCAAGGAGGTGTAATTTGTCAGGTTCTATGCTGTTCTAAAAATGCACTTCGGTATTTTTCATCTGACATATTAAAACTAAATTTAAAAAATAAAGGAAGTAAAATATAGAATCCTAGAACTGTAGGGCTGAAAGGGACCTCGACAGATCGTCAAGTTCAGCCCCCTGCACTGAGGCAGGACCAAGTGTAACTATAACATCCCCGACAGGTGTTTGTACAACCTGTTAATACAAAAACAAAACACACCTTCCCATGATGGGGATTCCACCACCTCCCTTGGAAGCCTGTTTCTGAGCGTAACCACCTTTATAGTTAGAAAGTTTTTCTTAATATCTAACCTAAATCTCCCCTTGCTTCAGATTAAGCCCATTGCTTATTGCCCTACTTTCAGTGGACATGAAGAACAATTGATCCTCTTTATAACAGCTCTTAACATATTTGAAGACTGCCCCCCTCCATTGTCTTTTCTCAAGACTAAACATATGCCCAGTTTTTTTTAATCTTCTCTCATAAGTCAGGTTTTCTAAACATTTTTATTGTGTGTGTCACTCTCCTCTGGACCCTTTCCTAAAATGTAGTGATCAGAATTGGACACAGGCCTCACCAGTGCCAAGTAGGGCAGGACAATTATCTCCCATGTTTTACATACAGCATTCCTGTTAATGCACCCCAGAATGATATTAGCCTTTTTTTGCAACTGCATCATATTGTTGACTCCTATTCAATTTCATTTTGTAGTTGTGGATTTGATTTTTTCCTTCTTAATTGAAGTACTTTGCACTTGTCTTTATTCTATTTCATACTGTTGATTTCAGAACAGTTCTCTAATTTGTCAGTCATTTTGAATTTTCATCCTGTCCTCCAAGGTGCTTACAAATCCTCCCAGCCTAGTGTCATCAGCAAATTTTATAGGCATACTCTCCACTCCATTATTAAAGTCATTAATGAACATATTGAGTAGTACTACACGCAGGACTGACCTCTGCAGGACCCCACTAGATATGCCCTTCCAGTTTGGTAGTGAACCACTGATTACTTTTGAGCACAATCTTTTAATCAGCTGTGCATCTACCTTATAGTAATTTCATCTAAATCACATTTCCCTAGTTTGCTTGTGAAAATGTCATATGGGACTGTGAAAAGTCTTGCTAAAATCAAGATACATCACATCTACTGCTTCCCCTTCCCCCATCCATTAGGCCAGTAACTCTATCAAAGAAGGGAATTAAGTTGGTTTGGCATGTTTTGTTCTTGACAAATCCATGCTGGTTATTCCTTATAACCCTGTTATCCTCCAGGTTCTTACAAGCTGATTGTTTAATAATTTGTTCTAGTATCTTCCCAGGGGTACTAGATTCCATACTCACTTCCCAGCCACAACCAGGGGCCAAGTTCAAACTTGTTAGAAGGGGATGCAACACCATTGACTTGGGTGCTGTTGAATATATTTACCCCAGGCCTGAATTTGGCCCAAGGTCTCCCAAGCCACTTCCAACTACATAGTCATGTTCAGTGTTTTGGAGAATGCTTGTACCTCTCGATGTAGATAGGTGTGTGTGTGTGTGTGTGTAATGTGAACTGCACCCTGGATTTCTGCAGATACAACTTTATGTCACAAAGAACTGCACCCACAAGCAATTGCAGGGAAAAACTTGTGCATCAGTCTGTGCCTTAAAATATCACAATCCATAAAATCACTCATTTCTGTATTCTTTGCAATATTCTGTAAACAAACTTTGTGAAACAACTAAACACTACACGAATAACCACTACATCTGCTGCTTATTACTCTTCCTCTTTCTTCACCCTTCCGTTCTTTCCCTTCACCTTTTTTCTTTCTAATATAGATTTCAATACATCTTTTTCATCTTTTCAGTATTTTTGATTTCTCTGTTCTGTCTTATCAAACCTCTCAATTCAGGTTATTCTGTCCTTCTCTCTTCCCTTCGACTCAGTGCTCTGTTCCTCCTTATATGAATTATTTTAAACTCTCTTTCTTCTCCAGGTCCCTACATTTTCCTCACTCTTCTGGTCTCTCCCTTTTCCTTTCAACATGCTCCCAGTACCCACTGCTCATTATGTGGATCACCAACTCCCATTTGTGCACCTAGCTGCCCGGATTCTTCCATCTCATCTTCTAATTGATGGCTCAGTGGAGAACCAGATTGACCGAGTTGGGAGTGCTCCTCAGTGAAGAAGTTCAAATTCAGCCTCTCTTTCCCCCCATTTGTTTGGCCCTCACTTAGCTCCTTTGTGCTGTGCCTGTTGGGCTTAGAGCATCCCTCTCAGGTGCCATGGCAGGGCATGAGGGCACCAGACAAAGAGGAAGGATGTTGAGGGTGCAATTGTTAGCGTGACAATTGCTCTTTGCCCACAGAGAGGTACTGCAGTGTTAAGGAGCTCAGTTTGTTACATTCTGCAAGTTTTTCAGGACTTTCATTTTCATATTAGGGTTTGGTCTTAAAGTTTTAGTGCAGGAGATAAGGAGAGTGTGGGTCCTTTGTGAGTGGTCTTCATGGGTATCACTGCCTTTTTCAGGTTGGTAGCCAGCAGGGACACCAAGATTTTTTTTTCAGGATGTGGATCCAGATTCTAATCTTAGTTTCATTGACTGGTGTAGCTCCACTGAAATCAGACAAGTTATTCCAGATTTACAGCAGTGTGAGACCTGAATCTCATTGGTCCATGTTGTTTTGCTGGTTTTTAGTCTGGTGACATGGGGCATCGTAACAGCCTATCCATCTAGCTTAGCTTTATTTGATGGCATGTTTCCTCAGGCTAAGCAGAGTCTGATTGTGGGAGACTTGGTTTTCTTTCAGACTTGAAGCCCCAGGCATTGGTCTGTGCAGATGAGCCTCCTGCGAAATGTAATGCAAAAGCATAACAAATGCATAACAATCTTGAATGCCAAATACAAGATTCTGCTGGTAGCTTGCCATTTGAATGATTTGAAATCCTTGCCCACAGAATTCAGACTCTGCTTTATCCTTTGGTAAAGGTACCTTTAAGGGAGATTGTATTTTGCACTCTTTAAAGAGAGGAATTCACAGAACTGCCTCTCTACCCACACCTGTTGAAATGTTCACTTGTAAATCAGTTGACAGAATGTCAGTGCTTTAGTTTTTAATTCAAGCATTTCAACTGAACATCTTCATCAGAGGAGCGAGGGCAGCACTTGGATGAAATTTCATTTCTGTGGCTTTGTCTTCAGTACATGGAACACAGGCATAGAGCATAAATGTTTAATGAACAGGACCATCAGTCTGGCAAAACTTTGGCACCAAATGTTGTTGTTCCTCGTTACTGTCAAATTTCAAATTATGCCTGAAAGGAATCAAGACCTGAAATCAACTTCTCTTGCTGCTATATTATTGTGTCATTAAAACAGAAATACAGGAGAGAGGGAAAAGGAGAGCTTTGCTTTCTCTTTGTTTCTAGCACATTCTCTAGTGTATTTTGCAAACATTTCTTTTCCATCATGCTTCTGTCTTTTTCTCATTCCCTCTTTATATATCCTCAAAATAGGGTTTTTTTAACTATTTTAATAATTAATATGCCATTTTCCCAATAACTTCTCATGTTGACCTAATCTCTAGGACTATACAGTAGAGATGTCCAGGTTATGAAAATGCCCAGGACCACCTCTTTCTGATGTGCAGTTTGCAATTGCTTATTTCTCCAAGATAATCTGGTCTGTTATCCAGGAGGCTTTGGAGCATGGGGAGTTTGGTTTTTAAAGCCAGCCATCTAAACTATTTGTGCCAAAGGGTGAGGGGGACATATCTTTCCCCTTTTCAAATGGACCAACTGCATGAAGAAATATTGAGGAAAAACTTGCTTAGACCTGAGACATAAATGGTACCATCTCACTTTCTTCCTTTAGGCCTGTTGATTTTTAAATCCAACTTTAGACATCAATACTAGCAAATTTCCATATGGATTCTGATTCCCCTCCATTCTCTAGGCTTTGGAAATATCACTTCAGTTTTAAGTATCTTTCCCATTACTTTCCTCTCTCCTGTTAATGACGACACAAACACTGTACAACCAATTATGATGTAAATTTCCCAGAGTTCATCCTTATTCTGCTAATCTTTCAATATAGTTCTCTGCTCTCCCTTTTCTCTGTACTAAATGTTGGGCTCTTACTTTTTCTGTAGTTTTCTTGCATTTAAAATTTATAAAACAGTTTGGTATAGTGTCTAAAAACTGCAGTTTACATTTTTTTTTTGCTCAGCTTTACAAGCTACTTAACTCTGAATTTATTATAGAGATGAGCCTGAGCCAAAACCTCATATCTAAACCTGGTTTTAACATTGGTTCACTTTGGAATCTGGACCTGCATCCAAGGCTGAATGTCTCCATTGGCCCTTATATCTATGTCCGTAAAAACTACATTAAGATGGAAGTAAGGGTAAAAGAGTGGATCAGTTATTTATGGGTAAAAATAAATTATTGGGATGTCGTAATTATCCCCAAATCAACCATTATAAACCCAGGAAAGCCGGAGTAACAGTTACCCTTAAAATAAATCCAAACATGGTAAGGTAAGGTAAGAAATGCAAAGTTAAAGCATTTAAACAACCTTAACTCTGCCCTGTAGTGGTATACAAAAAAAGTATGGTTATGATTAAGGCCTTTTAAGGTTCATGATTAGATTAAACTGATTTCTAAAAAGAGAGAAATTAGATTATCTGTAATGGATACACCCAAGTCCCCAGATCCAAACCTTCACAAAATATGGAATGTTTAGAATCCAGGTCAGAATTTTGCAGCATGGGCATGATTCTGATTTACACAAGAGTGACATTGCTGCTTGTCTTATGTCTCACATAAAGGGACAGACTCCATTAAGTTTTAATTTAAGCAGCATTGATGAGAGGTCTCATTAATGTGAAGGGGAATAACGTTAGACACTGCATTCCGGACAGAAAGAGCCCTATCCATGCTAATAGGGACAGGAAGGATATAAAGACGTTTTAGTTTACAGTGGGCATGAACTGCTTTGGCAGACCTTATTGAAGACATCAGCTGTCTCCCAGTCTGAAACTCACTCTTCATCCAAAATGCTAGAAAAACCAAGCTCTGTGTGTGTGTGTTTTTTTTTTAAATCCTGATGAGGAAAAGCTAATTTAATGAAAATGTGTACAGCTCCATTCAGACTCTCTTGTCCATACTCTAGCGCTAAGATTGTGCTTGCCAAGATCTATGATGCCAACTCTGGCTGATGATTTTTTTTTTTTTTGCTGCTGATCATGTGTGACCCTTTGGCTGCAGACTGCAATGGTGCTTCCCAACCCAAGTTGCATTCCTGCTTCTCTCAGCATTCCCCTGCGGGGGTCTATCAGCAAGTCTGCATCTGATCTATGTAGGATGGTTTTTTTTATATAACTCAGAGCTTTGGCTTAGCACTCTGCCATTTCAGTTTTTCATGTAGCACTTTCAGTCTCTTATCACTGTGGCCTGAGAATGCACTGCTATCTACAGGTCTTGTTGATGGGCCATAGATATTGGGGGTTACACTCCATGCCAGGTTATGCCTCTATAATGACATTCTGTATCTATGCTCATCTCTGTTTGACTTTGGAGAGAGAAGCTGCAAAATTGGAATCATGATCTATATGTTCCCAATGTTTGTGGGTATTGGAGTTCAGTGTTTCGATTTGGCCCATGATAAGGGGCTGCTCTGATTTTTGAATCCAGATATGAAAGTTCACAAATGATCATGTGCCATAGTTTGACTTATCTCTACTATTTCTATCATTTAAAAAAAATAATCTTGCCGAGATGGAGTTCATTAGTTTGCAAAATGGATTTGGAAATGTTGACAAATGCATTTGCGATATCCCAGTGTGATTACGGCATTTCTCTATTTGCAAGACTTCTCTATACCAGCTTCACTTAATCCAAAGCACAGCATGAATCCTCACTGGGACCAGCTTTTTCTATCATATCATTCCTTCTTTCTTAAATCCCCCCAACTAGCTTTCGGTGAAATACCAAAAAGGTTTTATTACTTATTAAAAGTTTCATAATGGAGACCTGGCTTATCTTTCCTACCTTCTGTCACCAGACAAACTCAGATGAACAGCTGCCAGCTATTTGTCCAAAATATAGATTGAAACCTTTTGGACTTTGTACTCTCAGAAACTTTGCTCCGCAACTGGAGAACAGTTCCAAGATTAGGCTTCAAAACGCAAACACAAAACTGATTCCATTAAAGTTTTTACACTGAAATTGGAGATCTATCTGTGCAGTGACTTTTAGCGAAGTGCCTAGGAAACCGCATTAGATTATCTATGCTTTGTATTGCACTGTCAATTACTACTAATTACATAGGACTAAAACTGTAATCTTGCTTTTATTTCAACAGTTGAACTTGACCTTATTAATACACAGTATAAATCTAACTTTAATTGGCATTTATATGGCTGGACTGTGGATTTATCAGTCTTTGCATTAGGGGCTAGGTGCAAAGCACACAGAAGTCGATAGAAAGACTCTCATTGACTTGAATAGGCTATGGATGATCAGGCCCTTCAGAGCTGCTAGTGGGATACTGCACCAGCACCACCAGCTGGATGAGGTAGTCATTCTTGTTTGCCCCTAACCTTGCAAGTAGGCAGCATGCCACGTGCCATTGTGCCCAGCTCCCCCAACTCCTTTGAGATTGATTTCCCTGCACCTAATATCTAGTACCAGAATTCTGGATGCTCTTTGTGCAAGTGTGCCAAGGAGATATGAGAGCTTCCTGCAGGTTCTCCTGATCTAGCCCATGCTGGATTCCTAATGACAATGACTACCAACAATAAACATTCACTTCCACAGTGTCTTTTCAATTAATTTCATAGATGTACTGACAGCAGCAGCCTGTAACTTACAATAGGTGGCACTATGGAATGATGGCACACTGCCATTCAGTGCCACATGCAGCCATGTGTGTAGCTGTCTGTCCAATGCCACTTGCAATTGGCACCGCCCTTTTCCGCCTCAGGATAAATTAATAAATTTATCACATTTAAAGTCAGTGGGGTTGCAAAAGCGATGATGATTGGTCGCATTGAGTCCAGGTGTTCACATTTTTATCTGGTTTCAGTACTCACAAACTTTGACACTGTAGTGTATATTTTCAATTTAGGATGAGAACATACACACAAATCTACAGCTAAGAAAATGTTGACCGCCATATAATTGAGTGTAGCTAAGCAATAATGTGTATCTAGCCTATGTATTTATAATGCACCTTTCACCAGCTGGGTGCCATGCACTCTATAAACAATTACATCAGTTCCATCCACTCCATACTCCTCACCATTCAACCACTTTCGATACTTCCTTAAAGCAGCTTTTTTTCTTGCTTGTTTATCTCCACGAGAAATGCTGCTAGCTGTTCTGTCCTGTTGTCATTGAGGGGAGGTCTGTGTGAAGAGAGACCTTACACTATGCTTTGACTGCAAAATTGGGCTCATCCTGATCTTTAGTGATAAAGAATTCCACACCCCATGTTCAGCCAACTAAGAATACTTGGCCCCTGACAGTTTCACCTTTGGATCTCAGTTGCAACATCCCCATTATAATCACAGCTGTCATGGTAGATCACAGAGAGAGGGATGATTCCTGGTTAGTTGGGACCCAACTGATTTGACAACTTTAACATTGGTAATATACAAAACCATCAAAAATATGCACACGTGAACTTGTTAAACACATTTATTGAGTTCTTGACAGTAACCAAACACAGTGAATGACCATTATAAACAAGAAAAAAGGCATTAGCTTTAACTTGGTCAGCTCCTGCTACATCTGTAAAGAAAATATATCCCTTCTAGCAATTTACAAGGTTGAATTTGTATGTCTCAATAATGGACTCAAACCGGGGAAATGGTAATTTTAAACTAGCCCATTTTTCAGTTGCCTTCTGCTTCTGGAGCCTAATTCTTCTTAATGATGAACCATAAAATGGAATTAAAGTTACACTAGCTTTGTTAAATACATTCCTAATTGCCATTAACTCAGTTAAAGTGGCTGCAAACAAATAAAGTAAAAAAGAAAAGTAAAGCAGCCTCAAATGCTAGAGGCTTATCATTTCAGAAAGGAAAAATAAACCAAAGCGAGTGTACTAAATTAATTTGTTCAACACATTTATTGAGTTGTTAACAGTAACCAAACACAATGTATGACCTTTGTAAAACAAGAAACAGAAAATGGATCATTTCTGATCTTGGCAAATCCTACTACAGATATGTGACAAAGGGGGATATATTTCAATTTCTTTTATATTCTGCATTGATATATTTACAATACTTATCTCTCAATGTCTGTCCTTTTTTAAATTAAATAAACAGAAGGATCATAACCTAGAAATAAGTTTCCTCTACAATCTTCTTGTTCTGTCTTGTCAGTATCCATTAATGATAGGGATATAATGAGAGCTTTCCAAGGATTACTTGGCACACAGAACACAACTCCACTTTGATGCTGTACGGAGCCACCTTTTTCTTTTTTATTTTTTTTTCTTTTGAAGGGGAGGAAAGAAAGAATTTCATATGTACAAAGGCTGAAAAGTCTTTCTTTGTGAAGCTAAATTAGTTCAGGAAAACGGTATCAAAATTGTAATCACATTTACTGTAGTTATTGTCTCTTTTTTTTTTATTACGATCAATCATATGAATGAATTTTTAGTTAAGTTTCCATCTTGGCAGCTTTTTTCTTGCAGCACATTTGCACATACTGTCATGAATCCAAAGAGTGAATGAGGCTGGGTGCATTCTAGATTATGTCAATTCACAGTAGTATCATTCCACTGAGGTTAGGAGTTCTTCCTGTTTGTCTTAATTACTTGAGGAGCCATTCATTTACTGAAAGAAAAGTAATAACAGTTATACTTTACCAAACACCAAATAGAAAATTGCTGTTTTTAAAAATTAAGTGCCTTCAATGTTTGTATTGTGTAGAAAATAGTTGTTGAGTAATTTCAAAATTATGAATTGAGAATGTGGCTCTTAGGCCTGGTCTACACTAACCCCCCAAGTCGAAGTAAGGTACGCAACTTCAGCTACGTGAATAACGTAGCTGAAGTCGACATACCTTAGTTCGAACTTACCGCGGTTCAGACGCGGTCCACACGCGGCAGGCAGGCTCCCCGTCGACTCCGCGGTACTCCTCTCGCCGAGCTGGAGTACCGCAGTCGACGGCGAGCACTTCCTGGTTCGACTTATCGCGTCCAGACCAGACGCGATAAGTCGAACCCAGAACTTCGATCCCCAGCCGCCGAACTAGCGGCTGGGTGTAGACCAGCCCTTAGTCTTAACACTAGACTAGAGCTGGTCAAAAAATTTTAAATGAAAAATATTTAGTTGAAAATATCTTTTTCAATAGGCAATTATTATTTTTTTTTTAATTGGAAAATGAAATATTTAGTCATGTTTTTGCCTTTTTTCAGAATTGTTCTTCCTTTCTACTCCTTCCTCCCCCTTGTCACTCATTTTTCAGTGGAAAAGAGAAAAAAGGCAGGTGGGAGGAATATGAACTGAAAACTGAAAAATTTGGAATATCCGAGAAATCATTCCTTTCTGAAACCTGAATTTCCCATTTGAGACCAGCTCTACTATCATCCTTCCTGATATTTTTCAAATAGTGTTTTTATCAAATTCCTTAGTGTGATTCAACTCCACAATGGCACGTGACTGCTCAGTTGAGCTGCTTAAGTATATGTGAAATCATATCTGCTCACTTTCAATACTATCCCATTTCTACTAATGTTTATTCCCATGATCTCCGCGGAGCCAACACAGCTCTGGGAGAGAGAGTTGGATGCTATTCTGGACGCAACAGCAGGAACAGAAATTGTTAACTGAGTTCCAAATGCACAGCGTCTGTTGTTGATGTTGTGAAAACTAAAGAGAACCCAGCTAGATCGTCAGTTTGCAACTGGAAAAAACATAATGATAAAGTGAGAAGATGTGTTCTGGAAATAGCTCAGAGATAATCAGCGTGGAACCTTACATTACTAATTTTATGGAGTTACCTTTCAGAGTAGAAATACATTTTATTTCCTTATAACATTTCCTTCAAGTGTCATATGGCCTATTATTTTACTCCACTTTATATCAGAATCTGCAGTGTGGGGCTATTCCTAGCACAATTATGTTTTGATTCTCATTGGCACGTGCCATACCTCTTTTTCAAGAAAACAACTTACACCTACAAATTATCCTATTGTCATAAACTGGAGTGGGATGTTATGATGCTGTGTATCATTGCAAAACTTCCCAGATTTCAGATATTCTAAACTTGATAGCTGAAATCTGACACTTACATTCAGATCCTATCCCACCTATTTATATATTGATTTGCTTTTATATGTCTCATCGTACACCGCTACTAAAACAACATTATGTAAATCAAACAAGGATCCTCAGAGGAGAGGAGCTCTACATAGGTGTAGACATTATTGTTCTGGAGAGTGCCTTGTGTAAAACCTACCTCTATACTGTAGTTTCTGTGCTCTGTTGTTTGGACAATCTTTACCCTGTAAACTAAAATTGATATTAGTTCGGATACATCGATTGTTGAGAGGCTGGACTGGTCTGAAATTGTCACTCATGCTCAGAAATATCTGTGATGGCTGATTCTGGCTTAGCAGTCGTAAAGAATGCATCTATACAAAACACAAAACAAGGACCTGTAGTATTATTCTTCACTCTAAGTAAACAATATTGAAAACTATTTAGATTAATCATCATATGCAAAGTATTCTAACAATATTTTTGTGATTTGGAATTTGGGGAGGGTTGACAGAGGTTCAGTCTATACTAGGGTGACCAGACAGCAAATGTGAAAAATCGGGATGGAGGTGTGGGGGGTGGAGAGGGGTAATAGAAGCCTATATAAGAAAAAGACCCAAAAATCGGGACTGTCCCTATAAAATCGGGACATCTGGTCACCCTAGTCTATACTAAACATATTTTTAGACCCATGGGCAACTGGGATACCTTTAAGTAAAGACAAAACCATTCCTTTTGTGGTCATGATCCTGTTTCTCTAAGCCCCGTTGCAAACAAAGCCTCCAGTTTTGTGCAGAATAAATGGAAATGGCACAAGGGAGCTTTGGCTGACCAGAAAGTAAATGGAATCTATAGTACTAGATAGTGGCAGCAGGTGCAGAGAAAGGGAATTTGATGAATGATGAGAGAAAATTGCCCAAAGATGTTATGGTAACTACTCTGGCTTACTATTGAGAAGACAGCTCTGGGTGAAAGTGCCCAAGTATTGGTTATGCCACAGAAATCTGAATGCAGAGACTGAATGGCACCACATCTGTATTTTTAAAGAAGTCAGTGCTTCTGGAAGGCATGGGACTTGACAGTCTTGGAGACTGAAATCTTCTCTGAATCTATTCACTGAAAGATCTACCTGGGTCAACACCAGTGCAATCATCCCTACATTGCCCTCCTTTGGCCCTGCTCTGGGACTCCTTTATGGGACAAAAAGAACAGGAGTACTTGTGGCACCTTAGAGACTAACAACATTATTTATTTATTTATTTAGTCTCTAAGGTGCCACAAGTACTCCTGTTCTTTTTGCGAATACAGACTAACACGGCTGCTACTCTGAAACCTGTCTTTATGGGACAGTCTTTACCTATCATGACTACTAACAAAGTTGCCAATTGTGAAAGTGGTATTTGTAGGGTGGGCAAATGTCCACTAGCAGCTGGATTGCAAACAACCAAACAGCTATCTGTCTACGATGACTTTTGAAGTGGCAATCTAAAGGTTAAAGGGCATTTATCCATTTCCTCCTGGTGGCTACCTCATTAGTTAGAGTAGTGGGAAAGTGGGGGAATCTAATGGAGAGTTTTGAAGAGAACTATACCAGTAGGTGTGTTTTGCATGTTGTAGATGTGCTAATGCCTACAAGGGAAATCTTCTGTCTTGCATCAGTTCTCAAGTCTGAGTATACTGTATAATTAGTATGTATTCCATTAAATCAATTTGCAGTACTAATATGGTAGTATGCATCTAACCAGTAAAGCCTGACAAGGAGCAGCTATCATGAGATGATGTCCTTTGAGTACTAGTGTAGGCTATAGAAACATTCTGATCTTCGTTTTCTACTAAACAATTTGCATTATTGTAATAATGTAACAAAAATATTTCTTGTAGAAAACATGCACGTTTATTGGGAAGTTTAGTATGTATGATATGTACCCGTTTTCTCTCAACTGTGTCCCCTAAATTACTCTACCCATTTAGAATAGAACAACAAACTGTATTCCCCAAACCCATGCACAGTTGGACAGAATTAATACAATGCAGTTAAAATACATTGCATGCTTTCTATAGCATCTTATTGACAAAGATGACAGGACTTGAAGCCCCAATGTGATTTTTTTGAGCCTTGATTTCTCATCCTTTATTTCATTCCTTGGACTAGATAACTTCTGCTGTGTTAGCTAGAGCTGCTGTACTCTGGGGTGAGGTGAGAAAACAGCTCTAAGATCTGCTTAGGGCTCTTAGGATTCTCACTAATGGAGGATATACCAGGGATGAGGTGAATCAGTGCATCCCGTGGCTGGCCCCAGTAAATTAAATAGGTCCAGTGCTCTGTGCCAGAATAGGCTCCCTTTGGCCAATTAAGAGGGCAGGGCAGTATCTGGGGAATAGAAAGGACCAGGCAGAATCTGAGAGAGGGAGACCCAGTGAATCAGAGCTGCCAGAGTCGGAAGGTGTTTCCTGTGGGGCGGGGAGATACTGAAGGCAGGAGCGCAGAAAATGCGGTTCACCAGCTGACCTCTCCAAGCCAGAGAGCCAGGGCTGGAAGGCGAAAGCGAGGAGGAGGGAGCAGAGGGAGGTGCCTGCTGTCTCTAAGCCAGAGAGCTGATGCTAAGGCTCAGAGAGGGCTGAAGGCAGGTGTGCAGCATAAGTGCTTAACCACTGACATCACCAGAGAGCTGGGTCCAGGGGATCAGTGAGAGGGTTGGGGGAGTGAGGGATGCTCCTCTGGCCAGGATGATCTCCTAGAGAGAGGCTGTGGGGGTTCCCACTGGGAAGAGAGGGGTTGCACTCGAGTTGGGAGGGTTGGGGTGGCTGTCCTGGCAGAGGGATAGAAGGGGACCGACAAGGAGCCTAGGTGTGGTGGAAGACTCCAGAATATGAGGAGGATGCACTCCAAGCAGAGAGGCTGGGGGTGGCATTGGTGGTTTTCCTGCTGGGAAGAAGGGGGTTTTAAGGACAACGTGGACTGGGGATGATATGGACTATGTTTTGGGACTTTTGTTAGAGCTATGGGATATTTTTTAAGCAAGAGCCTGAAGTGGAGCTCTTGGGTTACCCTGAGAAGGGAAAGTGACACAGGTGCACTTGTAGTGCTGCAGCCTGCTGCCAGAGGCTGCCACCCTTTGACGCCCCCTTTCCCAGGCACCCACACTTGAGGATCTGTTGTCTGTGGCACTCTCAGTGGGGGTTGAAAGCAACTGAACTGTGCTGCAAAGACCCCGTTGTTGTGGCTTTTCCACCAATGTGGTCCCCAGGTGGCCAACACAATGGAATGAATCTAGCTCCTACTGCTTTCTCTCTGCTGCTGCTACCTAACTGTAGCCCTCAATATGTCACTCTGGAACCAAAGGCCTATCTTCCAAATTTTTGACACACACGTGCTGGCATCAATCCTGCCACCTTTTTTCTGCACCCGAAAATGTAGACTGGAGCCTTCCCCAAAGGCTCTTTGTCCTAGCTCCAGTCCCACTGCATAAACTGGCTTCCACAATCCCTCATGAGACCACAATCCTCACTCTTCTAATGTTCTTAGTCTTTTCTAACCTAGTGTAGGAGGGTCCTAATTATGCTTCTGCGCGTGGGTATTTTTTAGTTATTCTAGCACCCCCTTTGTGTAGAAATTACAAAACAAACATGGTTTAAGATACAGTATTGCACTAAACCAAAGAGAAACATAATTTCAAATATGATGCTACAAAGATATACATTTAAAATATTTATTCTTCTGATGACATTTACTAAATCCATTATGTTGGTTTTAGTTTACCTGCATCCTTGTTATGTAGACAGGTTTGTTCATTATTATCCAACTTGCTGTTTCATAGCAGGGTGGAATGGTCATGGACCCATCATATGTAATGAAACTAGAGGTCTCGGGATAAAGCTCCTCAATATTAAGTCCCTGCAGTAAGTATGCATCATCTAGAGAATAAAGGGGGAAAATGATCTAGATCAAGCAATATTTTCACAAGACAAACTTTGTTGCACATGCCTTTTACTTTAGAACCTCAACCTTAGTTTTACTGAAGCAGAAGGTCAAATGAATATACATTATGCTCTGTACAAATTGATTGTTCAACACATGGACATTAACAGATATTATGATTTTAATATAGTAACTTTGCCCTTCGATGCTTGCTCACAGGTTCTGTTGACTTCACTGGGAGTCTAGCACAAGCATTTGCAGTGAGAATTTATTTGGCCCTGTTTTAGGTATTTGGGTTTAAAGCTGGTTGAAGTTGTATTTATTGATTTGGATGCATCAGTCTTTGAAGAATGCCGACTTACCATATTTTTGGAGTGATGAACAATTTTTGCTCAACAAAACCTTGGGAAGGCCAAGAGTGCTAAAGCTTAATTACCCTTGTTTGAGAGAAAAGATTGTTCTGTCTTGTTAAGGTTAATGTATGATGATATAGCTGCTCAATGAAGCCTGCTGTCCTTTAGTGGGCACAGTGGGAGTGGATGCAGTATAAACTCAGAATGCTCAAGTCAGAGGTGAGAAAATATGCTGTAAAGAAACTTACTGGGCTTCCCACTTTTTTCATATCCTCTCTGGTATTAATGAAGTGTCCCTTTGTAGATGACTGCAGAGTGTGGACATGTGCCAGCATATAATTAGAAATGGATATAACTTTTAAGAGTCATCGAAGCTGCTCATCCCCTGCTATATTGTATGTATTATTGCTGTTACATAACACTAACCCTGCAGTGCTTTCTGCAAGTCTTTCAAAGCTGTAACTGATTTTCCAGGATTCTCTGCAGAATTTCAGACTCAAACAATTCCTTACTGGATATTGTGCTGAGGTACTTTACATTTAAACTCTTCAACTGTCTCCTCTACCAATATGATGCATCACTGGGGAAGCTGGGCTGGTAAGATGAAGTAATGGTGAAATCTCAGTGGCTGCTTTCAATTGCATGTAGTGTGTTTGGTATGGTTCATTAGTTAAGCAAATACTGTGTGGGCAAGGAAGGTGTGCTACCATGCTGCCAACTAAGCACATTTCTTCTCCTTTCAGTAAATGAAAGGACCTCCCATTGACATTGATGGGGAGATATGGAAGCAAGTGCCGTGGAAATCAAATGCTAAGATTCCTGCTCATAGACCAGAGATCTCAGTCTAAAGCACATCACTTCTAATCTATATCAGAATGGTCATGACTTTCCACTGAGTTTATCTGAAGTTTCCCATGCAACATTTATTGTAAACTTAACTAGAATAAAAACCACATGTTAATGAGCAATGAATTTACAATCAATACATCTTTAAGACAAGCTATTGAAAAAGAAAAAAGGGGGAAAGAGTTTTTGAGATTGTAAATATATTTTTTGTTCACTTTTAAGAAAGTTATGAAATTCATGCTAAATGTTAGCTTTTATTAGCCAAAGTATTCAGTGTAGATGGCTTCACCTTAAACAGCTGACAAGTCAGGTAGTTACTTCGTTTCACCACTTTTCTATAACAGCAGCAGAAATAGCCATGAAAGTATGGTCAAGCATGTGAAGATTCAATGGAAGTAAATGACTTGAGTCTTTGACTGATTCAGTTGCAGTACGTGTGTATCATATAAGCCACATTTCTCCAGGTGTCACTCATGAAGTATATCAACTTACTTTATTCATGCTCTACTTTGTGTCACTAGTATAATAAAGTCTGTACCTATTGTTTCAATATCCTCATTTACAACAATATTTACATAAAATGTCATTGATCAACATTCATGGTATTGCACAGTTAACAAACAACCTCCACTCCTTCCTCCTCTATTTCCCTCTCCTACCTTCCAAAAAGAAAGCAGAAAAGTTGCAATGATCAAGGAAGCATGCAAGCGCTTAAAAATGTGATATTTCATCTCCATTTGAGAGATTGTTGCTAAAGGATAAGGCAAAATACACGTTCTGTGTTGTGTGTGAGGGGAAAAAAAGACCTTTTTGCATCACAAATGCATGTCTCAGGCAGTAGATGGTTGGAGTGCCCAGGGAATACAAATGTGATGGCTGCTATCTTGACCAGCACACTGGGGATTTAGTGAGCTAAATGCATGAGTTGCTACAGCATTAACTAAACGGTCACGTCTCCCTAGCTGGGTCTATATAATTCATAACCACCGGTGATTGAGCAGAGGCTGGATACACTCACCAGTGGGTTACACAAGAATCACGCCTGATATCTATTTAAAATCTGTTCAGACTTAATCTTCATTATTTCAGGAAAGATGTCTCCACTATATTTTCTTGGCTGTGAGAAATCTGAAGTCCCACCCCTTTTTGTACTTGAAGTCAATATGAATGCAATTCTATATGTCAATTGTGGGGTCTACTAATAGAGTGGAAAACATTGTTACTCTCACCTAGGTGACTGAGTCTATCACCTTTGTTAACATGTTCAACCTCCATTGGCCGAAGGCCTGGGATTCTGAATGTGTTTCCAAGCCAAAAAATGTTCCATATGAAAGTGCTAAACAATTGCTGTTGCATTACTGAGCCAGAATGGTGTTAAATTTTAACAGCTAGAGAGGACTGAATACACCTAAGCCCTATTAATAAAAAAAAAAAGAGCAGTGCAGCAATAATTTTGCTGGAATTAGTGAGCATGGAATGCATTTTTTTCATGCCAGTGATTGTTTTGTATGAGTCATTACACACCTCTTTCCCCCACATGAACATCCTTCTAATTATTTATAAACCAGGGAGACTGGTATGTTCATTCTAAATGGCATGGGATCAGTAAGAATAGATAGTTTCAAACTCCAAGGGCCAAGTTCTCTTACTGACATCCATATCAACTTCAATGGGTTTGCAACGGTTTAAACGAGAGCATAATTTTCTCTGAAGTGTCTATCAGGAGACTAAAGGCCAACCTAAGAAATTAGTGAAGATCTGGGATGTTGGTAATTTATGGCTTTTTTTGGGGTCACATCTCTTTTATTTCACCTGCTCTACTATAGATGGGCACTACGAAAATTAGGCTAGAAGCAGTACAGCAAGGTATCACATGGAAGACATGCAGTCAACTTCATTGTTGGTATAAATGCAGGAAACTCTACTTGTTTCAGTGGAATTGCCCGTTTATGCCAATGGTGAATTTAGCCCATTATTCTTAATGTGGATTTTTAACCTGTGTAAGTGGCACTGTTCAGTCCTCTCAGACAGCAGTTGTCATGATCTAGGGCAGGACTGAGGCATGTAACAAAGGGCTGTACTGAGCCATTGTGGGGGCACCCCCACTGTAGTGCGAGGTCCAAGAACCCATGTGTTTCTGGCAGAACCTCTGGGAAGACAAGAAGAGCCTGGCTGATGATGCAATACCGTTGGGGAGAGTGCAGCAGTTATTCACATCTCTGGTGTAGAATTGTAGGAACTAGACCTGGCCCCCTTTGCATAGGGTAGAACTTGCTGTAGAGTCATTGCATTTCCTGAATGCAAGGACTCCCTCTATGATATACCTCTCAATGGGGAACAGGGAATCCTTGGGCTTTCTGCTCCCTTGGGTACCTATGCAGGAGTCAAGCACCATTTATTTCCTAAATCATTTGCAATGTATCTCCTGGTGTGCCTCTCTCCCACTCTTAGATCTCTTTGCTTACTGTGATGTAATGCACTCAGTAAGTACCATTTGGGTTACTAATAACTCCACAGATTTGAACTGCAGTTATAAAATAATAGTGCTCTGCGTATCCCATCCAAGAAATAAACAACCGAGCTGTAAGTGGAAGTCACAAGGCTGAGATTAGCAGGAGCAACCAACTGAGCATGTGAGGATTGGGTTTAGACCATCAAAAACCAGGCACAGAGGTGGGTAGGAATATGGAGTGGAAGTAAGAGCTTAAACACTCCAGCACAGATGCAGCCTGACCTGGGTGACATCCTGAATTCATGTAAACTGGATTAGAAGTGAGCTATCTACCAGGTTGTGGGGCCCAGAGGGGAAAAAAAACTTGGGGTTTGAGTCTGATGCAAAGCTTATTGAAGTCAATGGAAAGACTCCCACTGGCTTTACTGGCTTCTGGATCAGGCCCTATATTACCTTGTTTGAGTCTGAGGGCCCCGCAAGATGTAATCTGATTCTTTGGGGCTGACCAGTATTCAGTTGACCTGAGAGCTATTTGCCCACATTGATGTTTAGGATGAATTATGTTTAAGTTGTGGTCTATTTTTTCCACTTGAGACTCTGAGCAATGGAGCCACACCTGGGATGAACTGGGTCCACTGCATCTGTTTTCAGCTGAAGCATGTTTATGGCAAGAAAGTGAACATTGCATACTACAGACCCCCTAAATAGCAATTCATGGGAATGACAGAAGAGGTAGAGTTTCTCTCGCCATCTTAATGTGACCCTGGAAAGGGATGAAAAGGGTAATGAAGAGGTGGAAGAAAATATTAGGGATCTGGGGCAAAATCAGTACTTGGTCCTGCTAGTGAAGGCAGGGGGCTGGACTCGATGACCTTTCAAGGTCCCTTCCAGTTCTAGGAGATAGGATATCTCCATTAATTTATATTGTAGCCCAATAAAAGTAAATATTGAGCCGGGTCCTTATTTAGTCCAAACTCATAATGAAAATAGGCAGACTCCTCTGAGAAAAGCCTACAGGATGTGGCACCTTATTACCAACCTTTGCCTTGAACCACCACTATCTTTTCCCACCCACTCCCATTTTTCCATATCTTAGTCAAGTTTTTTTCTAGTAGAAGTCTTGCATTTTCAATAGTAATAGACTGTCACCCTTTAATGTGATGTCTTTTTAAATGTATGATTTCTATTGAAGGTATAAACTTCATAATATTCAAAGTTATTCTGGGTGAGGCTTCTCTGCATACTTTGTCAATATCCTTCTTTAATAGAGTTTAGCAAAATCTGAAAATGGTTAAGCATCATTCCTATCTGCAATCCACATTCTGTTCATCTTGAGCTGCTTATGTCTCAGGATAATTTCTGAACCCGTGAACTTTTCTCTACACAAATTACATTTCATTAGCTTTCACATTAATTTACATAAAGGTCTCGACTCTGACAATTTTCTTTACGGATGTTGAAACTCTCATTCTTTTCTCTGCATTTGTTACACTGATTTTCCTAATTTCCCCCCCTTCATAGCAAGAACCACACATAACAAAATTAGCCCTCTTTAAGAAACTACTTAAGCCACATACTTTGCTTTATGAAATTAAAAATGCAACATGCTAAAATGGTAGAACCTAATCCCAGTGCTGTCCGTGGCAAACTCCCATTGACTTCAATGGGAGGGCTTCTGAGGCTGGATAATTAGGGTTCAAATATTGAAATA
The DNA here is from genome assembly GCF_002925995.2 of Terrapene triunguis. Classification (NCBI taxonomy): domain Eukaryota; kingdom Metazoa; phylum Chordata; order Testudines; family Emydidae; genus Terrapene; species Terrapene triunguis. The sequence continues at coordinate 11,997,757 of NW_020664543.1, read as the reverse complement.
GTGATATTTTACAGAGAATATAGTGTTTAAAAACTACTCTATCGCATTGGATCTTCTAGGTTCATAATATGGAATCATAGAAATGTAGGGCTGGAAGGGACTTCAAGAGGTCATCTAGTTCAGCTCCCTGTGCTGAGGTAAAACCAAGTACATATCCAATAGGAGAAAGGCACGGTCTAAAGATTAGGATAGGAAGAGGATAGGACACTAAGTGGTTCCAAGTTTTAATTCTAGCTCTGAGTATTTCCACCTGTTGCCTTGGACAAATTACTTATGCCCAGATTGAGAAAAGTGGCCTCTAATTTTGGATGCCCATCTTTAGACACGAGGACCCGATTTTCAGAAATGCCGAGCATCCATAGCTCCCACCACTTATGCCTGGAGCTTTGAGAGCTCAGCACTTCTGACAGTCAGGTCCTTGGTGTCTAAAGTTGGAAGCCAAGTTGAAGTCCAAAAACGGAAGCCTCTCAAATTTGAGACTGTCCATAAATTTGGCTATAAATTCTCTTGGCTGAATCTGAGATTGGGATACTTATTCGTATGTTCCCCTGTGAGGCAGTTAAGTGTTAAGCATTAAATGTAAGGAAGTAAGTCCAAAATTCAACATCTTTTCCCCTTCAGATGGCTTCTTGGCAGCAATTCTGGTGCAACACATGAAGTCCAAATTTCTGCACAGATTCCTTGGAAGCTAAAGTGCTGGTTTTATCCAACATTAAGTGAAGTGTGGGCTCCTCTACCAGCAAAAGCGTAAACCAACGTGGCATATTTCAGTTTTAAAAACCAATATTGCTGTTTTAAAATAAAAGAAAACCACCGTCAGCCCCTCAGTTGCCCTACTTTAAACATGAATATTAAAGCAATTTTTCTTTAGAGATATTCATATAGTTCCTGACTAAGTCTATTTAAAAGAACAGTCATTTCAACCTGCTCAAATCCAATTCTTTGTGCTGAGCCACTGGCAGAAGAATAAAACAGGCATTTAAAATCCACTTTGGAATTCCAAGAGGGTGGGGGGGTTGTTACGTCCATTTTAACCATTAATATTTTCTTACATTTCAAATTCCCCTTTTGACACATTTTGTCCTTGGGCTTATTATGTAACAGACTAAACATCTCTTACTGCGTTTTTAATCATTGCTTGAACTGCCCTACTTACAGTGGGCGCCTGACTTTGGACCCAATCTATACTTGTCATTCTGGCCATGCTCTCACTGAAGTAATTGGGACTGGCCATTTTGTTAAGAGTACACCGAGTATTCACTGAGGTTCCCTAAAGCGCAAGTTAAAAAAATCCCAGCTGTTAAATGCAGTATAGAAATCCTTGTAATATATGAAGTAAAATTATTTTTTCAGCAATGACACTATAATCCATCACCCAAGGCAACTTTAGAATTACTTTCAATAACTTTTTCACATTCCCAATTTGCACTAAAAACACTTCTAATCAATACTTGTTACTGCAGAAAGTAAGCTCAATGTATTGCAGCGGCACATTGTGCACTGTGTGTATCTATTTAGGGCTTGATTTTAACAGCTATGTGGGTCAATGTTAACAATAATTAAAATTTTAAAATGGGTCCAATAACATTTGACTATGAAATCTAAAACTACCTACATTTTGCATTTTCACCTTAAATTCATGGCTCATCTCATGACCTAAATTCAGTGTGATTGGAACAGATTTCATAGTTCAAGGTTTGGTTTAAAAGAAAAGGAAAAACAATCAATGAAAGGTTAAAGAACATGGTATCTACACTCTAGACAGAAGCAGCTTCCCTCCCATAGATTTGGGTGGGGGGAGTATTTTGGGGGACAGAGGAGGAAGAGCTCCCTCTGTGGCATAGTCCAGATGTCTGTCTGGCACCTGAAGAGCAGTTTGCTGGCCCAGGAATCCATACTTCGGGATTTGGAGAATCAGCAAGGGGAACACACATCTCTTCCTTATCACTCCACAGGGAATCCTCAGAAAAGTTCATACCTTAACTACTTCTGTGCTGTGACTTATCCCTTCAGGGTATTCTAGGGGAAGTGGCTGGTGAGAGAAACCCTAGCATTTGAGCTACCATGAAGCTTTACTGTCTGCCAGGGTATTTGGGGGAAGGAAAGCAGACTATCTCTTAACTGGGCCCAAACCCCTACTACTTCTCTAAGGGTGGGGAGAAAATCCTACCCAATGAGGGAAAGATCTGAGGGAAAAATTTGTGAGGGGAGCCCTGTGGTTCTTTCCTTTTTATAAGTACCTATATGGGGAGAAGAAATAAGTTGCATATTTTTAATAGAGAGTAATTAACTATTGGAACAATTTACCTAGGGATATGGTGAAGTCTCCAGCACTTGAAGTCTTTACCTCAAGATTGGATGTCATTCTAAAATATATACGCTATTTTAAGATGTAGGAATTACTGGGTGAAATTCTATGGCCTGTACGATGCAGGAGGTCAGATTAGATCAATGGTGGGCAACCTGCAGGCCACTGGGCCACACCCTGACGTGGCCTGTCAGGGTAATCCGCTGGCAGGCCGCAGGACAGTTTTTTTACATTGACTGTCCGCAGGCACGGTCGCCTGCAGCTTACGGTGGCCGTGGTTTGCCATTCCTGGCCAATGGGAGCTGAGGGAAGTGGTGCGGGCTGCAGGGACATGCTGGCCGCTGCTTCCCACAGCTCCCATTGGCCGGGAGTAGCAAACCGCGGCCACTGGGAGCTGCGGGCGGCCGTATCTATGGACGGTCAATGTAAACAAACTGTCTTGTGGCCTGCTAGCAGATTACCTTGACTGCAGGTTGCCCACCACTGGATTAGATGATCATAATGGTCCCTTTCTGAAATTTAATAGATTAATCTTTTTCTCTCAATGTTGCAGTCACTGTGGGGGAGGGAAAAAGCGGGTTTCCATAGGAGGGCATGATCTGTCCCATAACAGGCAGCATGCCTATAGTAAATATGTATTTAAAGGAAATTCTCCAAGCCTTTCACAGAGAAACCTGAGATCAGGCAAGTTTTGTTACAAATATGAAACTTGTCAAGGTTTAATGGATTTTTCAGAGAGCCTTGGAGAGTTTCAGGCTCAGTCCAAAGCAAATGAGGTTTGCCAGACTTTAAGGTTTAAAAGTAATCCTAACCCCTTGTGAGGTAGATGGTGGTAAACTCAATTTTATAGATGGGTAAGATGAGGCACAGATACCTTAAGTACCTTGCCCAAGGTCACAGAACTGGGAATAGAACAGAAGAGTCCTGATTGCCAGTCCCCTAGCTAACCACTGAACTACATATTCTCCCAGTTTTCAAAAGCAAAATGGGGCTAGGATTTCCAAGAGACGAGATTTCATTTGCTCAATCAAGATCTTTATATTTTCCTGCCTTAAAGTTACCTTCATCGTTAGCTGACATTTAAGCTTTAGTTTTCCATTCAATGGTATGGAATTACTGAACATTCTCACTTAAATGCATTCCACATACAGCAAATGTACAATACTTATTTTCATGACATCTTCATACTACTACCATTATACGCAGTAGCAATTCAGTAGAAATAGCATCTTTTTAAACACAATTAATAAAAAGGAACCATTGCTTAATATTGAATAAAATGGGAAATACCCACTTGCATGTTAAAATACATGATTATGAAACAAGAAACTAGGTAATATTTTGTAAATTAAAATATGTTCTGATCTGATATAATTCACTGTTCCACATGTAACTTCCATTATTAACACAAATGCATTTTCCCCATGTAAAAATAGTATATGTATATTTGTTGAATTTAGTTTAATTTATTGCTCTTTCAAACACAATATATGCTTTGAACTTCCAAGTATATACTATATGGACTGATGGCTCTGCTAGGTTCCTTGATAATATTATGTCACCAAATTTATCCCCAGGTCAGCTGGAAATGATAACTGGCAATACAAACCTTGTAGCTTTTGTTCGTTACTAGATGTCCCTCACATCCTGTGATTCACTAAATATGTGTGTTTACATGAACTACATGCAGCTGATAGTCATGGTGAATAAAAAGAAACTTACTTTTATATGTTATTCTTGTTATGGTATCTCTGTTTAGCATGCGATTTAGAAATGGATTTGATGATTCAGACACCTAAAGGAGAAAAATGAATAATGTCAAAAACTTTGTTACCACAAGCCTCACCTTTCAGGAAAATATAGCTTGTGTCTATATGTGTGTGTGTGTGTGTGTGTGTGTGTATATAGAAAGAAAAGTATGGAAAAAAAGGCAGATATGTGATTGCTTTGCAGGGCTTTTGCGGGGAGAGGCATAATCAACTATAGATGGGTATGTCTCTAACAGAAGTGGTCAGAAAGTTTGCATCTAAATATAAATTCAATGGAAAATAGAAGGAAAAATTGACACATGGATAAAAATGTGAAATAGAGTCTCGATCTCATCATAATTGAATTGGGTGGATTTATAGGTGATTAGCACTCTACTTGGTATTCTGTCATAGAATATTCAGTGTCATATCATGTGACATCTTTTATATCTCCTATTTCAGACCTCATGCACCGGTCTCCTCCTCTCTCTGTTGTATCTATTTCAAGTCAGTTTTTATCTTTATTTAGAATTATATGTTATCTGTGAGATTCCCAACACCAGGCTATGCGGACTGCAAGAGAAGTCTGACTGAGTGAATTGCATACTGTGGAAGGTTGTATGCAGAATATTACATGTATTAGCATTTTATTTTTGCTATTCATCCTGGGATATTTTATTGCACTGTAAGTGGCAGAGCTAACAAGTGGTGTTGTCACTTAGGCCATGCCCTCTAAAGTCCTATTTGTACAACACATTTATGTAGCTTGGTTGGTTCTGTACCTGGCCTCCTGGTACTCTAATCAATTCTCTCTGCTGTCCTGTCCTGTCTGGGCTACAGTATGTTTCTTAGCAATTGGATGGATACTGCTGTGACATATGCAGGTTTCAAAATACTTTTATTGTGAGGCTTGGAAATGTCATAAAATGTGTAATATAACCATTATGGGTCTGAACCGGAATCCCATCTCCAAATGGCCCCCAAGCATTGCGAAAGTTCTGTTCTGGATCCTCACCATTTGAGGGACAGGAAACCTCTGAAATCCTTGTAGTTGTTTCCCCAGATTGTTTTCTCTCCTCCCCATGGAACAAGCAGGGGATTCTCCCCAGAATCAGCTCATCCCCCAATATCAGGAGGTGGCCAGAGCCATAACTGATCGAGTGGTACATGGAACAGGATCTGGTGCATTCAGTGCTTTTATCTGTGAAATTTTTTTTTACCCCTCAACATTTAAACATACTGAAATATTTGGCAGTAGGTAATAGCTATGTTCAGTGGCCATGAAACACTGTGTCTATTTTGATGCACAATTATTTCAGGGAATGATTTACACTGACTCAGACATTCCAAACAAAACATGGAAACATGCACTGTCACTATATATGGAAGACAAAGACCCAAGTATCTGTGTGAAGGGAAACAACAAATCAGGTTCTACACTTCAGGTTATTCATTACATTAGGAGTGCACCTAAAGCAGTACACAGGAATGATGAAGTTATTCACACAGAACTGAAAATTGTGGGCAGTATCCAGGAGATACATCAATTCTATCCCTTTGCACGAACTACAGTTAACTCACTGGGCTCGCCTCACAGTACAATATAACAGGGAGGAAAGAGATAACCTGAAGAGCTTTCTGACAAATACCTCAAATATTAGAGCTGTACAAAAGGCAGCAAGGAGGTCCAACTTTCCAAGGTAACTGGTGAAATAGATATTTGAGTTATGAGGTTGCTATTTTGACAGAAAGTTTGATCCTTCTAAATTTATATCAGAGTATACTAAAAGGGATTTTTTTTTAAACTGACTATCTAATTTCTGGGGACATTGGCTAGATACTTTGAGGTGCAGAGTAAATCAGAGCATTGTTCCCCTAGAACAGTGGTTCCCAAACTGGGGTTCGCAAAATGTTACAGGGGGTTCTCAGGAAAAAATTCCCTAATGGCGGACAGAGTTGTCCCAGCAGCCCGGAGCCCCTGGACTTCCAAGAGCTAAGCAGATCAAAGCAAGCATATCTATCACACTGAGGAGATTTAAACTTGAAGACTCCTTATAAGAAATGGAAAGGATGGTGGATATTTTTTGCTGGTTTTAAAATTAAATAGGCAGCTTGTATTGTTTTTAAAATTATTATGAAGAACAAGTTTAAGCTTTGTTGTAATGTGCGTTGTTTGCCTGGACTGCTCAAGACCTGAATGCTTGTGTAGGAGGAACTCTTTGAGTTGGCTTCTTAAATACCTTCATGCTGTTTCACATCTGACACTCCTTGATGAAACATAGGAGCCTTGTCTTATAACAGACTTATTCAAAGTGATACACGCTATGAAAGTGAGATCTTGGAAGAGTGCCATTTTCATAATGTAATAAAAATACTGTAATGATAAATAATAATTAATAATAAAGAGTGTGTAATAAGCATGTCATAAAAACAAATTTTATATTTCCAAGATTACTGCTCTTATAATTTATACTCAGGTAAAGGAGAAAATCCCTGGAAATATTCATTTTTAGGAGGGGGTTCGCGAGACTTGACATTTTAGTGAAAGGGGTTCACAGGTTGTTAAAGTCTGGGAACCACTGCCCTAGAAGGAGCAGCTAATGTTTTGCAATAACAGTTACTAAGGCAAGGTGGAGGATACACAATGGTATAACACATGTATTGCCGCAAGGATGCAATAAGAGGAGAAGAGGATTCTAAAGTGTTTGAATAAACTGTGAGCTCTGAGTATTAACAATAGATGTAGAGGAGTGTAGAGGGTATGACTGGTATGAAGGTTAATAGATAATCATATGGTCTTCTACCTGTCTGAAATGCAAAAAAGTAAAAGACAACTAGATTTTCAACATTCTTTCAGTTTTGATAATCTAGGGTGTTTTAAATGACATTGGTAGGGAAACTCATTTCTTGATTTATAACCAGTCACCATTTCTCTAAAATGCAATTGTCCTCTCTCCCACTCCCCACCCCCACGAGAAAGGGGTTCATTTTAATTATATACTCACTTTTGTATCTCTTCAGACACCTCAAATCTGCAGAATTAATAACTTCCCTGAGCATTTTAACATGAAACTATAAACTGCTATAGCTGCTGTTTATTGTATCAAATATGTTTGTTTAACTGTACCTTGTCCTCCCCACAAAACAGTTTTTCTCCCACCTGGTGTGTTTTCCCCATTAGACTGCAGGCTCTGTGGAGCAGGGACAGTCTCTTTCATTATGAGGGTACAGGGCCTAGCGCAATGGGGTCTCTTGACTTCTGACTGAAGCAACAGGTGCTGACAGAATACAAATGATGATGAGTAGTGCTAATTCTAAAATTCTGTTCACGGCAAAATCTCAGTAATTTAAACATTAGATAATATTTATGAAATTGAAATACTTACTTTCATAAATATAGAAACTACCACCAAGCCATTGGGACTTTTTGCAGCCTCTGTGACATTTGTATACAACTCATGATTATAGTGGATTAGTTGAACCTAAAAGATGCAAGAGGGGAAATTATCATTAAACAGTGGAGAATCATACTGTGCATTGTCTGCAAATACTATTTTGATATATATGCTGATTGTTTTTATTAGGATCCCCACCATGCTAGTAAACTTTGTAACAGTGCAATTTTTCAGAGGTTTTTGCAACATGCATTATTTTAATAATCTCAGTGACCATCTGGCTCAAACTGGCACAGCACCAGGGTGTCATCTTCTAAATTGCTGTTAAGTGAATTTACCACATATGAAGTGCACTGCAGGGGTTGGCATAATTTCCCTGCTGCAACAACAGTTGCCATAGGCATCAAGTAATATGTACTCTTCAGCATCAGCTCAAACTCAGAGCTGTCAGAGGTTGAAATATTTGCACAAACATATAAGACAGAAAATGTTGTTGCGCTTTGTAGCTGTTTACAATTCAAGAGACTAATGTCATTGGCCAAAATTTTCCAAATTGGTTGCCTGGAGTTAAGCACCTGTCATTAACGCTTGTCTTCCCTTGTTCCTCCTGCTTGTTTGTTGCATCAACTTGGCTGCATCTTATCTTAATTTAAAATCTCTATTTTAGATTGTCAGGTCCTTGGAGCGGGGATTGTTTCTCTTCCTGTACGTCTGTACAGTACACAGCACAAGGGGCTCAGATCTGATTGGGGCCCTTGGATACTACTGTAATATAAATAATAGTAATAAATAGCCTGATTTTTCAGGGGCGATGAATGCCCTTTACTCCCAGTATAGTCAGAGGGAACTGTGGGTATTCAGCATCTCTGACAATCAGGCAACTTACTGAGGTGCCTCGCTTTAGGCAACCAAGACTGAAAAATCAGTGCCACTATTCCAGCATTTTTAAAAGCCTAGCAGCCTGGCATTTGGAATTTAAACCCCAGACCCTCAGAGGGTGGTCATGATTTAAACTTAACTTAATGGGAGAAAAAAAGCCACTGGCAATAAAAAAACAAAAAACCTTCATGGCATAAAAAAGCATTTTTACGACCCCGACTGAACTTACTGTGATTCACTGTGTGCTAACTGGTGTGCTATTATGCCAGGTACAGAGCATCATGTATGTTATGTAATAATAATAGATTTTAAAAAAATGGCGGTCACATCTCATTAGGGTCTACATTTCTGTTCCTTTTGCAAATCCATAGAAAATGGGATTTATGAAGGGGGAGCTCACCAGCGATTGGGAGAAATGATCCTCCCCCAACATCAGACCAGCATTCTCCCTAGGCACTTCTATAGCTCAGACTACCATAGTGGCCGCTGCTGACTTAAAGTAGGAACTTTGGGTAGTATATGCATATCTCTACAGACCACATGGGCAGATGGAAAAGGACTGAGCTAGCCATTTACATTTTCGTATGCATCTGAATTCAGAATATCTGAATACTTGGACCTAAGATCAGCACAGAAAATGGGCAATATTTCCTGAACTTGGGAATTCTGATTTAAACTCAGATTTAAAAGTAAAAACCACTATGTTACATTGTGCTATCTGTTACACTGGTGAAAATCTGGAGTGAATCCACTGACGTCAAAGGAGTTACACCAGCTGAAATGAGAACACAAACTGACTTCTGTATATTAATATCAAATAATGTCGGCAAAATTAAACTTGGAATTTTGAATTTAAAGAAACTTTGAAAAGTTTTGTTCCATTCATACTACTTGAACTCACAAAGTTTATGTTCTGCTTAGCTCACAATATCAGATCAATATCAGACCAAAAGTTCTCTTTTACCTCCAAATGGCTAAAGTCTTTTATAGCCAGCAAAGAAGCTGCACCGTAGAAGGCTTTCCTCCCATGAGATGATCATGGTCATGGAGAAAAATCTTGCTAAAATGGGGTTTAATAACCATAATGACTCTGTCCCTACGACAGATGGAATGCTTAGTGCCCCAGTTGTGCAAGGATACAGTAGCAAAGATTGGTGTAGCAAGAGTTACCTGACTTTTTTGTGATGTATTTATTAAAAATAATTATGTTAAGGCCTTTGTTTACCACCAAAATATGTATGTCCATCAGTGTGTGAGCCAGCAGCAATCAAAGTTATGGCATACATTTCTAAATCAAGCATAACCTACCTGATTACTGCCTCATTAATCATAACTTGAGAAATAAATGATGCCTTATAAACTTTGGGAGTATTCAGTATTTTCCTATACAGTGCCTTGAATGCAACATGCATCTGGCATGTTATGTGTAAATGCCTGATCTTCCTGCCCTGACTCACCATAAAGAAAAACACCCAACCTGTACATACATGTTCAATAAAGGCATCATAATGCTCAGCCACAAGGATATTGGATGAGCTTATAAATTCCTGAAGGGCACAAGAGAATGTTTGCTTTAGTACGTTGAGCAGGCCTGGACCCTTAGCGTACAGCTTTACCTTTTACAACTCTCATTTAACGACCCAAAACAAAACAAAAAAATCTGAATGTGAGGGTCAAAATGGTTGTCAATGTGTTAATTTTTGACTATTTTTCTCCTCTGCTGGATTGTGAACTATCAGTTGACCTTTTTACAACTGGCACAGTAGGAAATTTTTAAGCAAGACAAAAACAAACAACCTGGAAGCAGGAAGAAAAAATGTCAAAGTAGGCAATGAAGTCATATTCTGAGCTTTGAGAGTCAGCAGAGTTGGAGGAAGCATTAACTATCCTATTGTGGCATGTCTTCTAAAGGTCTTGTAAAGAATTAATGAGAGTTTTCACTAAACTGCAACCAGAGGGTCTAGGCTCATTAGTCATCAGCTTGTGATGTTACTGAATTTTTATAACATCTTAGCCATAGGGACTGTGCCCTTGTTGACACTTTTGAGCTCAGCAGCATACATTCTGATTTTACTTACTAGCATTCACTCCAGCAGCCGAAGTCAATCAGTGAATTTATGAGGAAATAGGTCATGAAATCTGCTTTAGATGGGATTTTCTTGTATAGTAAGTCCCTCGGTTACCTAGGTAAGCTTTGTTGATCTAATGAACCAAACTGTAAGACTGGCTGGACTGAGTAAAGTAAAGGTAAGAGACCAACTTCATCTTTCTTTTGTAAGTGCAATCCCCATTGAGGACAACTTGCAGAAACCGTGAGAAAACACTCAGCTCCCATTCCAGAGACAGAATTTGTAGGAACAAGACTAGTAGGTGGAGTGAAGGGAAATCATAATGCTGGAATGGGGCTCTACAGTCCATGCCAAACGTGTGGGCTCAAATTGTAGGTGATTAGTGGGCATCTATGCATGTGTGAATTAACAGGCTTGATCTGATGGGAAATTGGCTCACTAGTTAATTTATCCACTGTTCTATAATGAATCTCTCTTTCCTATAATACACTCTGATCCAGAGGAACATTTGTA